>NC_080396.1:1554342-1864210 GCF_030265065.1 Corythoichthys intestinalis | reverse complement strand
GGCTAGGTCGTGGTTGCCACGGCAACTGAGGTGGGGGTTCGGCATGCCTTGACGTCTACGGCGCCGAGCTATCAACTTGTTGCCTTGGTAGGGTGGAGGTGTCCTGACCGCACCGAAGCGATGCTGATGTGTTTTCCTTTGCTTATCAGGCAAGGGCTGATAAGCTGGTCCACTTTACTGTGTCAAAGGGCATGGAGTAGAGTCTGTTTGTTTCTTTAAACTATGGTTAAATGTTTTACCATAGTGAATGTGTTAGACTAATGTAAACAGTTATACGGTGTCTGCGAGAAAAGTAACTATCCCCTTCACCAGCGATGTCATTGAATAATTTACACGAGAAAGAGCCTCTTGAATGTTTGGTTGCAGCCAACATACTGATCAAATAACAATGCTGCTCAAGTGGATGGAAGAATAGACTCTTCATAACATGAGGGAAATTAAAGTGTCACAGCAGTAATATTCTCACATACTGTACTTCAACCAAAGTTGAAACAAAAACAGCCAAAAGAAAATACAAAAGTGTGTTATGTTACAAGTTGACCTCATTAACAGACGTACAAACAAAACATCCTTGTTTTTGAACTTCTCAAAGTTTAAAAACATATGTACAAACAAATACTCGAATCAAACACATTGCTTCTATCCTCTGAAGGCTTTTGTGTGGTCAGCACAGTTCGAAATGTGGATTAAAGATTTGTTCAGACAAGATTAAAAAAAAGCTGTGAGAAGTAAACAATCAGTTTATTAATTACATCACGTCAACAAACTGTTTTTGCAATATGTGAGCTTCAGCTGGGAACAAAAATACTGTCTGGACTAAACCTAAGGGATCCCAGTACCACTCATATTTTTAGTATTTTGAAAGTTTGCGCTCCCAAAATTCATTCATCTTGGTGTTTGTTGGAATGTCTGAAGTAGTGGAACGACAACACTGCCTGATTTGAAATGCTGAGTGATGGCGGGAACAAAAAGCTGTTGCACAGAACTCCAGTTCTTGCCGGTACATAGAGAATCAGAAATGGACTCTCTCACTTCCTTGTCACTTCATATTCCTGAATGTGTGTATTTATTTCTGTTTAGAATTTTTGTCTTATTGACTTCAGATTATTGCTGAATGATGCAAAAGGTTTAGCAGGTTTAGGTAGCACTGTGCTTCCAACTACGACTAGTGGATGTTTTACTCTAAAAACGAAACTAGGGCTGTCAAACGATTAAAATTTTGAATCGAGTTAATCACAGCTTAAAAATCAATTATTCGTAATTAATTGTAATTCAAGCCATCTTTAAAATAAGCTATATTTTTCTGTAAATTATTGTTGGAATGGAAAGATAAGACACAAGACGGACATAAACATTCAACATACTGTACATAAGTACTGTATTTGTTTATTATAACAATAATTCCACAAGATGGCATTAACATTATTACCATTCTTACTGTTAAAGGTATCCACAGATAGAAAGACTTGTAGTTCTTAAAAGATAAATTTGAGTACAAGTTATAGTAACTTTATATTAAAACCCCTCTTAATGTTTTCGTTTTAATAAAATTTGTAAAATTTTCAATCAAAACATAAAGTAATAGCTCGCCATGAGCGGTGACGTCACATCGGGCTCCCTGCCGTTCCTCCACAGTGTCTTTAACTACATAAGATAGTGATTGAAATTCACCACAAGGTGTCAATGGCGAGTCTTAAAATAATTAGAGATCTAGCCAAGGCAAAGTCTGAGTAAATTTTATGTGTATTTTGCATAGCTATTTTGATTGGGAATGCCAGTTCTCTTTGCATTGAGGGCTTTCCGTTTTGTGATTTTTTTTTTTTTTTGAGAGACAGGAATATTATTTTTGTTGTGCTTTCACTGAATTGCCCAAATGCATGATGGGAAGTTGGGCAACCATGACTGTCAGTGGTGGCTGCAAATGATATACAATATGTTCTGCATTGTGTTCAATCAAGCGTGTTAAGAAAAAGATTGTTTCTTGCTCCGCCCTAATGCATGATGGGAAGCTGGGCAACCATGACTGTTAGTAGTGGCTGCCAAAGCTTAAGCCAATAAAAGGCGCGGTCCAGTGAACGCCTGTGTCCGCCTGCATTTCTCTACCTTTTTGCTCTCAATGTGCTAAAACGGCGTCATCGTAAACTGTTCAAGGCAACGCATGAACGTGTCATTCCGTGCATGTGTTAATTGCATCAAATATTCTAACGTGATTAATTAAAAAAATTAATTACCGCCCGTTCACGCGATAAATTTGAAAGCCCTAAATGACAAAAATGAAAATTATGTAAAATGTGTAAGGCTACGTTCATACTACAGGTCTTAATGCACGAATCCGATTTTTTGTCATATCCGTTTTTTTGGCGTGCCCGTTTAGACTGCTTTTATCCATTGAGACCGTTCAAGTACTACGCATGCGCACTAATTCGCAGTCCGACACGCGCTAAGCAAGAAGACCCGCATGCGCAGAAGCATCAAAACAAATGACACACGTCATCCGTCATTCCAGGGATATCATGTTTTGCTTTTCAAAAGGAGGACACAAATAACAGACATAAATAATCCCCGTTTAGGCTTATATTCAAAGTTTATATGGATCGATAGCATGCACGCACTGTCCGTGCACGTCACACACATATGGGCAGTTTGCCCCGACTCTCTCTCGGCTGTGTAAGCAATGTTGAAATATTGCTCACTTGTAACAGAGAAAACTGAGCATTCTCAGGCTTATCCTCAACCCATTTTTATTTTTTATGACTGTTGTGAAGCCCAGCCCTTCCCCGAAAGCCGTGTTCACTGCAAGCTAGGCACTAATAACGCACAGGTGCATCGCTACGGTAACGACTCTCTCGCTATTTGATGACGTAATTGCTGCATGAAATCCGATTTGCGGGACTGGACAGTACAGACCGCCGCGACAGTCTGGAAAAATGTGGCCCAGATCGGATTTAGACCACATACGAAAGTGACCCAGATCGGATTTGAAATGGTCCTGTTCTATGCGACTTGTCACGTTCAGACCGTCAAGTTAATGCCTCAGTCGAGTCGGAAAAACACGAAAAAATCGGATTCGTGCATTAAGACCTGTAGTATGAACGTAGCCTAAGTTACATTTTTCCCCTTCTATAGTTGAGTTTTGCCATGTTAAAATTATTATCAAATATTTGGATAGCTAATGTTTCTGCCCACAGACGGTGTAGCAATACATTGATCTGTATCATTATATCTGCAATAAGAGTTAAGCAACAATCCGCCTAACATTGAACTTTTAGATGCTGTTTGGTTAACTTACTGGCTGCAATAGACATTTGGAGGTGGGTACCCTGATAGCAAAATATAACTGGAGCGTACATGGGCCGGATGTACTGCAAATTTCGGCCCGATTTCGTAAAACTTAAGGATGGATTTACTTGCCACATAAGCAAACCGTTTTGAGCAAGAATATAGACTTCATAATGATTGACGGGTCAGATTCGACCTTCAGTGCGCCACGCTTTCAAGCAGGGGGCCATCCCACAATGCGCTTCAGTTATCCGCAGTCGGTCGCAGCGACACATGCAGTGAACCAACACCGGATTTATGTTGAAAAAGTAAGAAAGCTGTACTGCATACAAACAGGAAGGATTGTCTCAGGAGTGACTTGCTCGAGGATTCAAGGTAATTATTATATTTTTCGTACCATGAATGCATTTTGAAATGTGAAAAAAAAAATCAATGGGAGAAATTAGCTGTTACAGCATTGGCATTAAAATTCAGGGATTTAAGCATTTATTCACAAGAATCTTAAATGGAAATTTACATTTGGCGGCCACTAATTTCCTTACTGCCAAGTGTTGGAATCCGCCCCCCGGCCATGCCGCACGGAAACGGCGACAGCCGAGCAGAAATGGTGCTCCGCTTCCGCGCACCAACCGGGAAGGCGGAAATTCCGTGCGTTCACTCCCTGTGTTGACCCTTTGTACTGTCTCCATGTTCCAAAAGTTTGAAGAAGACTCGCCGAAAGCAGGTTGACAATTCAAAAAACAAGGCAAAAACACGACGGAGGGACAATTCTGGATCCAAAACAAGGCTACATAGAAAATGTTTCCGAGCAGCAAATCTGTGTTACCTCAGTGTCCAGTGTTTTTTAAGTCCGTGGTGGAGTAGGCCAGGCCAAAGGTGTGGCTGAGTGTTGTTTCGAGACCATTTTTTTCTATTTCCCCCTCATGAGCCCCGTTAAGGTGATTCACTTTACTGTGTTCAAGGGCATGGAGTAAAGTCTGCCTAAACTATAGTTAGATGAATGTGTTAGACTAATGCAAACAATTATATGGTGTGTGTGAGAACGGTACCTATTTCCTTCACTTCAACCTCATACTTTGCTTAAATTTACATAAAATAAATGCTACCTGCACGGTTTTTTGCTCATAACCAAGAATCGAGACTGTTTTACATACATATCTATAAAAAATTCAGGGATTTAAGCATTTATTCACAATCATTTTCAATGGAAAAAGCTCTTTGATTACATTTGGCGGCCGCTAATTTCGTTACTGACTGGCCTCATAGTTCGTAATATTTACGTAAATAAATGCTACCTGCACGTTTTTTTTTTTGCTTTTAACCAAAAATCAAGATTGTTTTACGTCCATATCTATAAAGAATGCAGGGATATTAGTAAAGTTATCGTAATTTTCCCTGCTGCGATTTATCGCTGCATGCATGCATCCATATTTTTGTATTTGCGTGTGTTTGCGTGTGCTATGTGCACTTGGCACACACACAGGTGTTGATTGCATATGAGACTCCAGTTCCTTTCACAGATGTTTATTGGTCATCAACACGCCATAGAATTCCATGTGCTTTGTTGATATGTCCTCAGCAAACTGTTTGCGGACTTTCTTGTGTACCGTCTTCAGAAGAGGCTTGCTCCTGGGGTGACAGCCATGCACACCAATTTGATGTAGATTGCGGCGTATGGTCTGAGCACTCACAGGCTGACCCCCCCCAACTCTTCAATCTCTGCAGCAATGCTGACAGCACTCCTGCGACGATCAAGCATTTGGATGTGACGCTCAGCACGTGCGCTCAGCTTCTTTGGACGACCAACCCGAGGCCTGTTCCGAGTGGACCCTGCTCTTTTATAACGCTGGATGATCTTAGCCACTGTGCCGCAGTTCAGTTTCAGGGTCTTGGCAATCTTCTTGTAGCTTTGTCAGGCTTCATGTAGCGCAACATTACGTCTATTTCAGAGTTTTTTGCCAGGTGGTCCATGTTGGAACTTTCGGTGACCAGTATGAGAGACTGTGAGAGCTGCACAACAAATTTGAACACACCTGCTCCCTATGCACACCTGGACCTAGTAACACTAACGAGGCACATGACATTTTGGAGGGAAAATGACAAGCAGTACTCAATTTGGACATTTAGGGATGTGGTTTCTAAGGGGTGTACTCACTTTGTTGCCAGGGGTTTTGATATTAATGGATATATTTTGAGTTATTTTGAGGGGAAAATAAATGAACTCTATTATATAAGCTGCACACAGACTACTTTTCATTGTTTCAAAGTCTCATTTTATCAGTGTTGTCCCATGAAAAGATATACTTAAATAGCTGCAGAAATATGAGGGGGGTGTACTCACTTTTGTGATACACTGTATAACATATATATCATAAATAGGGGTGTTCCGATCATGTTTTTTTGCTCCTTATCGTTTTAGTTAGAGTATCTGCCGATCCCGATATTTCACGATCCGATTGCTTTTTTTTGCTCCCGATTCAATTCCAATCATTCCCGATAATTTTTCCCGATCATATACATTTTGGCAATGCATTAAGAAAAAAATGAATAAAACTTGGACGAATATATACATTCAACATACAGTACATAAGTACTGTATTTGTTTATTATAACAATAAATCCTCAAGATGGCATTTACATTATTAACATTCTTTCTGTGAGAGGGATCCATGGATAGAAAGACTTGTGACTTTGTATATTGTGACTAAATATTGCCATCTAGTGTATTTGTTGAGCTTTCAGTAAAGATACTGTATCCATGTCCAAATGCATGATGAGAAGTGGAACCATGACTGTGCGTAGTGCTACCAATTGATATATCTTCTCTGCGTTGGGAAATAACATATGGTGTTAAGAAAAAGATCAATTACTACCTTGCTTCACCACATTGCTTCCCATGATATTTCTAATCATAGGAAGAGGGATTGTAAGGCTTTAGCCAATTAAAAAAGGCTCCAAAGGCTGCCAAAATTCACTCTACTCATTTTACGCTGCCTTATAGCGCTCTATACAGCTAAAACGGCGCCATTACAGATTAAGCGCGACAATGTGTGAGTGGGTCATGCAGCGCATGCATTAAATGCGTTAAATATTTTTACGTGATACATTAAAAAAAAAAAAAAATTCACCGTTATCAGGATAAATTTGATAATCCTACTTAAAGCCTAAACTAGGCTAGACTGGATGAGTGTAACATATTATGTCTGTAACGTTAAATACAATTAGAAAACGATTTAATTAAAAAAAAAAAAATATATATATATATATATATATATATATATATATATATATATATATTTAAAAAAGGCATGGCCGATATTTTTTTGCCGATTCCGATACTTTGAAAATGACGTGATCGGACCCGATCGAACGGCATCCCAATCGATCGGGATCTCTAATTATAAATGTTCAAAAGTTACCTCATATTGCTTTAAGTACAGTAATGAAGTACTTTTACTTCGTTACATTCCACCACTGTAATGTATAATTGGATAAATGGTGACATTAACAAATTGTGACAATTGTATTCCATCATGCATATTATTTCTGAAACCAAAACATGTTTTCTGAAGAAAGTGACCCTTTCAAAAAGTTATTCTCACTGCAAAACATTTAGCGTTGAATTCCGTTCAGAATGAGCCCCCGCTGTACTCATCTCATCTGCTGTCAGACAGCAGGCTGCATCATCAGCAAAGTGCACAGGCTACAATGACAGCTCCCATCTCAGATTAGTTGCCACGTTTCCCTTTATCCCCTCGCCGGAAAATAAATAAATAAAAGAAAACAACACTAACTTGTTATTCAACACAGGTGAGGCTCGCCCACTTCCCTCGGACTCTTTGTCACAGACAATCTCGTGGGTATAGATGCTCACAAATGTGCACTGATGCACAATGTCAGGGACAATCGCTTCCACCAGGCAAAGGGCCAAGGGCTGTGTAAGAACTGTAATTTCATCCTATTTTCTGGAAAGGTCGCAGTATGCTTGACCTACAGTATGCGAGTGTGTATGCGCGTGCGCTTAATACTGGGATGTGAATATACAGGCAAGCAACCACGAGCGGTTTAATGGAGTGGCAAAACACAACTGGTTTTTGTGAGGAAAGGCAAAAGCAACATAATGGTACGTTAACATTATGGACTCATAACCCCTATTCCATTTTGTCTGCTCTCCATCTTCTCTTAGTGAGCCACAAGACAAATTCTGGAACTGTGTTTGCAAAAGACACTTTGATAGCACAGAATGTTCCGTTTCAACCGCCCGCAGTTTGTGTGCCCTATCATGCATTCTTTTCAAAGCGGCGTATTGATGTGTCTGGTCCATCTTCATTTTAGGGCTGTGGTGATCGAACTCAGGGGTTCGAGTAAGTTTAAGACCCACTGGGTTCTGAGTGAGAAAACGCCTTTTCAACCAAGGTGGGTCAAATGACCCGTACCCCTGCAACAGTAGAGGGAGTCTATGCAGCTACCTGTCTCCCTCCCAATTCCTGCGTATTCCCTCTACCCCTGACTGTCGCTCCTTAAATTGCAGACAGGCTTGATAAATTCAACAACTGGTTTGTTAAAGGGGAAGTTCAGGATATTTGACATCAGACTTAATCTTCGAGTTAGCGAGGGTTTAGTCGGTGGAGTTCAGGGTTTTCCCAAGGATTTTTTGAAGCTGTGGTGGTGGGCTGCATCGGAGTCGGACAGCCTCACCATGTCGTGCCACGGCAAAAATTTTTTTTCATGTTTTTTCCCCAAGAAGAACCATAACATACCCATTTGAAATATTTTATTAGCCAGGCTAATGTCGTAGCTCTCAGCTACAGTACATTTACGTAAAATGCGTCGCTGATTACAATTACATTACCTTATGTAGTAATTAGGGCTGTCAAACGATAAAATTTTTAATCGAGTTAATCACAGCTTAAAAATTAATTAATCGTAATTTATCGCAATTCAAAGCATCTATAAAATGTGCCATATTTTTCTGTAAATTTCTGTTGGAATGCAAAGATAAGACACAAGACGGATATATACATTCAACATACTGTACGTAAGTACTGTATTTGTTTATTATAACAACAAATCAAGATGACATTAACATTATTAACATTCTGTTAAAGCAATCCATGGATAGAAAGACTTGTAGTTCTTAAAAGATCAATTTGAGTACAAGTCATAGTAATTTTATATTAAAACCCCTCTTAATGTTTTTGTTTTAATAAAATTTGTAAAATTTTCAATCAAAAAATAAACTAGTAGCTCGCCATTGTTGATATCACTAATTCCACAATGCTCATGGTGCTGAAACCCATAAAATCAGTCGCACCCAAGCGCCAGCAGAGGGCGACAAAACACAAGTAACAAGTGGACATGACACTGTGCTGTCATTTTAATCTGTTTGAGCGGGGCATGTGCGTTAAATGCATCAAATATTTTAACGTGATTAATTAAAAAATTAATTACTGCCCGTTAACGGGATAATTTTGACCGCCCTAGTAGTAACACGACTTTTTTCCTTGTATAGTACGACTTTGTCACGTCACGGGGGAGTTGTGTCACGTCATTTCCTGTTTTATTTTGAAGGCTTCACCTTCCTTGTATCTGTACACTTGCCCTTCCTCTTGTCACCTAATCACCTATTGTTTCCACCTGTTCCCCATTATCTCTTGTGTATAAATAGTCTGCATCTCCCTTGTCTTGTGCCAAATTGTCTTACTGCCCATGTTAGTCACGTTGGCTGGGTTTCACAGCAGTCATAGTTGTCTAGATTTTATCCTCTATTTGGAGTGCTTTTGGTTTGGTTTTTTGATCATAGTTATCTTGACTTTTTCCTCCATTTGGAGTGTTTTATGTTTGTAATTTTCCTCCTTTGGGAGTGCTTTTTGTTTGAGCTTTTTATCGTAATTGTCCTGACATATTCTTCCGTTTGGAGCGCTTTTTGTTGGTATTTTTCCTCATCCCCGCATGCCTGCGGAAGAACCTGTTTTCTCAATAAAGGTTTTTGCCTGAAACTCCGCAGCTGAGCCCGCCTCGTCATCTCGGCCTGACAGACTTATCGTAGTAACCCAGGTGTTGGCAACCCAAAATGTTGAAAGAGCCATATTTGACCCAAAAAAAAACAAAAAAAAAACTGATACAGTATTTCTGGAGCCACAAAAATTTAAAAGCCTTGTATAATTCTTATAATGAAAGCAACACCGACTGTATGTATTGATATTAGCTTTATTAGCCTACTATCAAAATGGCTAAGTTGCCAACAAATACATAATTAGCCTTCATGATTAAATGTTTATTATGCCTGCAGTGGATCCCTATAGAGAATGACGCACCATGTGACTACTCTATTGTACGATGACACCTCGAGTTTAGCTTCATTACAATATTAATGAATTGAAAGAATGTTCAGGTCATGTTTGTCCTCCTACACCAGGGGTCGGCAACCTATGACACGCGTGTCAGCACTGGCACGCGAAGGGTTAACCAGTGACACGCGAGCGCATGGCAAGGAAAAAAAAAAAAGTGTGTTTATTGTCAGTTGTATCTTTATCAGTTGCTGAAGCGCCCCATCTTGTGGCCGTTTTATTTATTGGTTCTAAAACAGTAAAAGAAAAATGCAAATAGGAAGTTCTTCAAATGGGATTCAGTGTGTTACATGGCAGCTCCACTCTCACAACTTCTGTGGCATTTGTGTTTGTTAGAGCAACGTCTGTGAGTGTTTTGTTGTCAAATTGGAATTTCATTCTTTATATTGTCTTTAGGTTGCATGTTTGTGGGGAAATGTGTTTGATGTTTCTAATTAAGAACTACTGAATACAGGCTAATTGTGTTTGCATATATGGATGGCATTTTTGTTATTTGCAGCATTGTTGCTGATTGCATGTATTTTTTCATTGTTTTAGTCTCACAAAAAAGGAAAGAGAGACATAAAGGATTACTGAAAACATCCGACGTGTGAACCTTTTCATGTTTAGCTGCTTGGATAGCGGAAGCGAGCCCATTTACAATGCGCCTTTTTACCGGAAATCAAGGCATTTTCAGTTGCGCGGCCTGTTATTTAGGGGCTTTACGGGACCGCCCCTCTCACCCACTCTGCCTGTGGCGTTATATGCGAGCAATAATGGATTTTGAGCACACCTCCAGCTCTTCCTCTATTTCTCGACTCCTGCGCTTGTCGGATTTTTTTCTCTGCACGTTTAATTCAGCCCACGCTACTAACATGTCACGAAGCCGACCAATCAGAGAGCTGGCGGAAGTACACTGTGTTACCAATTGCACTTTTTGGTAATTGCAGTGGTTTCAATTCTGCACCGTAGTGTGTAGTAGACAGGCGATTAACGTGGCTTGTTGTCGTCGATTCGCCCGGTGCTTACTTCAGAGAGGTGGTGATGTGTATAAAAACACAGTGACACGTTGCATGGCATTTTGCTGGAGACTTGTATTAATAAAACTAAAACCATCATGGTACACAGCCACTTTTCACGGCGCTCTTCGCACAACTCTCTCTCTCAACACCTTGTTTCGCTGCCTCTCTTTTTCTCACCCTTAACTAGTAAGCCGGTCATACTGTCGGTAACAACTGGTTCGCTGGTTACTTCCGCTAGCTCTGTGCATTATGCCTCAAGAGCGTTGTGTGCGTGTGTCACACAACAAGTGTCAAACGCCACTATGAGACAAAACATGAAAATTCATGGAAGACTGGGCCAGGGATCACATTAAGGTAGGCATTTTTTGTATTTGTTATATAAAATCTAAAATTGTGCATAGAATTCACTGTTAGTGAGCAAGACAAAGTAGTCGCCTGTTCTGACTTTTAAGGTTAAAACAGCCCGCTCTGTACTGTGAGAGACCTGCACTGAGAATCACGCTTGTTCCCGTTTTCTTGCTGGGTTGTGTGTGTGTGATATGTTTACATAAGATGATGCTCAAGTTTTGATATTTTCTACAATATACATTCATTTTTTTAGTTATTTGATAAAGAATGGTAGTTGTAAGATTTCAACGCATCTTCATGTTGTTTTCTTTGGAGTAAAATTACAGCTCTGTTGGATATAAAAATTCAGATGTGCGTCATTAATCTTGGTGTGGCACACTGATTGACAAGAACATTTGAAAGTGGCACGCCACACCAAAAAGGTTGCTGACACCTGTCCTACACAAACCATATTGAAACAATAAATATATTTCCCTCACCCATCTTTTTCCATTTTCCGAAATCTTTGAAAAAGCTCCAGGGCGCCACTAGGGCAGCGCTAAAGAGCCGCAAGCCGCGGGTTGCAGAGCCCCGTCGTAGTCCTTCTTTTTCCTTTTAATTGGCTCTAATAGGTATTACATTACCACAACAATAATAATCCTTCCGTCAACGGACCAATTTCAAGGAGTAGGGGGGAAAATTCTAATGCAGTGTAGCGTTTTACTAGTTTCACTGAGAAGGTGAATATTGTTTAGTTGTTTTTCGTGAACTACATTTCCACAAAAACACACATCGAGGTACCATTAACTTAGCAAGGAAAGGTATGGGAGTCATTTTTCAAGTGTTCCAGAGCTTGCGAAACTTAGAAAAAAAAAAAGCGCATTTATCAGTTTCGTCATCCGCGATTGCCTAAATCCGTCTGCCAAAACAGCCTGATAGCACAGATTTAAGTACGCCTGCCCCTCGTTGTCGAAGTTAGCGCGACGGCGCTCTAGGCCCCGCCTCTTGGTTCAAATTTTTTCTAACTTGGCCTTCCATCCAAGACAGCCGTCCATCGCTCACTTTCGCCGAAAAGTCCGATCCAAACTACTGTAATGCCCTGGATATGGGGAAGAAAAAGTGGAGTCAATATTGGCTTACCCACTATTTTGTGGTTACACTAATAAAGAAAAACAATAGCAAAATAACAGTGGGCTTACAGGACCGCTATCTCTCGCCCGTTCTCCCATTCTTCTGACTCGCTTCCCTCTGCGTCACAGCTCCCCAGTCCGATCTTCTCTTAAGAGGCCGACCCTAGTGACGGACATTACAATACACAATGAATAGGTTGCCACTGAACTCTTCACACTCGACTGCCACTAGTTTGAAACGGCCTTAAATTTATCATTATTATTTTTTAAACATCTCATTTGCATGGCGTAGCGGCTTTTATTTTGGTATGGCGGTGCGCCATAACCTTTTATTTATTCGTTATCGGTCGTTTCAGAGCTCCAGAGTGTCTAAGCTAGCGCGATTCAATTGGGCCATCGAAGCATGCCAATAAAAAAAAACAACAACATGCACACATGAAAATCATTGCAACATTGCATTCCAATAATAGCAGTATGAACAGCAACATTTGTAATCCAAAAGCTCTGCAAAGGAGCAGTGCGGAGTGATATCACATCAGTTTTTTTCTCTGCTCAGTTTTTTATGTCGTAGCCAGCAGCAAGTAACCAGTTTATATTGTTCCGCGTTCTTCAGAGGGAATTTGTGAAAACTTTCCCTTGCCCATTTCTTCTGTCTGGTTCCACAGTCTCTAAATGCACATTTCGCCATGTTGCCGGTCGTCAGTTAATTTAGCAGACTGATGCTGCATTCGAGGAAGGTGGGAAGTCAGAGTTTCCAACCTATGATCTTGAAAAATATGTATATAACTGCCAAAAAAAAAAAAAAAAAATACAACTTGTCGCGATCAACCGTCTTTGCATCATTCGCTCGGAAGCTCCTCGGTGGCAAGGCCCCGGAGGTCGATGAGATCCGTCCGGAGTTCCTAAAGGCTCTGGATGTTGTGGGGCTGTCGTGGCTGACACGCCTCTACAACATCGCGTGGACATCAGGTACAGTGCCTCTGAATTGGCAGACCGGGGTGGTCACCCTTTTTAAGAAGGGGGACCGGGGGTGTGTTCCAATTATCGTGGGATCACACTCCTCAGCCTCCCCGGTAAAATCTATTCAGGGGTGCTGGAGAGGAAGGTCCATTGGGAAGTCAAATCTCAGATTCAGTAGGAGCAGTGTGGTTTTCGTCCCGGCTGTGGAACAGTGGTCCAGCTCTACACCCTCGGCAGGGTCCTCAAGGCTGCATGAGAGTTCGCCCAACCAATCTACACGTGTTTTGTGGATCTGCAGAAGGCGTTCGACCGTGTGCTTCGGAAAGTCCTGTGGGGGGGTGCTCCGGGAGTACGGGGTACCGAGCCCCTTGGTAATGGCTTTATGGTCCCTGTACGACAGTTGTCTGAGTTTGGTCCGCATTGCCGGCAGTAAGTCGAATTCGTTTCCATTGAGAATTAGACTGCCAAGGCTGCCCTTTGTCACCGATTCTGTTCATGATTTCTATGGTCAGAATTTCTAGGCGCAGCTGAAGCGTTGAGGGGGTCCGGTTTGGTGACCTCAGCATTGCATCTCTGCTTTTTGTAGATGATGTGGTGCTGTTGGTTTCATCAAGCCGTGACCTCCAACTCTTACTGGAGCGGTCCGCAGCTGAGAGTGAAGGGGTCGGGATGAAGATCAGCGCCTCCAAATCTGAGACCATGGTCCTCAGTCGGAAAAGGGCGGAGTGCCCTCTCCGGGTCGGGGATGAGATCCTGCCCAAAATGGAGGAGTTCAAATATCTTGGGGTCTTGTTCACGTGTGAGTTTAGGAGGGAACTCAACAGGCGGATCAGTGCAGCGTCTGCAGTAATGCGGACTCTGCACCGGTCCGTAGTGGTGAAGAAGAAGCTGAGCTGAAAGCAACTGCTCTCGATTTACCGGTCAACCTACGTTCCTACCCTCACCTATGGTCACGAGCTGTGGGTCATGACCAAAAGAACATGGCATGTCCCACCAGAGGGAGGCCCCGGGGATGACCCAGGACACGCTGGAGTGACTATGTCTTTTGGCTGGCCTGGGAACGTCTTGGGTTCCCGTCAGAGGAGTTGTTTGAAGTGGCAGGCTGCCGACACATCCGTCGTTAAAGGGTTAAGCCACAGTTGGACGATTTGGTCTGCAGAACAGCAAAACCGTTGTTTCCTGCCCCCCAAAATAGCTTTTGGGGATGTTTATTGCTCTTCTATTAATGAGGAAATTAAGCGTATTTCTGACAAAATTTCAGAAATGGACTTACTTATCTCCTAGAACAGCTTTGCAATTCTTCACAGGCTTCAAGCAGATAGTGGCTTCCTGGTCACGTCTGCAGCTCCCGCCTCTTTCTCCTGATTAGCTCGGTCATCAGATGGCCACGAAGTGGTTAGAGACTTGAGGTTGGCGAGACAGAACTGTATGATGAATGAATGAATCAGAAAGGACTTTTGGCATTGGGATTGATTGGAATCAAACTTTCTGGGTTGTCAAAATACATTTCCATGCCATTAGATAGACAGTTGGACAGATGGATTATCCGCGGGAGAATAGTAAAATGTGGATGCTGCCATTTAAACTCCCTTCAGATTTTTTAAAGTGGAGAACCCAAGACCACAGATTTTTGCAATTTGACTTTGCAAAGAAATCTGAACTAAATTGAGGTGTTTTTTTTCTTCTATTTTTTTTCAGCGATCGTGTTCAAGATCCACCACATCTCGTTCTTTGAATTACTTTGTCTTTCTTTTGTAGGGTTGTCATGGCAACCGTTCTCTAAGGTCATTTGCTGTGTCTTGAGCAGGAGCTTTTATCCTGGATAGACAATATAAAAAATGACACCATTTATTTTTCTTAAATATTTTTTTTCCTCCATGATTATTTGATATGATCTCGTGGGACAAATATAATACTAACATATATGCCCTAGAGCAGCGGTTCCCAACGCCCGGGTCGCCTCCACAATCTGTCAGAGTGCAAAAGCAGGGAAACTAATGCGGAGCAAGGCACGGTGCAGCGAACTCAAAAATTTTTTAATGATAAACAAAAACACTGGGGTTCAAAAAGGCAAGGTTCAAGCAGAAGTAATACTAATAGTACGAATGAAAACTGTGGATCAAAACTTAGGGGCAGTTTACATGGCGACTCTTCGACACGAGACGCAATGACTGTGTTGCCGAGTGGCCTCGCGTTCGTATGGTGTCGGCGAAGACGGAAGGCTAAGGCGCAAACCTTGGAATCCTACGGGGCCGGATGTATGGGGGGGCCGAGGTGGGCCGTGCCCACCCAATCAAAATGTCGGGAATATCTATTGTAGCGTCGACTGGATATAGAGAACGCACGGAGAGTTGGTCTCACCTACTTTTTTATTGCAGGATTAACGGTTACTGTTGGCCGCAACCACGCAAAACAAGCAATCACCAAAACAAGCTGTTTTTCCAACCTCGTTTGTTATCCGCGCGCTTCCTCTCTCTCCTCCAGACACATTCTCGCAGCTGGACATCCGGGCATTATGACGTCGCCAGCCACAACAAAGCGTCGCCATATTGAAATGGGGGCAAAACACGAGTCACAAGCAGTTGCTTTCCCGTGCATTGTAGTACAAACACGTCTTATTTGCGGTCTTTTTTTCCGTCGGAATGACTAAAAGTTGCCGTGTTGCGGGTTGTAACACAAGGAAGAGTTCGGAGCCGCATTTGAAGTTCTTCATTCTTCCTTGTGAGAACAAAAGGACAAGCAAATGGCTGAAAGCAATCAATTGCGGAACTGTAAAAGAAGACGGTTCCGTGGACCATTCTCGCCAGTGGGAACCTAAATCCAGGCACATTTACGTTTGCAGCCGACATTTTATTACTGGTGAGTAAACTTTAATGGATTTTTTTTTTTTTTGGTCCCAATTAGCTGCTAGGATTCAATAGACTAGGCAGTGGTTATTATTACCGTAACCGATAACTCGCAAAGCGTTTTTTTTCTTTTGCCGTGAACTGCTCTGATCGGTCAATCGGTGTGTATATATATATATATATATATATATATATGGGGAAAATATATACATTCAGTATATCCTGTATATACATAATAAAATAAAAATATACAGTACTGTGCAAAAGTTTTAGGCAGGTGTCCTGCCTAAAACTTTTGCACAGTACTCTACCTACCTACCACTCCGTATATATGTAACGGGTACACGTGGGTCCGTAACGGAGCATGGAAACCTCCCTTCTGATTCCTTCATGTAGGGATGCTGACGGCCGTTGGCTTGAGCTTTATTGGCGCAGTGGTTAGCATCCCTACCAGCCGAGTGAGAGCGTCGTGGTCAGAGGTGGGAGCCGAGCGCGGGGTGGCGCTGACACTCTGGTTACAATGGTGCCGTGACCCAGATCAGCAGCGAAGGTTTCGGGGGGTGAGTGTATCAGGTACACGTAGGTCTGTAGAGGAGCGTGGAAAACTCCCTTCCGATTCCTTCATGTAGGGACGCTGACCCTGTGCCGTTGGCTCGAGCTTTATTGGCGCAGTGGTTAGAGTCCCTACCCGCCGAGTGGGATGCGGGTTCGCGTCCTGGCCTGGTCAGAGGTGGGAGCGGGGCGGCGCTGACACACCGGTTACATATACTATCTGTTTTCTTCGTTCCACACAGTACATATTCCACGTAATTGATACAGGTCAACTTACTGGGTGACTTTATGAGGTAGTTGTAGATGTTTCTGAACTTCACTGCAGGCCATGCCTTTGGATTGTTTATCCAGCTATCGGCTGCAACTTTTTATGGGCAGATTTGGAGGCCAATACACGCTAATTTTAAGTCGTATCGCCTCCTCGCGTCTGTCAGCAGTGACTCGTGATAATAATAAGTCATGTTTAAGACATTTTTATGAAAAAAAGACGCAAATTATGAAAAAAAGACGCAAAATACAGCTGAAATATATGTATTTCAGACGTTTGTCTAGAGATGTTTACCTGTGTGTGCCCCCATCTCAAAATGGCGGCACCTTGCTATGCGAGATGATGTCATGGTGACATCACGCCGACTGCGAGAATAAGTAGATTGGTGAATGAAAAACAAAACAAAACAAAACAAAAAAAACCCAAATAAACCCCAGCGGGACACAAGCCAGTGTCCTACTTCGACGGTCCCAAGCCCGGAGAAATGCAGAGCGTAATAAAATAAGCCTGCATTGGGGGTACCCCCTCAAGATTTCTTAGTGCCCACTCTGGTGGGTAAACCTAGATCTGGGCCTGGAATCCTGCCTCCAAAGTGGAAGAATTCGATTCCGGGGGCTTGATGGGGGCTTGCTCCGCATGCATATCAAAAGCTCCCGCGGCGCGGGACCGCACCGACAACATCAGCACTCGTACACATCATATTGGGCGTACACAGCGGAAGAAGGCTTGACCCCCCCCCCCCCCAAAAAAAAAAAAAAAACATTCTGGCTCCGTGGCGACCTTTATGCCAGGGAGTTACGGCAAGACATTTTAGCCACTTTCAACCCCCAATTCCAACTAGGGCACTTGCATGGTTTTTCCCCAAATAATGAGGTTTCATTACATATTTGAAATCAGTATAAAGCATTTAAGAAGACTGCAGGAACATACATTGCGGATTGCATGACGGGGGATGAATTCTTGCAAGGCACTGTACACCCATATAAAAGAAAAGAAGGATCAACACAACACATGGTTAAACCATGAAGAAACACAGCAAATCTGATTGGCTGATGGTAAGCGGGGATAATGTATGCTATCATCAAATAGCAGGCCAGTTGCTCAAGCCATTTATTAACATGGCTGCTACCTGTAATCTGCTTTCATTCAACAATGTCATGAGCTTTAGAGCCATTACTATCAAGTCAAAGAAGGGAGTGACTATTTCAGAGGCGGTTATTGTTCTCACTTACATTTAGAGGCTGGGAAGGGGGAGGTATAAATGTACTAAGCCTTGCGGGAGAGTCAAGATGGTGAATATGTGCCAGGAGATATTGGGCTTTGTCTCCTTATGCTTGACAGCGAGCGAAGCCTCAATATAAACCACAAACAACTCGGCTCAAAGCTTTTTGGAAAAGAAAAAAAAATGAAGATCACGCGGCTTTTGTTTTGATCAAAGCGAGGTCCCTCTGTCGTTTGCTGATAGGAGGTATTTCGAAAGAGAGAAGAAAACACTTTTTTTTTGTGTCAGTTTAGGCGTTTTTAGTCACTGAACACAGATGGTTGCTGTACGGTAGCTGTGTGAAAATGTAAATTCTTATTTAAAGCCTTAGAAGTTAGTTGTATCTTTTTAACCTGTTTTATTCAGCTTTTTGGATACAGTTAAACAGTCTGAATGCCTGACATCAGGGCCGGCCCAGGCCATTTGGGGGCCCTAAGCAAAATAATGCCAAGGGGCCCATATTTTTGGCCCACCATTTCGTCACAGTGTACTGTGAAACCCATACATGCAATCCAACCCATACGTCCATATTTTCTATATTAATCAGATTTTGCACTGCATACTTCAAACTTCTCACACCAAATGATTGTCAGTACTTGCAGTAGATGGCACCAAACCTTTTTCTAAAAGAGGAAAAGAAAGAAGTTAAGGAAGAACTTTTATTTTTTAAACTTGTCATCAAGTATCAAAACTCACAAAAGTCAAATAAAGCAAACTGTCGTAAACGGATGTTTGCATAGATAAACGCAATATTAATAACGTATAAAATGAGGTTGTCAGATTGGGGGCCCCGTAGTGGTCAGGGGCCCTAAGCAGCTGCATAGTCTGCGTATAGGCTGGGCCCGCCTTGCCTGACACGTACCTTTTAATGTGCCACAGGGGAATTCGGAATACTCCCTTAGTGGTTGCTAATATTTTGTCGATTAATAAGAAAAAAAAAACAGTGGAATGGTGACCCAAAAACGCGATTGAATATACAGGATGTCCGTAACGTCTCTTTACCATTTCAAAAATGTATTAAAAATGCAATTGATTAGATATTTGATTCAGATTTGTTCTATTGTATTCAGTGTTTATTGAAGTTTTTTTTAAAATCTCTTTTAATACACTTCTACATGGGCACCATTTGTTGCACGAAGCACATCAAGACGGTACTCGATTTCTTGCCATGTTCGCTGTAGCATAGCCTCATCAATTGTGGCAATGGCATCAGTAATCCTTCACTTAAGGTCAGTAATGTCCCTTATCTTTGTTCGATACGCATTATCTTTAACATAGTCCCATAGAAAGAAGTCCAGGGGAGTGATATCTGGTGAATGTGGCGGCCAAGGAATTGGCCCATCCCTTCCAACCCATCGGTCTGGAAATGACTTCTTCTTTCTTCTTACAGGAACCGAACAGCCCTTACCAAGGGGCTCAGTACCCCGTACTCCCATAGCACTCCCCATAGGACTCCCCGAGGCACACGGTTGAACACCTTCTCCAGATCCACAGAACACATGTAAATGGTAAGCCTCACCTTTTTTTTTTCTTTTTTCATCACCTGCTTTAACATTCTTGGAACCCATGTTGTTTTCTCTCACAAGAAAAGCAAGAAAAACAATGAAATTGCGACGCTGTCATGGATCGTCGTATTTCAAGCATTTCGTCAGATGTAGAAACAAATGGCGTGTCAAATTTTATGTCGAATGTCGAAAACGTGTGTCGAAGCGATCGTATGTCAAGGTACCACTGTACATTCGTTATTTAGTGTAGAAATATATTTAGCGTTTTTTTTTTTTTTTTGAGATATTTGTTTAAACAATTGGTCAAAAGCATTGTAAAAAAAAAAAAAGAAAAAAATTTAAGGTAGCGAACTTTTGCGATGCCAGTTTAGCCAATTGTTCTCTTGTTGTACTTAGTACCTCATTTATTTATATATATTTTTTAGGGCTGTCAAAATTATCGCGTTAACGGGCGGTAATTAATTTTTTAAATCAATCACGTTAAAATATTTGACGCAATTAACGGACAAAATGCCCCTCTCAAACAGATTAAAATGTCAGCACAGTGAAATCTGTACTTGTGTTTTTCGGAGTTTTGGCTCCCTCTGCTGGCGCCCATGATCATTGTGTAAGTAATTATTGACATCAACAATGGCGGGCTACTAGTTTAGTTTTTGATTGAAAATGTTACAAATTTTATTAAAACGAAAACACGAAGAGGGGTTTTGCTATAACATTTCTGTTAATTGTACTAACATTTATCTTTTAAGAACTACAAGTCTTTCTATTCATGGATCGCTTTAACAGAATGTTAATGGTAATGCCATCTTGTTGATTTATTGTAATAATAAAGAAATACAGTACTTATGTACCCTATGTTGAATGTATATATCCATCTTGTGTCTTATCTTTCCATTCCAACAATAATTTACAGAAAAATATGGTATATTTCATAGATGGTTTGAATTGCGATTAATTGTGATTCATTACGATTAATTAATTTTTAAGCTGTAATTAACTCGATTAAAAATTTTAATCGTTTGACACCCCTAATATTTTTTAATACCATTTGAGGCTAAGCTCAGGTATTTTAGTTTAAATGCATTTATTGCTCTTGTGAAATATAAGTGCAATTCTGAAACACTCAGGAATTTTATTTCATATTCGCATTCAGCTCTTTTGAAAGTGTAATCTTAGAAGCCAAATTAAATACTATTGCAAGCACACTTGTTTATATGTTCAACAGCTCATAACATTTTGTCTGCAATTCATTCAATGTTCGTAATCTGATTACTTGAACTAATCGATTGATTACCGTAATTTCCTGAATATAACGCACACTTTCCCCCCCCAAAATCAACTTGTAAAATCATGGTGCGCATTATAAACGGGTACATGGATGGAGACAGATATATATATATATATATGTTACATATATACGTATATAAACCGATTTTTTTTTTTATTGACACGGCCAAATTTTGGTGAAGAAATGTATGCGCCGATCCGTTGCCGACCACTACGGTACGTGACGTCGCCATTTTGTTTCGGTAATACTTCACTCTGATCGGCTGAATGATTTCGGCTGTGTTAAATTCTGCTTTTTTCACTCTTCATAAAGCACAGAATTTAGTTTAATGAACATATTTGAGTCAACGTTTACTACAGCTCCGTAACTCGGACCATGGCAAACGTAACAACACAGACTTCCTGTGTCTGTCAACTATATCTGTCCCTCGGGAAACTCAAACCCAAATAACAATAGTTCCTATTGTTACTGTCGTGTCGACAGCGATGAGCTCTCTCGGTTTTCCGACTTACGTTCTCACTTTCATTTTACCGTATCAATCCATGGAGGAAACATTTATTCATCATGATGAAACGAGCAAGTTATACAGCAGCCTTTAAAAGAAAAGTCACATCCGTTTTGTTTTCTCCTGGATTCTGGTAAGTTCAAGAAGTTATCAGATCATATTATTACAAGGGTTGTTCTGATCATGTTTTTTTGCTCCCGATCCGATCGTTTTAGTTTGAGTATCTGCCGATCCCAATATTTCCCGATCCGATTGCTTTTTTTTTTTTTTTGCTCCCGATTCAATTCCAATCGTTCCCGATCATATACATTTTGGCAATGCATTAAGAAAAAAATGAATAAAACTTGGACAAATATATACATTCAACATACAGTACATAAGTACTGTATTTGTTTATTATGACAATAAATCCTCAAGATGGCATTTACATTATTAACATTCTTTCTGTGAGAGGGATCCACGGATAGAAAGACTTGTAATTCTTAAATGATAAATGTGACTTTGTATATTGTGACTAAATATTGCCATCTAGTGTTTTGTTGAGCTTTCAGTAAATGATACTGCAGCCATTTAACTTCTGCCCAAATGCATGATGGGAAGTGCCACCATAACTGTGCGTAGGGGCACCAATTGATATATCTTCTCTGCGTTGGGAAAGAACATAGGGTGTTAAGAAAATGATCAACTACTACCTTTCATCCCCACATTGCCTCCCACGTTATTTTTAATTGCTGAGATAGGTATTGTTAGACTTTAGCTACATAAAAAATGGCTCCAAAGGCTGCCAAAATTCACTCTACTCATTTTACGCTGCCTTTTAGCTCTATATATAGGTAAAACGGCGCCATTACAGATTGAACGCTACAATGCGTGAGTGGGTCGTGCAGCGCATGCGTTAATTGCGTTAAATATTTTAACGTGATAAATTTTTTAAAAAATTAATTACTGCCGTTAACGGGATAAATTTGAGAACCCTACCTTAGGCATAAACTAAAGACTCTGGATGAGTGTAACATATTATGTCTGTAACATTAAATACAATTAGAAAACAATTTAATTAAAAAATATATATATATATTAAAAAAAAAAGGCATGTCCAATATTTTTTTTGCCGATTCCGATGCTTTGAAAATGACATTATCGGACCTGATCGATCGGGACATCTCTAATTATTACCATACATATGGTCAGTTTACGGTAATGTTTTGAACTACCAATGTGCTATGCTTGTGCTGTGTTTCACCAGTCAGTAAAATGACATTTCTGTATCTGTACACGAGCTCTGTTTTCTTGTATTCTTCTATTTAGTGGTGCTAAAATTAGGGTGCGTGTTATACACGGGTACAATAATTTCCCCTAGATTTTACAAGTAAATTTGGGGTGCGCATTATACACGGGTGCGCCTTATATTTGGGAAATTACGGTAATCGATGACCTAAATGATCGTTGCAGCCCTGCTCTAATGCTGTAACAGCCTTGCTGAAAGTCCTATTTTCAAAAAGTTATGGCAGAGTTTTGGCCCTGATCAGCATATTCCGCCAACTAAAGTACAGTAATTCATCCGAAACTTAAAACACTGACTGATGGTTAAGCACAGAAGCAACGTGTCTTTAAATAGGTCGATTCTTTCGAATAACCCTGCACCGTATAACTTTAGTCATCTTTTTGATGTAGCACCATCCCCAAAAAACTGGGAGGGGGTTGCGTTTTAATTGCTTAAGGCAAGGATTTTTCCATTGTATTCAACCTTAGATCCTTAGGCAGTTACAGTTCAATCTATAATTAAAAATTTTCCTCTGGCATTCACCACAAAATAAGTTGCTGTCGATGGCATTTTGATATCTACAGGCCTAACCTTTAGCAACTTCACCCAGAGGGTAGAATTATGAAAGGGATAGATTGTCCTTGGCGTGTCTTTATTCACACTCTCAATAGTGAAGTGCATCTCATTTGTATGGTTGCCAACTTGCAAAAAAAAAAAAAAAAAAAGTTCAAAAAGTATGCTTTTTAATCTTACTCTGGGAAAATATTTCTGATCCACAAATCAATATTTATTTCCCTTTAATCAGAGTTTCAAAAGTCAGCATTATTTGTGCATCTTTCCTTTTCCTAAGCAAATAACCTCCACCATTCTGCCTTTATATCTTGAAAATTCCCAGCTTTTTGATACATTAGGAAAAAAAATGCACGGACGCAAAAATAATCAGAGGAGAGGAGTGCGGACCGTCTGACATGATTTGCTTCTTATCATCACAAGACGGTGCAGCTATTTTGCTGGCTAGGCTGCTGTGAATGGCTGAGTGGACCTGCCAAAGAGTCTTTTGGAGGCTGTCAGTTATTGTGGTTGCTCAAAAGGTACACAACCTACTCAGCCTCCCGCCAATGGGGCAATAAATAAAGATGATTTTCTGCAGGAGAAACACGTTTTTTCCCTTTTACTTTTCAAACAGCATAATGTTATGCCCTTGTTGTGTCTTGCATAATGTCAGATTTATTCATTCATTCAATTATTTTACCATCCTGTATTTTGTTACTAAATTATGTAGCACTGCATTGTCACATGTTCGCATTTTATTTATGTACAACACTTTTTGGAAGCTTTTTATGATTTTTTTTTTTTAGATTAACATTTGATTAACTCATTCACTCCCAGCCATTTTCATCGGTGCAACCCACTTCGCTCCCGGCCGTTTTACTGGATTTGGACTGATTTTGCAAGGCAGACAGAAAATTCAGTTCTATTGCTACATAAACATGGAACCCACCAAAAAGATTAGACTCTCTTCTTTCAGCAGAAAAAAAAAAGTTAGTTCATATCTGTTTTCCAAAATTTCCGGGTTCCCAGTGAGTCAGCAACACGCACACTTTTGCGGAATATTCAATGTTTATTGTTGAAAAAGAAGAACAAGAAAAACAATAACGCTAGATATAGATTGTCACTTCTAAAATCCCTGCGTTACAGTTAAAGCACATAAGATATTCCTTTGAGCAATCAAAACTCTTACCGTTGACAAGCGGGCGGAGAGCTGACATCCCGGTAGAGCTGCAGAGGAATACAAGCTGGGCGTCCGTACGCAACCCACAGCAGACTCTAACCGCACGTCAGGGCAGAGATGGCCAGTCCCTTCCCTCAGGTGACGAGCAGTGTTGTTAATAACGGCGTTACAATATAACGGCATTACTAACGGCGTTATTTTTTTCAGTAGTGGGTAATCTAATTAATTACTTTTCTCATCTTGGCAACGCCGTTACCGTTACTGAGGACGAAAAGGCATGCGTTACTATGCGTTACTATATTGGTCGAAAAGTCTGAAGGAGACTGACTCACCAAGACGACAGAGCAGAGCAGGAGCGGGGAGGAGGAAAGAAAGTTGTGACGCCAAGCAAACGCGATGCTAGGTAGCTCCAATAATACATGTTGTAGCCGATAGCCGACAAACTACGCCCGCTTGTTATGGTAGATATGGTAGACATGGTAGATATCACATGTACTGTATATAGATATAACTAGATGCAAAATGACAGACATGGCACTAAATGCGTTAGTAGACAGCCACCATCTTAAAGCAGTAGGCTTTTCAGGACGGCTCTGATGTAGAGAACCTTCCTAGCGAACCTAAGTAACTTTTTATCTAAAATACTTCTAAATCGGCAAAATCTTGACTTGAATCTATCTTTAAATGATGAAACAGTTTTAAAACTTTCATATGTCGAAAGTAGAGAGAAGGGAACTAATGCAATAATGGGAGCAATTTTAACAACTTTTAACAGTTGATTCAGGGTAAAGGGTAAATTAGGGTAAAGAATTGGGCTCGGGCCAATTGTACCAAAAACCTCCACAAAAAAACTTGTGTGGCCAATGTTTTTTTTGTTTTTTTTTTTGAGGAAAAAAAAAAAAAAAAAAAGTAATTATCACCAATTACTTTGCCAAGTAACTAATTACTCTTACATTCAGGTAATTGAGTTACTAACGCAATTACTTTTTGGGAGAAGTAATTTGTAACTATAATTAATTACTTTTTTTCAGTAAGATTAACAACACTGGTGACGAGCCACTTGCCCAATGGTATCGTTACATGTGTTTTGAGATGAGCCATTTGCCCAATGGTATCGCTACACGTGTTTTGACATGTTTTGCAATCACACATAACAAAGACGACAAAAGTGTTGAGGAAAACGAGGTAAAGGGAATCATACATCACGAAGGCGCCATAGGGGCGATGTGGACGAAGAAAGCGAGGTTACGGTCATAAAAGGGAATCATCACAATATGCTGATACAGTCACAAAGGGAATCATCACAATATGCTGATTCACTCCGGGTCATATTATATTTATCCCATCAATATCTTTTTCCATTCTTTAGAAATCAACATAAGAAAATAGCTTAGTTAGAGCAATTTTCCAATTTCTGATGACAAAACAGAGAAATTGAGTTTTTTTGTACATTTCAAACATAGCTTTGACCTAACACAGCTATTTTTCTTTTGTGACATCCCAAACATCTGAATAATGTTTTCCTTCTACAAAATAACATAAACAACAAGACAAATAGAGCTTTTGATAGCAAAGTAGCAATTTATTTGCACATGGCTGGACTGTTGGGCTGGGAGATGGCGCTGTTGTGGCCGCGGCTGTCTCGGCGGACGGGGTGGGCTTTTCTCTCGTCACCGCCTGTCTCATCAAGATGGATTTTTAAAAGTCTTTCTTTTGTGGTGACCACTTCCTCATGGCGGAGTTGGCCTGGGGAACTTGTGTGGGGCATGTTGTGTTCCTGGGAGGAACTGGTTCGGTTTGGCCGTGCGCGTTTC
Source organism: Corythoichthys intestinalis (assembly GCF_030265065.1). Classification (NCBI taxonomy): domain Eukaryota; kingdom Metazoa; phylum Chordata; class Actinopteri; order Syngnathiformes; family Syngnathidae; genus Corythoichthys; species Corythoichthys intestinalis. The sequence goes on along the minus strand of NC_080396.1, from coordinate 1,838,128 downwards.
CGGCTGAGTCGCGGGACACTGGAGGGTCGTGGGGGACGCGAGCGCTCTGCTCGGCGAGCAGCACGGACTCAACGGCATCGTCCGCTGCACTGGTGGTCCCGGTCGTTCTGCTCGGTCATCCAACGCCTGGCATCAGTGAGGTCCTCGCGGTTGTCCATTCAGTCGTCTTCCGCCGGCACCCTGGCGGTGCGGCCCGGCCGTTCGTTGCTGTTGAATCGGGTTGCGGGGCTTACCAAATGCGCTACTGCCCTCCAGTGGCCAGTTTTACTGGTTTAAAATGGATTTTAAGCATTGTGCTTTGGAGCTAAATTGCATCAGAACCTAGAGATGTCTCTTGTGAAAAAAAAAAAACGTAAAACACGTATAAATATGTTATTGGGACACTGAAACAATTAAAAATAGAACGTATTTATATGTTTTTGGGAGCAAATTAGTTAATGTACAGCGGTACCTCTACATGCAAATTTACTTTGTTACAGGACCTGGTTTGTTAGTCGAAATGGTCGTATGTCGAGCAGGATTTTCCCGTAAGAATACATTACAATTAGGGTTGGGCATAGACTTCATGATGCTATTGACAGGTCATATTCGACCTTCACTGCACCACGCTTTCGAGTAGGGGGCCATCCCTCAATCCGCTTCAGTTATTCGCAGTCGGTCGCATGCAGTGAGCCAACGCCGGATTTATTTTGAAAAAGTACGAGTCGTGCTCCATCTAGGGTCAGGGCGTCCTGTCCCTGTGTGTAGAGCTGACCAAATGAAGCAGGGTTTTTCAATGGCGATCTTGTGCCAGCTGTTCTGCATCCTTCGTGATAACTCCATTTTGTTGGAGGTCGCCCTTGACGATGTTGATGTCGGGTGCGGGGCTTCCCTCATGGTCGTCTCCAGCCTGCGGCCTTTGGGTCAAACCGGAGGATGGCTCGTGTCGGATGCTCACGCGGCAGAAGGAAGACATGGCCGAACCAGCGGGTGCTACGTTTTGCGACCAACGAGGATGCTTGGGGCTAGCGTGTGTATGCTCTAAGTACTTCATTGGAAACTCGCTGGGGCCACCTGATGTTCTCGATGGTTCTTAGAGCCCTGCTATCAAAGCCATGGATTCTTGCTGCGAGAGTGTGGTTTAGGGGCCATGTTTCTGAGCCATTGAGCAGACTGGAGAGTATGGTGGAGTTGTAAATCAGGAGCTTTGTCTTGTGTGAGATGGTCTGGTGCCACCAGAGTGGTTTCCAGAGAGACTGCAGGGCGGATGCTGCCAGGGCTCGTCTGCGAATAATCTTTGGTTTTAGGTCCCCGTTATCTGTCACTATGGACCCCAGATACACAAAATCCTTGACCGGCTCTACGAATAGGAGGTGGATCTGGTCCATCACTAACATACAGGAACTTAGTTTTAGTCCAGCTCACTTGGAGGCCGAGCTGTGCTGCCTCCTCACAGGTGACCACAAGAGGAAATGTTACTGGTGCGAGAGCCGAGACAGAGGGTGGTTCGTTTGGCGCGGGGTGCCTGGTGTGAGGCAATGAGGTGCGGAAGGAGGCAGGTGTAGAATCCGAAAATAATGAAAACAGTTCCTTGGACGAGAGCGTGAACAAGTCGTTAACCGGTAGTCGATCAAAATACCAAAGGAATGCGAGATGCAACTGATGTATAAGTTGATCGGGCGACGAGGTGGCGGCGTCCACTGGCTCTTAAAGATGGCTGATTGTCTGCCCGTCACAGCTCCACCCGTCAGACGTCCTAACCTGTTACTGGATAAAAACAAGAACACCGGTCCAAGATGGGTCAGTCATCAAGAAGTAAGGGCAGAGGCCCTAACAGACTGTAGGTTGTACCGAGCAGGATGGTGTCATCAGCGTACTCCAGGTCAGTCAGGTGGTAGTTGCCAGAGATGTTAAACCAGTTGGAGTCAATGCCGCTAATACGGACACAGCTCTCTTCGTTGCTTGCAAGGCAAGTAGCCAAAAGTGCGTATGACACCAAAAAGCAACTTTATTTCCTATTTCATGCGGTGTTTTATGCTCCTGAATGAAATCGACAGCTTGGATGTGTGTGGAAGCGATCGTTTTATCTATTCAATTTTTGAATCCCGTGCCATGAAAATGAGTGACTCCCGGCTCCAGTCTCGAGTTGAGAAAAAGGGTGCTGTGACGTGTACAGTAGAAGAAGTACTCTTCACTATCCAGCCGTACTGTTGTATGAGAAGGACTAAAGATTCAGCTGGTTTTGTGGATGAATTGCTTTATTTTTCGCATCACGCCAGCCAAACGAAGAACATTTTTTGCTGCACCGGGAGAGGCGTGTGAGTCTTTTTTGGGTTTCAAAAGGTTCCCATTCTCTGGTGGATATTGGCCAAAACAAGCCCTACTACTGTGGGACCATTGGACTTACGAGAAAGTGAGTAAACATGGTATTTTGTATTATGTCAAATACTGGGATCATGGCACACGTTTTAATACAGAGGTGGCTTGCATTATGTGGCTGACACGCTCCTTGTCCACTCGGCCGACGACATTGGCGGCTTGTCGCCCGTCCCCCCGCTGGGAGAGCACCACACTCGGTTTATTGCCCTCTTCATGTGCCCGGTGTTCTGTAAAATTTTCAACCCCATCAGAAATTGCAACTTTTTGTTAAAAATGGCCGCGAATAAAGCGGTTACAAAGTAAACACTACAAACTTTCGGTAACACTTCATAATAACTATCCGTTTTACTAGTTAATAGATCATGAGTAAACTGTTGATAAATGATTTATTGCTGATTTGTGAAGTATTTGTTAACAGTTTGTTAAGCATTTACAGGGTGTTCTTAACCTGAAACACACTTTGTGTAGAAACGTTTCAAGTTTTTGTGTGCAACGTTTGGCATTTCTATCTTTTCAGGTTAAGAAATGCCGTTCACTTCAAAAGAAAAGGCATTTTGATAGGCATTTTGCAGGCAGCGCTCATGTTGCACATTTATGAAAATCTGCCATAGAACCAACAAATATTTGTACTTTTCTTTGTATATTTAACCAATAAAACTTATGACCTTCAAGATAAAGTGTATATAGTAGGGCTGTCAAAATTATCCCGTTAACGGGCGTTAATTAATTTTTTTAATTAATCACGTTAAAATATTTGACGCAATGAACGCACCCGCTGGCATATTGCCTCAAACATTACAATGAGGCCGTTTATGGACATTAAGAGTGAAGAGAATGCCACCGGCCGCTTGGGGGTAGCGCCGTTCCATACTCATGTTATGTCTTCTAAACGTGGGAGAATGAGTAGTTCTGAGACGTTTATGCTGTATTCACAATGCGATGCAAATTGCCATTTGTGCTCCACACATATTTCGGTAAGTTTTCTTTCTTTTAGTGGCAATTATGTGTCTCTTGTTTTATTTTGGGTAAGATATGTACAGATACAGTGGGGATAACAAGTATTTGATACACTGCCAATGGGTTTTGGCAGTGTATCAAATACTTGTTCTCCCCACTGTATATGTTATACAGTAAAGGTGAATGGACACAGGCGCGCCGTTTAATGGCATAAACTTCTCCTTCACAACAAACATAAGTATCCTTTAGTGAAAGCACAATAAAAATAATATTCCTATCTCTCCAAAAAAAAAAAAGTTCTCAAAAAGAAAAGCACTTCAGTCTATAGTAATGAGGCCCTATTCTGACACAAAGTTAAACAACAATGCTAAATAAACTGGCATTCCATATCAATTTAGCTATGCAAAATACACGTAAAACTTTTCACTCCATTTTTATTATTGTTATTTTTATTCTTATTATTATTATATTAACTCTACTTTTGATTGAAAATTTTACAAATTTTATTAAAACGAAAACATGAAGAGGGGTTTTAATATAAAATTACTATAATTTGTAACTATAACATTTATCGTTTAAGAACTGCAAGTCTTTCTATCCGTGGATTACTTTAACAGGAAGAATGTTAATAATGCCATTTGTGGATTTATTGTTACAATAAACAAATACAGTACTGATGTACAGTATGTTGTATGTATATATCCGTCATGTGTCTTATCTTTCCATTCCAACAATAATTTACATAAAAATATGGCATATTTTAGAGATAGTTTGAATTGCGATTAATTACGATTAATTAATTTTTAAGCTGTAATTAACCCGATTAAAAATTTTAATCATTTGACAGCCCTAGTATATAGTTTTATTAAGATCCATCAACTAGCATGGGCATTTAGAAAGGGGTCAACCATATTGGAACACCCTGTAAATCATAGGTGTCAAACCAATTCCACAAAGGGCCAAGTGGGTGCTGGATTTTGGTCCAACCGACAGTTTAACCAATGAATTTTCTGTTGAAACAAACAGCACCTGAAAAAGTTTAACTGATTACCCATGTAAGAGATCAGATTGGTCAAAAGGTGTCCTCTTCATTGGTTGGAAAGAAAACCTGCACCCACTTGGCCCTTTATGGAGTAAGTTTGACACCAGTGCTGTAAATGCTAAACAAACTGTCAACAAATACTTCACAAATCAGCAATAAATCATTTATCAACAGTTTACTAATGATCTATTAACTAGTAAAACGGATAGTTATTATAAAGTGTTACCAAACTTTCTTTAAATAAAGGACTATTTACTTACGTTTCATCATGGATGGGCAGGTAGAAAAGATCTCCTAAGACACATTCTGTCTGTCATGTTAGCTGCACAACAACTGCACGCCACTCTTTGTTTACGTCGTCGCCGTGTAGTAAAGCATTTCATTTCATTATATTCATGTTGACCATATGGCAGCTACGTATTCCTCGGACATCGGCCGGTTTGTCCGGCGGCACTCTCCAGCTGCTTCCCCGGCGAGCTCTCCTGTCTGTAGTAGCAGGGGAACGAGCTGTAACTTGCTCTCCGCCGGGGAGGTTGCCAATCGGCTAAGACAATCGACAACCCCGCAGCAGTGTGACATGACCGGGCTAGTTTCGTGAGATTTTTGGCTTGAAAAGCGAAAATAAGACTTTGAGACGTCACTCGGTTCGGCTTAGCATGTCGGCTAGCTGTCACGCCTCTTGGTTTGTTTACATTCTCCAAAGCCGGGGAAGGGAAATGACAAAAGCCCGACGTGGCATAAAATATCGTTCGGGAGGTGCGACAGTAAAGGTGAAGTTGAGAGTTTTGACCATTATGGAGTAATTTTGCCATGTTGTACTGAATGAATGCATTTTTATTATTTCATATTCCATTTAGCACAAGATTGTTATTTGTCATGACCATACCATTTATTTAGCAATTGGAAAAATACTTTGATAAAAAGAATATCCTTTAAAAATACTGGAGTGGAGAGACTGAAAAAGACATTTTGCGGCTCTCTTCATCACATTTTCCTCGTTCTGAATAATTCCCCCTCAATGGGCTGAATACTAAATCAGATGACACCCGCTGACGTCATCCACCTGGTGGGGACGCTAGAGCCCTATAATGGTAGGCGTGGCTAAACTGCAGATTAAAAGACTAGTTTGTCATCATCTACGCTTTGCTAATTTGTTTTATATCGTCGAATCGTCTCAAAATATGATTGTAATTGACATAATAATGTGATTTAAGACTTTTTTTATCCTGTCGTACGCACTTTAAGTAGCTGAGTAAGAGTAGCGTTTCTTCACAAATCTACTCAAGGTAAAAAGTATCGCGAGACAAAACAACTCTTACAGTTGTACATTTTTCTCAAAAAGGTACTCAAGTATATGTAATGTAGTCAACCCATCTCTGCCCAACATTTCAGTCAAAGAAAGTATTGCATTCCCATGTATTTTTCTCTGTATTCATGTTTCGCTGACCTGTCTTTGTTCCATATTTGTCATTCTGGCGGCCCAACAAAATGCTACCTCTCTCCTCTCCAGGGGATTTATCAGCAATCTTGTTTCACTTTCAGCACTGAAAGTCTTTGCAAGACCGAGCACACTCTTCCGTGAACGACCTTAAATATCTGTTTCCGACCTTTACTTGCTCACTTGTTAAATAATCTGCGTGAAGTGGGCGGGGGCTTTTAAAATAACATTGGCGGTGCAATGAAGGAACGCCTTACGCGGTGCTGACTTTGTTTAACCTTTCTTGCACTCAGCATTTTATGAGATAAATTGGAGCACCCTCATCTACTCATCGTCTTTCTCGCACCAATCAGGATGATGCCGCAGTTCTATTTTAGGGTGATCTCTCTTGATTTGCCCTTTTGGTTAGTGCTCTTTCAAACTTTTGTTTGTGAATAATTGAACTCATTGGCTGTCATGGGTGGCGCGAGATCAGTGATGGGCAAACCGGTCCTCGAGGGTCCTGGTCTTTGTTCCAACTGATTCAGCACAGACTGTTTAACCTATGAGGTTTCGGTGCAACCAAGAAGCACCTGAGTACAATCAAGTGATGGCACCTGTAAGATCCCAGATTGGTGAAAGGCTGACTTTTATCATTGAATGGACGAAAAAGCACGATGTCCTTGCCAAAAACAGTCGAGACTCGTCCCACGGTTTCTGCACGCTTTGCCGGTGTGATGTGGATGTGAAAAAAAAAACCTGAGTGGAATAGTTTGCCCACCTCTGCGTTAGATGTTCAATCGAATTGGACATCTAGCGCCGTCAACGGTACTAAAATATCAGCATTCACACACAATCCTCCCAGTAATAAATTTGACGTCTATTGTTTTCAGTGACAGGAAAAGAGTTAATAGTAAGCATTTCTATTTTGAAAATGTTTTTAAATAATGGTGTGTACAGAAAAAAGTCATGGCCTATTTTGTCTGATTTTGCATGCCTTTGATGAACCACCAATTGTGCAAGTTCTCCTACTTGAATACATTAGAGAGGCCTATAATTGTCAACATGGGTAAACCTCAACCATAAGAGACAGAATGCGGGGGAAAAAAACAGAAAATAACATTGTATGATTTTTAAAGAATTTATTTTCAAATTAGAGTGGAAAATAAGTTTTTGGTCACCCACAAACAAGCAAGATTTCTGGCTGTCAAAGAGGTGTAACGTCTTCTAACAAGGTCTAACGAGGCTCCACTCATTACCTGTATTAATGGCGCCTGTTATAACTCATTATCGGTATAAAAAACACCTGTCCCAAACTTCAGTCAGTCACACTCCAAACTCTACTATGGCCAAGACCAAAGAGCTGTCGAAGGACACCAGAGACAAAATTGTAGACCTGCTCCAGGCTGGGAAGACTGAATCTGCAATAGGTAAAATGCTTGGTGTAAAGAAATCAACTGTGGGAGCAATAATTAGAAAATGGAAGACATACACGACCACTGATAATCTCCCTCCATCTGGGGCTCCATGCAAGATCTCACCCCGTGGCATCAAAATGATAACAAGAACGGTGAGCAAAAATCCCAGAACCACACGGGGGGACCTAGTGAATGACCTACAGAGAGCTGGGACCACAGTAACAAAGGCTACTATCAGTAACACAATGCCCCGCCAGGGACTCAAATGCTGCACTGCCAGACGTGTCCCCCTACTGAAGAAAGTACACGTCCAAGCCCGTCTGCGGTTCGCTAGAGAGCATTTGGATGATCTAGAAGAGGACTGGGAAGATGTGTTATGATCAGATGAAACCAAAATAGAACTTTTTGATCGAAACACAGGTTCTCATGTTTGGAGGAGAAAGAATACTGAATTGCATCCGAAGAACACCATACCCACTGTGAAGCATGGGGGTGGAAACATCATGCTTTGGGGCTGTTTTTCTGCAACGGCAGCAGGACGACTGATCTGTGTAAAGGAAAGAATGAATGGGGCCATGTGTCAAGAGATTTTGAGTGAAAATCTACTTCCATCAGCAAGGGCATTGAAGATGAGACGTAGCTGGGTCTTTCAGCATGACGATGATCCCAAACACACAGCCAGGGCAACAAAGGAGTGGCTTCGCATTTCAAGGTCCTGGAGTGGCCTAGCCAGTCTCCAGATTTCAACCCCATAGAAAATCTGTGGAGGGAGTTGAAAGTCCGTGTTGCCCAACGACAGCCCCAAAACATCCCTGCTCTAGAGGAGATCTGCATGGAGGAATGGGCCAAAATACCAGCAACAGTGTGTGAAAAGCTTGTGAAGAATTACAGAAAACGTTTGGCCTCCGTTATTGCCAACAAAGGCTACACAACAAAGTATTGAGATGAACTTTTGGTATTGACCAAATACTTATTTTCCACCATAATTTGTAAATAAATTCTTTAAAAATCAAACAATGTGATTTTCTGTTTTTTTTTTTCTTCACATTCTCTCTCTCATGGTTGAGGCTTACCCATGTTGACAATTACAGGCCTCTAATATTTTCAAGTGGGAGAACTTGCACGATTAGTGGTTGACTAAATACTTATTTGCCCCACTGTATGTGTTTTGTAAATTACCAAAAATAATCACTTGCCCAATAAAGGGGGTTTACAATATACTTATTTTTTTTCCCCTACTTGGGCTGTTTCCCACATTGCTTTTGATCCATTCATCACTTCAATGCACTCTTCTCAGTTTGCATGAGACTGGTAAGGCTGATGGCGCCACCCTGATGACATATATTGATTGTGCCCGCAAGCCGAGACTATGTAAATGGCTTGATGACAGACAGAGTTAATCAAAGCTGCAATGCAAGATCAGATCAGTTCTTATCTTTGAAGCTGCTTTTGCCATTATTGAAGGGAGGGAAACCAAGACTTGCTGACCTGGATTTTTGATGGGAAAATAATAAGCTGCATAATAAGCAGAACATACTGTAGCTGGTAGAGAGTTGCTAGTTTTAATCACTAAACTTGACGTATACAGGTGACTCCTGATCGGTAATTAGCAGTGGTTATAAGCAGATCAGCACAAATCTATTCATCTCTTTTCCACTGAGCGAAACATTGGATTTGCATGAAAGATTTTTACACTTGATGCCCTTCCCACAAGCGGGAATTCAACCCGGGTATCCACAATGGCAGTGAGGCGCTCAGACTACTGAGCTACCACCCGGGTAAGCTGCTACGCCAACAGAAAACAGTAAATTATGACTAAGCGGCTTTTCAGGTTTGAGTCATATAGTCATGTAAAGCATAGTCTGCACACAAAGATCATCATAACAATATTAAGCCTGATTTTCCCCACATGCAAATTATAGCTAGCAAAGGCTTATACAGAAATCCCCCTAAGTCACCACTTCTGGATTCTCTCCTCCAAAATATCACATATTGCTTTTATTTTGACAGTTTTGTAACTATTTTTGGGGCATTGCTTTTATTTTGAGTGTAATTCCACTGATGCCACTACGGCCAAAAATGAATAACACTGTAATTTTGACTGAAAAAGAACGGTATTTTACCTCATCCTAGTTTTTGGAAGGTCATTGAGCGCATTACTCATTTTTACATTCAACGATAAATTCTGCAGTATTAATAAATGGAGTGGTGGCCATGGAAAAAAATTGAATGGAAAAAAATGAAGTCCACGTTGTAGTTAGTCCTCCTCCAATCCAAGTGGGCGGTAGAGGTAATGCGCCTAAACCAGTAATTCTCAAATATTTGGGCGCGCCACCCTACCATGCCAGGCCTTGCGCATGTGACCCCGGGGAAACATTTTTTTGCCGTATGAGAATAAAGTGTACTTGCACACCCACTCAGTAGGGGGCAGTGGCGCTCATTTTCAGAGTGTGCGCAGTATTTTTGAACAGAATAAGAGCACACAGAAAGTAATACGGTTGGAGACGAGGAAAGACCAGGCTGTTTACTGCGTGTAAAAATGTTTCCAGCGGACAGCGCGAAGCCAAATCAACGAAGACGTCACTTAAAGACATTAGACCTCGATCACATGATAAGCCACTTGATTGTTTTTCAGCGAAAACGTGCCAAGTATTGCCAGCAATCGTCCCTCTTGGTCAATGTTACAGCAGTAAACCGAAATGCACTGTTAGCATGCTCAGTGCAAAATAACCCCACACCATGGCAAAGGAGCGGATACTGGCTGCTGCAAAATAAAAACTGTCCAGTGACACTGTCGTTTAATTTCAATTTCTAACTATTGATTGATTCTATCGAGTTTACGTTTTCAAATGGTCAAAAAGTGTACCTTGAGTGTATTTTTTATTCAGGCAAATTGATGCACCTTTAAAGCAGAAATGTGAAATAATTTCATAACATGCCAAATATGGTCACAATTAAAGTAATTAAACATTGTCCAACAAATAAAGCATGAAAAAATAATTTATATGTTGTATATTTGACAAAATAATCGCGTTTCCGAAGTTGGAGCCTGAAAGGGGACAAACCCGGAAGTGATACGTCACACCGGGAACAGCGATGGCAGCTCCATACATACGGCCACCATACAAAACCCTTCAAACAATGATTCAAACAGTGATATAAGCGATAGATCGAGCGCAAGGGAGGAGATCCAAGTTTTTGAAGAGTTGGAGGAAGAAGAGGAGGTTGGAATTTTATGTTGGACCGAACATCTATTAGCCAGACGCTCATCGGGATGCAAACAATGTGCCTAGACTACCTGACATGGAACGGAGACAAGACCCATCGAGATTACAAGATTGGTAAAATATAGGCTGTTATTATTTTCATGATTTGAAGATGCAGGCATTTGCACATCATTTTATGTTTTTATCTATCTGATGACATTGTTAAAAAAATATAATAATCAGACTTCATGTTCATTTTGGCAGATCCGGCAGCTCTCGTGCATATAAAATAATAATATAAAAACGTTGGGGGGAAAGAAGGGGATGAATCATTCATGGCCACTTTGTTGTGGCAACAATAAGAAAACAAAATAATAGCGGACTGCTGCCACATTTGACCGCGAAGTTTTGCTTCTCGCTCATCTCCTCCTCGCCTCCTACTACTCCAGCGTCTCTTAAACGGATCGTGCATAGTGTCTTGTTATGAGCTTTTTGTTTACTGAAGGGGAAACGATATCGTCATCGCACACACCATATAACTGTTTGCATTAGTCTAACACATATATAGTCTAACACATACATATGGTACAGGTTTTCGTAGGCACCGTCTAACTGTTTGCATTAGGCTAACACACGTAATATAATTAATCAGGAAATGTGTATCATTTTCATATTTACGGTAGGACTACACTACTAATATAAAATAAATAGCACACCATAGTTTAATGAGAAGAAATAGAGATACACAATGCCGTCTTATCACAAGAGTGACGCACATACTCGGGGAATCTGCTCTCAGCAAACTCCAAGGACAAAGCGCTTTGTCCTAAAACAAGCACCACCAGCCCGGACAGCAAAGTTGATAGCGGGCGTCCCAATCCGCGCACGAACCTAAGCCGCCCAAAACCGGCCACAGCGGGGGCGGCCCCAAAGCAACGCCCAGAAACGCCTTCGACAAGACCCGCGTTAGCAAAGACTTAAAAAAGACTGGACACTGAGATAAGACAGATTTTCTTCTGCTCGGAAACATGTAGCCTTGTTTTGGATCCAGAATTGTCCCTCCGTCGTCTGTTTTTGCCTTGTTTTTTACCATTGTCGACGAATAAATTGTCAACCTGTTTTCGGCGAGTGTTCTTCAAGCTTTTGAAACATGGAGTCAGTGTGCAAAGGGTTAACACAGGAACGCGCGGAGTTTAGCTTCCTCCTTAGCCTGGCTCTGCGGGGGCGTCAGCAACGGAGCACATTTCCGTTCTGTTGCCGGCCTCCCCGTGCAGTTTGGGCTGGGAGGACTAAATTCCTTCATTACAAAGGTATCGAACACACGACGTGCTGACAACTGTTTCTTTATTAACACATGGAGCTAACAGAACACAGCTCGGGGCTCTCGGCAGGAAGTGGCGTCTAATGGCGTGAGGAAATGTAGTTTTTTCACACAAGTGAACACATTACAAAGCACCACTTCAGTGGTATCCCGAGACAACATTTCCCATGATTCACTGCCAGACATTAAAAGCAACACGCTTGTTGTTGTCACCTGTCAGCGGGTCTCGCACGTAAAACACAAACTAGAAGGCTATCAAGCGATCACCGTGAAAGAAACGCCGAACCGTACAAATGCAATGCCATGCTTGAAGCATGAAGGTGGAAATACATAATACAAATACAAATAAATATGCACAAACTCACCGGCGGTGTGTGTCTCTTACGGCAACGTGACCGTGAATTACCGCGACGCCGACCCGCTTATATGCACATCCACACCCTTTTCCCGAATGACACTGGATTTACCCTTTCGGACAAGATCGTAGATGACGCACAATTTCAACACGCTTAACCTCGCGAACGCACCAACAACTATGATCGGGGATTGCCACGAGTTAACTTTCGGCTAACGTCGCTAGCTTATACTGTTCATTCCACAACAGTTGGCAGCTCTGCTTTGACAAAGTCATCAGTCATCTATCCAAAAATCACACTTACTTTTTGGCAAATCCTTGATCATAAGCAAACCGGTTAAGGAAGCAGGCATCTTCAAAGTGTTTGCAGCAGAGAACACTACTCGATGATAGCGTGAAATTCATTCGCTTCGTGCGAACGAAAGATGTCCATTTACGTGCCCTGCTATCCTTTGGCCAATCATACAACTTTCCCTTAAATTGAAACAATACATCACCATACACCGCCGTGGCATCTTACCGAGAAGCAATGCAACAATACTGTTCTATGGCGGACTTCCCTCGCAGTTCTCGGTGTAACGTAATTTCCGAATATTGCCGAAGAAAAGCATTTCCGTTGTCAAGGGCGTTGCTATGGGTTAAACAATGAATCTGGAAGGGTTGCGTTAAAAAAAATAACGAAAATATGCTTATAACTGTTTAGCCATTGATATTATTCAAAAACATGGTTGGCCAGCCTTACTTCACATTTCCGCTTGAACTCTTTTCTGTTACAGACAAAACAAATTTAATAAAGTTATACTTTATTCTAAGTTTATTTATTTTACTTTTTACTTTTAACTAAAAAAGGACAATGTTATGCAGAGGTGTACATATAATAATCTTAGGAACAAATGGTACTATGTACAGTGGCGGCAGAGAGAGTTGTTGGGGCGTAAAACGTTTACGTGTTTCGTGGGGTTGGGCATAGCAGAAAATAATTAAGAAGCACTGGCCTAAACCATTAACCGACAAAAGGACAAAGCAAAACAAAGACTTTTATCACTACCAGGAAAGATATTAAATGCAGTTAAACAAACACTTTTGAAGTGTATTTATTTGATATCTTCTCGTGCTGCAATGACTAACCAATTAATTTGAGTAATTCAGATAGAAAAAAGCTACGAATAAAAATTTCGCTGCTTCGAGAATTCGTGTATTCAGTGGCGTGGTAATGGTTTGTTATGAAAGTGTTTGTTGTTGTTAGTTTCATTGATTTTGGTGGATACGATATTCACTGCTGCCCCCTGTTAAGACCAACATATGGTTGTAAATTTTTGTTTGAGCTAATATGATTTTTTATGCATTCGAAATTTAGTTTAGAGGTACAGTTAGCTGTTTTTTTGTGGGAATATGTGTTTGAACAATTTATTAAGCGCAATGTAAAAAAAAAAAAGTTAGCATTTTATAGCATTTAACCCAGTGGACTTTTGCTATGCAAGTTAGCCAATTGTTCTTTGGTTGTACTTCGATCCGTATTCGTTAAATTTTCTATACCGTTTGTGAAATGAAAGTGGATAGTTTGAAAAAACACTCGGGAATTTTATTTATATTCACATTTAATCGCTGTTTTGAAAGTGCAATCTTAGCAAGCCTTTGTTTTACACTCCACTCCAAATTTATGCAATGGTTTACAGTTAACTGTTTGTAATACAGCACTGAAAATGGTAGTGTCTTATTTTTTTTTAAAAAAAAAAAGTTCCACCCATCTTTTCCTAGGTGATCTTGCATGTTTCCCGGTAGACTATTGTAAGAGAGGGGCCGCTCCAGGAAATCACAGAATCATTCAAACCCCAAAATTATGCTAAGGCAGTACTTCTCAAATAGTGGGGCGGGCCCCCCAGGGGGGCGCAGAGCAATGCTGGGGGTGGCGCGTATGACCTTGGGGAACATACTTTTTTGCCGTATTAGAATAAAGTGTAATTGCACATCCACTCAGTGGGTGGCAGTGCCACTCTCATTTTCGGCGTGTGCGCAGTCTTTTTGAGCCAAACAAGAGCACACAGCAAAGAGCACCGGAGATATGAAAAGCTAAGACAAGGAAATATGACGAAGCGTATGCAACTTTTGTTTTTGACTTTTAGTACAGTGGGAGACGAGGAAAGACCAGTCTGTTTCCGCTTAGCAGTTCTGGGGTTCCTGTCTATCCGTCCTGGGAATGGATCTCTCCTGACTGTGGTACTCCCCGAGGTTTCTCATTTTTCTCCCAATTGACTCTGGAGTTTTTGGAGTTTTTCCTTGCCGGCATGGAGGGTCTTAAGGATATGGGATACCCAGGACTTGAACTGTATCTATTCATCTTTGTTGCTTCATTTCTAATTGTGTATCATATTGCCTCTGCAAAGCCCTTTGAGACATCTGTTGTGATTTAGGGCTATACAAATAAAATTGAATTGAATTGTTTACTTTGTCTAAAAATGTTCGCAGTGGACAGCAGGAATTTTTTTTTTTTTTTTTTGCAAAAACGTGCCAAATATTGCCAACAATCCGGGTTACCTAAGTAAACCAGCACGCCCTGTCAGCATCATATAAGGTGGCATACCTAGTTTCTCAGTGCAAAATAACCCCACACCATAGCAAAGGAGCTGATACTGCCTGCAGCAAAAATAAAAACTGTCCCTCCGTCCAATGACACTGTCGTTTTTGTTGTATTAGTTTTTGTTTTTTCAGTCTAATTGTTTGGCATATTATCGTGATGAGTTAATGTTGCTAATCAATTAGAATTGATTAAAATCAATAAAGAATAATAATTTTTAATTTTCAGTATCAAACGGTCAAACTATCTAACTTGACTGTATTTTTACAGTATCGATTTTTTTTTTTAAACACTTTATTGAAAGTTGATCTATATTACTTTTTTCTTTTAATATTAAAAAGAACACAATTTTATGCAGAGGTGTACTTATAAAAATAAGAATTTCATATACAAATGATACTACAGTGTATTTATAGTGGCGGCAGAGAGTTGGGGGGGTGGAACGTTTACATCTTGCCGTGGGGGGCATAACAGAAAATAAATGAGAAGCACTGTACTAAGGTGACTAAACGTCCTCTTTTGCCCGGACAAGTCCTCTTATTACGTGCTCTCTGTCACGTCCGGCCAAGTTTCATAAATTCATGAAAATATCCGGTTTTTATGCTTTTTCACGGCACCAACTTGAAGAGAATCCCTCCGGCCGCTAGGGGGCAGCGCTTGCCTGCGTTGACGTCGCTCCTACTGGTAAGGGCGGGAGAAGGAGTAGATCTTCTTGTATTTTTTTTTTGGCAGTTTACCCTTTGTTTCATGGGGAATTACCACCATCTAATGACGGCTGACAGTTTGGCGAGAGATTAGACTACAGTAAGGAGTTTTAAGATATGGCTCCATACACCTTTCTGTAAGTTTATCTCCTTTTAATGTCGATCACGTGTCTTCTGTTGTATATTGGGTTATGTGTACACAGAAATGCAGTATATTGTATGTGTCTTGTAATTGTTCTGCTTTAGTTTATTTGGTTGAATGTTAGTATTATATTCTAAGTAGCTGTGTTTCTTATGAGTTTTTTATGCTCAATACGTAAATAATGGCAACTGTTGACTACTGTCGGAGATTTGTACTGGCATATTCTGTAAAATCCCGTTTGGCGTCGCACCGTTGCAAAGCCAATGATTGTAAACTTTTATAGCAGAGTTTGATTTTGCTTCGGCTCTCGGTACTTGCTAATAGGGTAGCTATCAGTGAGCTCAGCCGCGCTAGGTATTATGGGCAATTTAGTTTTGAACTGCTGCGTTTGGAAACATGTCGGTTGAATAGCTTGTCAGTTTATTCCGGTAAGTTTGTGTACAATTTAGAACATTGAATGAGAATAAAAATTGAGTGGGAATAACAATGTGTCAACAACAATTGTCGTGATAGTAATTTATAAAAATGTTGAGTTGGCACATAGCCTACTGCAGGGGTCATGAATTAAAAATCCTTTGGGTCCGAAATTAAAACACTTACAACAATCTCGGGTCCGGAAATATTTTTAATGCTTCTTTTTTCCCCCAAAATACAAACGTATCTTTACGTGGCTATGCTGATAATTATTACATTCAAAAATGTAAATAAAATATAAATTTATAGTAAGTAATAAATAATATTTAATAATAACTAATTAGTGATAAACAATAAAGCGATCATATTGAGCCCTTAATTCCGCTATTTTTTGAGAACGGATGGCAGAGTTCAAAGGGAAACTTTGCGAAAAAGCTGCGTGCTTCGTCTCATAGTGCCTTTTCAAATTGCTGCTTTTTACAAGCGCTACCGTTGTTCGGCCATTCCTTACTACGCGGCGAAACGCCTACACAACGCTCAGCGCGCTTGCGCAAGCATCCGAACGCATGCGCACATCGGTCAGAAGCGGCGAGTACTCACTATTTTTGTTTTAATTTTTTTTTTTTTTTTGAACCTTTTCATTGCCTCAAAAATAGTTTTGCATGTATTACCCTCTAATACTTTTAACCGTTGTGGTTTTTTGTGTTAGCTTTGAAGCAGTTGACCACATTAGTCACGTACCGTATTTAAACCGTTCTTATTTGGTATAACTGAATTTAAGTATTTTCTTAAGGCATTTTTAGTACGTTCTGCCTGTATGCATCCAAACGAAACAAGTTTAGCGCGCACAGTAGTACTTTGGGTGTCAAATTCGATTAATGTAAGACGTTTTGCCGATGTAGCAGATTTTGGCAGAACACCGTCTCTGAACAGATGAGGCATAGTGGTCTTGTGCTGCCGCCAGGTAAAATGAACAAAAATGTGTTGGTCTACTCCTCCTTAAACACTCTGTTTTCTGCATCAACCTTGCGTATTTTTGAGCACGCCATTTGCCGTACCTTTTCGGATCTTCCTCCAACTTCATTCGGCTCAGTTTTTGGCTGTCACTCCGCGGAGTCTGGAAAGCGAGTGTGAGACATGCTGTTCTAAAAATAACTTTCAAATGCTTCACTCCCATTGGTCGGCGCACGCGCGTCACCGCTAAGGTTTTTGTTTGTTGCCCACCTCCGCTCCGCAAACTCGCAGAAAAAAAAAGATTTTTGTTGATGCAACGTGTATTAGTCCGGACAGCTTGGGGGTCCGGAACCGGACCGAGGTCCGCGGTTCCGTGACCTCTGGCCTACTGTGTGTGTATGTATTGACTGGACTACTTTTCCATGGGTCTGATTTTATATATACTGTATATATATATATATATATATATATATATATATATATTTTTTTTTTTTTTAATCATTATTCGTTTTTTTGGGTTTTTAAAAAAAATTTTTTGTTTGATTATTTTTTTGGGGAAGAATAAAGCCTGTAGAGTAACCAGTTGAGTAAAAAAAATATATATATATTTCCAGAAAGTATATAATAGGCTTATTGCCACATAATATGTTTTTTTTGTTTGTTTTTTTTTTGGAAATCAAAATATGGTCACCCTAAATCATACCCATACCCATGTTATCACGAAGAGACTCAAAGCAGAAAAATCCCTGCAAAGATTCAAATGCAGAATATTAGACTGTGTTTTCCAAGTCTCATGCCCTACTGATTGCCAGGGCAAAAGTCACATCAGCTAATCTTTTCCCTCCATCAAAAATAATGTGATATTTTAAAATTCATTTGCGTTGTTCCGCTTCTGTTTCTGTGACTGAATTGTAGCTACGAATACATTCATCACAGCTCAGGTTTGATGCGGAGTCTCGCAGCTGGTCCCCGCCAGAGTGCGGTCTCTTCGACAGCCAATGATTGATAGAGGAAGAAGGGTTACGCCGGGAGCCCTTCCCTTTTGTTTTCCGATGACTTGGCTCGCGCGTTACCCGTCGAATCTGGGACACGCGAACTTAACCGGCGAGCTTTGATGAAACAAGCAGCTGATAATGCGATAAGTGCATCCTAGTCGTATCGGGGAGCGGATGGGATTGACTTATGGAGCTCCCCGCACGAAAGAACAAAAGCGACCAACCGTGGCCCAGTCAAGTGCACTCATTTACACTGCAGCCGCTGAGCGTGAAGGCTCTTAAGGTTATCGGCGCACCTCAGGGAACGGTGCGAGAAATTTAACTCACCTATCTATCAATATTTCACTCTGACAAACATTAGCTGAGTAAATGAAAGCTGAAGCTTTTAAGGCTATTTTCTCATTACCTGAAAGATGATCACTATGAAAGGACTCCCTGGCTAATTGCATATAGCCCTGTTCAATACAGTAACTGCATGAGTGCACATTATCCATAAAGTTCGACAAAGAGAAAGAATACAGTCTGGGTTGATACCACATCAGCACATACTCTCTTAATCCATCCACAAAGTGCAGTGCTCTACTTTTGGGTTCATGTGCATCCACCAAATCTAAACAGAGCGCCACCAGCTGTTTTTTCACGGAAACCCTTCGGGCGAAAAACAACAACAGGTTGGATGTGAAATTCCAAGGTGGCTCTATGCAAGCTGACAGGCTGTTATCTCAAAAACATGCGGCAGCTGACATGCACTATCCCCCTGCATATCAAAGAAGAACAGTTCCGGTGTATTACAATGACTCAGAGGTGGGTAGGGTAGCCAAAATCTTTACTCCAGTAATAATAATAATAATACAGTGGTACTTCGACGTACGATCGATTCGACGCACAATCTTTTCGACATCCGACGTAAACTTTGACTCGCCATTTGTTTCTACATCCGACGACGTGCTCGAAATTATTATTTATTGTTTATTGTCATCATCATCGGTAGGGATGGGAATCGAAATCCGATTCCAATTCCGAACCAGTTCCTAGTGTTTCGAGGCCTCGACATCACAATGAAAAAGCCTTAACGATCCCTTTAACGATTCCTAAAGACGTGTATTGCGTCGTGACGTGACGTGTCTTGTTGTCCAGACGCATCAAACTAGCATGGTGCCAAGAACCACTTGCTCCAAAGTTTGGCTACACTTCACCAGGAAAGTGGGTGAAAATGAAAGGTTACGATGGTTTAGCACGATTGCAGCCATAAACATAACAATGACAGCACGTAGGTTCAAACGCTCGAAAGTGTGCCTTCACTTCACGAGGAAAAATTACAACAAAGCGACTTGCAGTCATTGCAAGGTGGAGATAACTGTATCGGGAGGGAATACGACTGCACTGTCCTTACAGAGAGGCTAAGGCTCAGTCCTGGCTATACAGATAGCTAAACTCCCAAATGACGATGCAGACGACGTTGGTATAATTTTCTGACTTTATTCAACCGTCTTTTGAAGAGTGAAACTAAAAATAGAAATGAAACAAATCAATTTCGTCCCCCAATATCAAACAGGTTTGCGTCAACGTAAATCAGCGATGATTAGCTGCTAATACAGTAATAATAAATGGTTAGCATGCGTTCGCTAGCATTAGCACATTGTTCAAACCACAACACAACTTGATTTAAGTGTCTGATTGCGAGTGGAAACACACAACAACAACACAATTGATGATACATACAGGCGTTGCCTCTGTAGATATTTTACAAACATCAACAAAAACAAAGAACGTAGGCTCGTAGCAATGTTTCCCTCTCTCACTAACTCGCTTGGATGCGGCATTTCTTTGCGTGTTAGCGCGCTCTTCTTCACGTGAGCACGTTCTTCTTCGCGTGAGGAAGCGCAAGGGCGCCCCTACTTGAGCGTGAAAGCGCCATAAAAACTAAAAGGCATGCATTTCAATATAATGGTAAATAATACACGGTTTAACACATATTGCCAAAGGCAGAACAACAACCTATATGCCAATATATACCAATATTTTTTATTTCTATTAGAAAAGAGTTTCAGTAAAATGTTACACATTCTAGCGTATTTGCCACTTATTGCCACAGTTAACATTGAGGCTTTGGGCCTCTTTTGACCTTGTTGTGAGTTTGTAAGGTTATTACTTCTGAGTAAACAAACTCGATGCCATTCAAAATGTTTGTTCTTTTCCCCAAAATTAGAATCGATAAGAGAATTGATAAAGAATCGAATCGTTAAGCAATATCGATAATGGAATTGGAATCGTAAAAATCCCATCAATTCCCATCCCTAATCATCGGTATCA
Source organism: Corythoichthys intestinalis (assembly GCF_030265065.1). Lineage (NCBI taxonomy): Eukaryota > Metazoa > Chordata > Actinopteri > Syngnathiformes > Syngnathidae > Corythoichthys > Corythoichthys intestinalis. The sequence continues at coordinate 1,817,957 of NC_080396.1, read as the reverse complement.
TTGACAGTTACAAAATAGCATTGTGATAAGATTACCCCAAGAAAACCGAAGAAAAGACAAGGGCTGACGGGAGAAGCCTGGGCTTATTAAATCCCTTCCCCATTAAACCAAAGGACGCAAATCTTTGCACGATAGAGTAGGCATTTCACATTGTGATACAAGTACAGTAGTTTTTTTTTTTTTTTTACGCATAAATTATCTTCCCAACAGTCATTGATTAGATGTAACAATTGGGTCAAGCTGTCAGTCATCCGTTTGCTCATTAATTAGGTTAGAGTTTGTCTGATTTGTTGATGGAGGATAACCGAGGGAGACCTATGGGCCTCTACTTCCCCCAGCCCTCCTCCGTAAATCCAGACGTAAAAATCTTGTCTAAAGTACTTAGTGACCAATGAAGCAGTTCCATGACACAAAAATTGTTACAGATTTAATCAAAACTCGACAGCATTTGCGTATGTCAGCAGATGGAATAATGTTCTGTCTTTGCGACAGAGCTGATTGTAAAGGCATGTTATGACTACTTTATCTTTAGTCTCTGAAATTCCTCCACTTTTTGTTATGGGAACACTAAGTGGTTTCTGTGTGTCTGGCAGAACTCCCTAATTTGGAGGTCAGTCTCGATAGCGACTTAGAATAAGCTCCTTATATGTTCTTTTTAAGGCTGCTAGGGTCCCCGTGTTGGTCAGTGCAGGGTCTAGAGCATTCCAGAGGCGGGCCCCTATGTTAGGAATCGAAACACAGCATGTAGTTACTTTTCTCCCAGACACCGTATAACTGTTTGCATCGGTCTAACACATTCATTATAGTAAAGCATTTAACCATAGTTTAGGCAGACTTCACTCCATGCCCTTTGACACAGTAAAGTGGACCAGCTTATCAGCCCTCGCCTGATAAGCGAAGGAAAAGACGTCAGCATCTCTTCGGTGGGGTCAGGACACCCACGCCCTACCAAGGCAACAAGTTGATAGCTCGGCGCCTTAAACGTCAGGATATGCCTTAGTTGCCGTGGCAACCACGACCCAGCCACGAAAAATGACACACGAACTTGACCGCCACAAGCTGCCACAGAAGGTTGATCCCAAGACAACACCCAAGCATGCCTTCCGCCCGGCCAACTCCACCGCAGCTTTCAAAAGACTGAATATTTAGCTAACAACTGTCGCTTCTCGGGAACATTCCGATGTATCCGTTGTTTTGCGGACCCTGGATCCAGCATTGCCTCTCTGCCTTCTGTTTGCCTTGCTTTTTGATCACTGTCGACGAATAAATTGTCAACTTGTTCCCGGTGAGCTTTCTTTAAACCGTTCAAAATGGAGTCAATACAAAGGGTTAACGCTGGAGTGAACATGCAAAGTTTGGCTTTCCGGACGGGACGCCTACTGGTTCGGCTGTCACTGTTCCGGCGGCTTGACTGGGAAGCCGAATACCTTCAGACATGATAGCACCGCAGACGGATGCACGGCAGATTTCCTTGTGAGAGAAATCAACACAGGTTTTTCAAAAAGGTTGATACAGGTGGTGAAACAAGAAAAACAGTGATGCTTACCAATGAAATGAAGGTGCAAATGATAAAAAAATATGATCATAGGGTGTGCATCCGTGAACTGGCTCAACAATACATCTCCACGGTCCTCCTCCGACCACCGTTCGCCAGTCTTTATAAGTTAAGATGACAATTATTATTGTGGTAACATCGCCAAAGAAATCGCCAGCTTCGTCAGGTTTTTATCATTTATTTCAGAACTTGTCCGACACAAACACTTACTGTCCGCCACAGTTGACGGTGTTCTCCACAAAACGTTAAAAGTGAAAATAAACTCTCAACCGCACCGCTACCTCTCTCTGTCATGTCAGCCATGCAGTGCATTCAGGTACAGCAAAAACATCCGTAACATTAGAACACGATTTGTTAGATTATTACAGGAATTATATTCTATTCTGGTTCTTATTTATAATTTATTTGTTTTGCTATGTGTAATTGCCATTTCTAATAGTACCAGCAGTATTTATTAAGGGTTTAGTGTAGGTTTTTGGCCTTTGGAACCAATTAATGGAATTATAATGTATTCTTTTGGAAAATCCTGCTCGACATACGACCATTTCGACTTACAAACAAGGTCCTGGAACGAATTAACTTCGTATGTAGAAGTACCACTGTACAGGTAGTCCCCGGGTTACAACATATCTGACTTTAACATGATTTTGACTTTACGATGTTGGAATCACGTCCACCATGTTGCCTCGATTTTTTTTTTTTTAAAGTCACGTACCCAGTGTTAGGTTTTGTGTTGGTTCCTTCCTAGTGTGTCCTTGTAATTGCCATTGATTTCACCTGGTGTACCGCTCCTTGTGTATCCTCCAATCTGCGTCCACCTGTGTCACCCATCTGTTCCTCATTGTCTCGTTACCCTTTGTCTGCGTGTGTATATAAGCTCCCAGTTTCTTTTCAGTCCTTGTTGCGTCATTGTCAATGTCAGTGTCTTGTCAATGTAGATGTCAAAGTCCTGTCCAAACCCTCGTGTATTAGTCCCTCCGGTAAAGTAAGTTTTGTTTGAACCTTGCCTTTTGATTCCCAGTCCTTTTGTTCGTACTTTGTGCTTTTGTTAGTTATAATTTAAACCATTTTTTTGAGTTCTCTGCCACCTGCCTTGCATTATTGTTTCACTGCATTTGGGTCCACACAACCTGCCTGCAACCGCACATTCCCTGACACCCAGTACCTTATTGTACCCTAGAGTATCTTATTTTTTTACTTGATTTTTTTAATATGACTGTTCTGCCCTTTGGCGAAATGTTGATTTGATTATAATGTCGACTTTTGTTTTGTGACACATGCTTTTATTTTTGCGCAGAATGCGTAGTGTTATGATCGTGAGCAGAGAATCACAAAAAAAGTTTATTCCTAGGAAAAAGCAAGAGAGGTCGATGATCAGATGAGTACACTCAGGAATATTCAAAACGCGAGCAAAACGCGCCCCCTGGTGGTCGAAAAGTGTCATTGCATGTAATTGACTTTCCTATACAGTGGTACCTCTACATACGATCACTTCGACACACGATCTTTTCGACATCCGACGTAAAATTTGAGCCGCCATTTGTTTCTACATCCGACGAGTTGCTCGAAATACGACGACATGACAGCACTGCAAACGAACGCACGGTGGATTTTCTTGTGTGAGAAATCAACACAGTTTTCAAAAAAAGTTGATACAGTTGGAGAAACAAGGAAAAAAGTGATGCTTACCTTTGAAATGAAGATGCAAGTTATAGAAAAATATGAGCTTGGGGTGCGCGTCCCTGAACTGGCTCAACAATACAGCTCCATGGTCCTCTTCCGACCACCGTTCGCCACTATTTATAAGTTAAGGTGACAATTATTATTGTGGTAACATTGCCAAGGAAATCGCCAGCTTCGTCACGTTTTTATCATTTATTTAAGAACTTATCCAACACAAAACGCCCATTGTCTTAAGCAGTTGACTGCTCTCAAGAAAACGAAAGTATTATCTCTACCGCACCGACCTATCTCACTGAGACGTCAGCTTCGCGGTGCGTTCAGGGACAGTAAAAAGTGTCCGCCATATTAGAATCCGATTCGTTACATTATTTACAGGAATAATTATTAATTATTCTTCTTATTATTATATTATTCTGAATTATTTATTTATAACTTATTTGTTTTTCTATGTTTAATTGCCATTTGTAACAGTGCCAGCAGTATTTATTAAGAATTTAGAGTATGTTTTTAGGCTTTGGAACGAATTAATGGAATTATAATGTATTCCAATGGGAAAATCCTGCTTGACATACGACCATTTCGACTTACAAACAAGGTCCTGGAACGAATTAAATTCGTATGTAGAGGTACCACTGTATATGATTTTAAAGTGAAGAGTTTTACAGTAAAATATTGTCTATAAATAAAAAATGAATGAAATGAACAAAAAAAGATGTTTTTATAATGGGTCAAATTATTTGATTATCATGTGACCACCACCTTAGACAGTCATTTGCTTTGCTTAGCCAAAACCACTCAAGGACCTCCGGGGCAAGATGGATATACTGTATGTAATTTTTTCAAACCTAAGCTTTCAAAACTGAGAACAACTACTGAGCAAGAACCAAGGATTGAAAATGTGGACCAAGAAACGCCAGAGAGCACTGCCAAAATCGTGAGCGGAGATTCAATTGGCCCCACTAAAGACGCTTATTGTACAACAGAGCAACCGCCGGTGTCTTGCCAATGTAGTTACCCCCGTCAAAAGTTGTATCCCCTGGCCGCGGGAGTGCACACACACAAAGCCCGCCCGTCTCATCAGACCATAGGACATAGTTCCAATAATCCATGTGTCCCCCACCTCTTCAATCTCTGCAGCAATGCTGACAGCACTCCTTTAACGAGTCACATGGCATTTTGGAGGGAAAATGACAAACAGTACTCAATTTGGACATTTAGAGATGGGGTGTACTCACTTTTGTTGCCAGGGGTTTAGATATTAATGGCAATATTTTGAGTTATTTTGAGGGGAAAATAAATGAACTCTAGCTGCACACAGACTACTTTTCATTGTGTCGAAGTGTCATTTTATCAGCGTTGTCCCATGAAATGATATACTTAAAGTGAACCTCTACCTTAAGTACACCTAGGCTCTAATTAACCACAATTGTTCTCTTGTACTAAAATATGTTGTTAGAAACACATAAAATGTTAAATCAATGGCAATATTTTATAATATTTAGTACACATTTTGACCGATAGTTGGCGCCATGTTTTGCGGGCTCGCAGTGATGACGTAAATGGGATGTTTCCAAATGTGTAGCGTATCCAACAATTGCGTATTGCTGCCTAAAATCGCGAAGTAAAATGCCACGATGTGCTGCTTTTGGATGCAATTTCCAGTCAAATGGTAACAAGTGGAGTGATGTGAGTGGTCAAGGTGGAATTATTTTTTGTGAATAAATGTGCATAAGTGGAAGCTTCTCCCCTTTTTGGTATCCTAGCTACCACACGTTACAACTGGCGCCCGGACATTTTTCCTGGATCAAGTAAGTAAGTCAAGTAAGGGATCCGTCTAATTTCTGGAACTGACGGTCCCACCGCGACGGCAATATTGGTTTCGGAGCTGTCTAATTTCTGGATTTGTCGGTCCCACAGCGGCTTTTCGGATCAGTCCATTCTGTGGATTCGACGGCCTGATCGCGGTTGCAACATTGCCATGAGATCGGTCTAATTCCTGAATCTTCGAGTGAGTGAAAAAACGTGGATTTGGATAACTATTGCTATCTTTTTTGTCGACTATTCTTCGTGGGAGTTTTCCCCAAATCATACCAAATCATTAAAGCACTATGGCACGCTACAGTGACGACAGTGACTCTGACACGGACCTTACTTTTATGTTGGAGTTCGTCTGGGAACGCGTGTGTGCGTACCGCTGAGCTCCCGAGTGACGAGTGGTCAAGGTGAAAATATCTTTTTTTGTGAATAAGTGTGCATTAGGGGAAGTTTCTCCCCTTTTTGGTACTTTTATGCACGTATCCTACCTACCACGCGTTACAATGTACAAGACATGGATTACACTTGATTCCAGGATTTGTTCCCGTCAAACTGTTGGCTTGTGCTGTATGTAAAGCATACGACAGCTCTGGACACTAACAATCCACATAATTATACTGGGATAAGTTTAAAAACGCAATATCTTACCTTGAAGATCTGCCAACAAAAAACGGAGTTCTCAACAGCATACACTCTCTTGCTGCATTGTCAATGAGACCCACTTGCAGCGAGTACATCACCAGTTTTGCCCAATCCTTCTCTTATAAGGTACTGTATTTCCTGTTCTCATTTTGCCTTTGATGCTCGTCTTGTGAACGACCGACAGTGCTGTCCTGCTCTTCACTTTTCCGGTCTGGTTCAAATTGGAAGGGCAGAACCGACCACATGTTGGGCTAGCTAAGAGTGACACGCTGGAAGTTCGGCCCGGTGACGTCACGCACTGCGACGTAACAAGAATGGCGACCTATCACTTAAAATCATTTTAGAAATTTTATTAACACGAAAACATTAAGAGGGCTTTTAATATCAAATTATTATAACTCATACTAATATTTATCTTTTAAGAATTACTTGTAATAAAGATCGAGGATCACTTTAAATATCTGCACAAATGCGAGGGGTGTACTCACTTTTGTGATAACACTGTAGATATACAAAACAAGATGTACTGTTAGCTGTCCAATCATTGGATTTCTATGATGACATTCTAACTCGTAGAAATATATCTAGAATTGACAGGGATGTTGGTGTGTTAAGGGGCACAGGCCAAAGTTAATTTGGCCAGAATGCAGTCGTTAATTAATTATTATTTCTTTTGTGGCCTGGTACCAAACGCGCCACAGACCGGTACCGGTCTGCTGCCCGGCAGTTGGGGACCCCTGATATAACTGAACACATTATATAAGACTAATAAGGTTGCTTAAAGGGACAATTTGAGCATCCTGAAAAGTTGGTAGTGTTTTGCCCCTATGCAAACCCAAGCCTTTGTTTCAAAAATATCCATATCAAGAGCCGATAAAGATACTGAGTATTGTTTTGGCACATTCCCACTTTCGAGTAATGTTTACTCTATGTCAAATAGTTTTTTTTTTTTTTTTTTACAGTGTTTTAAAGACGCCACGTGATTGAACAGGGCAGCGTGATCATTGGACTTCCGACTGCAAGCTTGTGTGTGGTCAGGCGACTGTTTTGTATAAATAAATAAAATAATATCTAATACATTGGGGGAAAAAAGAGGGAAAATGTAACGACTCTAGTGTAGTCTAAAGTAGCAAGAGTTTCATTTCTTCTTAACAATTCTAATCAAGTAATATAAAAACTACATAAGGTAAAACTACTCGAAGAAATACATTTTTTACTCAAGTAAGCCTCACAGAATAAATGTAACGTGCCACCTCTGTACATACTTTTTGTTAAAGGCTCATTACTGAGATTGCACTGTCTTCCATTTGCAAATTAAAGAATCACCGGATTTTAATCTTAGCGCGAACAAGCAACGGAAAGAGGGGGCGAGGCTCGCCAAGCCAATTAGGCAGGCAATAATGGATTTGCAAGCCACTGGAGGAACCGTTTGCCCTCTATTTAAACAGTCAAGATAATTAAAGAATATTCAAAAAATAGAAATGGGAGCGTGTACAAATCAATCCCGTTAGCAGCTCTCTTTGATATTTCAGTCTCAATCTCAAATCAGACAGAGACGTCTTTTTTTTTTCTGGGAACGTGTCAGCACCCTTGCGGCTTTAAACGTTTTATCAAAGCTAAACGGCAGCTACGGCTCGAAGATGACACGCGCAGTTAAACATTTTTTTTAATACAAACAAAAGGAAAGATTTTATGAATTCTATGGAATACAATAAGAAGTGCCTCACCTACACTTTCAGATTCATTGACTAAGGGGTGTGACCAATTGGCTGCTAGAAGCTAGAGTGATCATTCGCTGCCGACCTCTCCTAGTCAAAATGGATTGGACGTCTAGAACAGTCACTGACAGAAAATTAGGCTGAAACCATTAATTGATGACTAATCAATTAGCAAATGAATAGAACACTTTTTTGATTGTTGTTGGGGTCAAAATTGTCCAAAATACTCTTAGTGCCCCTTAGTGGCATCTTATTTCTTTTTCCTTATTCTGTATTTTGCTATTTTTCCATTAAAAAATGGGGGGGGGGGGGGGGGGGGGGGGGGAATGTAAACATTATTTTATCAATTATATGTTCTATTTCCCCCATTATTTATCAAAGTTATCATTTATATATATTTACATTGTTTAAATTAAAAAAAAGGCAGAACAACAGGTAAAAATACAGTTTTAATTCTTAAATTATAGGATTTAATACCTAAATAGCTTTTTTTTTAAATTAAGAAACAAAAAACATTAAAATTTCCCTCGCCTTATCATTAATTGAGGACTACATAAATTGTTTATATAAACTTTACTCTTGCAAGAAACATAAAACCAGTGCACATGATTTGTAATCAGGGGTGAAAGTGGGCCAGAACGGTCAGGAACGCAGTACCGGTATAAGATTCAGGGCCAGAACGCAGATCCGGTATAAGATTCAGAGCCGGAATGCTGTTCCGGTACACGGTGCTTTGATTCCGAAAATATGACGGCAACTGTCAAAACGCTATGTAAAGAAAACAAAAAAATGCTAATATGCCACACATGCATTTCATCTCCAAGAAGAAAACAATCTACCAACATCAGATTTACATACACAAATGTTAACAACAAGCGTAATAAAGTGCTTGTTTCCACCAATATTAATTATTTATTTTATTCCACAGACGGCATGGAGGTTTCCCCAGCAGCTGCAGTTATCAGAGTCTGACGATGATGAGTCACGTCAATGTGCGAATGCACGCAGCAAAGCAAAACGCCTGGAATCATTTATCCGGTTAATTGGCTGACATACTGAAATTTGATCAGCAGAGATAGTTAGCTCTGATTGGTTCAAATGTGCATGTTTTCTGGAACAGCAAAAAAAAAAAAAAAAAAAAAGGTTGTTGAATTGATGCGACAAAAAAGGGCAATGCGATATAAATTGGATCAAATCTTTAAAGAGCATACGACAGAAGAAAGAAGTCTTAAATAGCATTATTATGTGAATTAGAATCATATTTTGAGACGATTCGACTGTATACAACAATTTAACAAAGCGCAGATGACGAGAAATTAGTCTTTTAATCTGCCGGTTAGCCACGCCTACCATTATAGGGCTCTAGCGTCCCCAACAGGTGGATGACGTCAGCGAGAGACTGGGCTCATCGGTTTTACAATTCAGCCCATTGAGAAGGTATTATTAAGAATGAGGAAAACGCGATGAAGAGAGCCGCAAAATGTCATTGTTTCTGTCTCTTTACTTGAATGTTTTTACAGGATATTCTTTTTATCCAAGTATTTTCCCCAATTGCTAAATAAATGGCATGGTCATGACAAACAAGTCTTGTGCTAAATGGAATATGAAATAATAAAAATGCACTTTTTCAGGACGACATGGCAAAATTACTCCATAAAGTTCAAAACTGTCGACTTCACCTTCACTGTCGCACCTCCCGAACGATATTTTACGACACCTAAATCGGACATGTCATTTCCCTTCCCCGGCTTCGGAGAATGTAAACAAACCAAGAGGCGTGACAGCTAGCCAACATGCTAACCCGAACCGAGTAATGTTTCAAAGTCTTCGAAGCGGAAAATCACACATAACTAGCCCGGATTATTTGACATGACGACTGGGTTGTCGATTGACTTCGCGGATCGGCAAACCGACCGGCGGAGAGCAATTTACAGTTCGTTCCCCGGAGGAGGGCGGCTGCAGTTGTTGTCCAGCTAATGTGCATGAGGAGAGCTTTTTATATGCCTACCAATGATCAAACGTAAGTAGTCCTTTATTTAAAGAAAGTTTGTAGTGTTTAATTTGTATTCGCTGTATTCGTATTTGACATAATACAAAACAAGATGTTTACTCACTTACTCGTAAGTCCAATGGTCCCACAGTAGTCGGGCTTGTTTTGGCCAATATCCACGGTGAATGGGAACCTTTTGAAACTCCAAAACGGCGCACACGCCTCTCACTCATAAAGCAAGATTTTTCTGCAGCCGTTTGGCTGGCGTGATGCGAAAAATAAACGTATTAATCTGCAAAATCAGCTGAATCCTTAGTCCTCATACACAACAGTACGGCTGGAAAGTGAAGAGGACGCCTACACCCGTACACGTCACAGTGCCCTCCTCCTCAATGCAAGACCGAAGCCGGAAGTCACTCATTTTCATGGTGCGGGATTAAAAAAAACTAAATAAATATAGCGATCGCTTCCACACACATCCAAGCGGTCCGTATCATTCAGGAGCATAAAATAACTGTGCTAAAACAGTATTCTTTGCATTTCAGTAGTTTAAGAGGTTTGACACTCCCCCTGAAAAACAAAAGAAGAAAAAAAAAAAAAAATTCTGGCTCTGTGGCGACCTTCACGCCGGGGAGTTCCGGCAAGAAATTCGAGCCACTTTCACCCCTGTTTGTAATGGACACACAAAATGATGTGGTGAGCCCAATCTGGTCCCTCGGCCTTGAGTTTGACACCCGTGCTCTTTGGATGACATTGTTGTGATTAACGAACTGGAGTTGCTCTAAAAATGATTTGTTTTTGCATTGACCGCATCACGACTTTGGCATATTACCACTTAAAACACACAAACAGACCAAAAGTCTTCCATTTACCATATTTTTCAGAGTATAAGTCGCACCAGCCAAAATTCGCAATGGAGAGGAAAAAACATATGTGGCGGAAAACACTCAGGTGACTTGAAGTTCTGCTCTGAGACCCCCAATATAGCCAACTTTCAAAATTGTCCGATATGCATGTGTGATACATCATTGGAAAGCTTAAAATCTCAACTTTCTGGGGGAAGAAAAATTTTGAGCAGGAGGGCATTTAAAAAAAAAAAAAAATTAAACAGCAAAACCCTATTTGGAGGTGAGAGCACACGAGAACAGAATTACAGACGCCATGACTTTAACGAGATATTATCGCGTACTTACTTTGTTTCGATCCAAAAACTCCATGTAGCGTTTATCACTGAGTGTCAAGACACAGCTGTGAATGGCCACAGCTGGATTTTTACCGTTTTAAACGTTTTTTTTCAACTTTTATTTGTTTGGATCATTTATTTATCATCTAACATATCGGAGAAAATGCGACAGTAACAAAAAAAATTACAATTAAGCGATAGTTATGAGGTCGATATCCATAACTTTTTTACAGACGCCATTTTTTTCATTGTGACATAATTTGTTTAAAAGTTTAAAATACGTGAGTGAATAATTTTTTTAAGTGTTTTTTCTTTTTAAACCGAAATATGAGACATCAATGAATGATTCTAAGCTATAAACGACAGCCATTTTGAATAATAAACATAATTAATTACCTTCGTTTTATGGCTGGGTTGAAACAAAAGCGGCTTCGCGACGTCTGTAAACGGGGGTTTTAAGGGTAAAACGGACAAATTAAAAATAGTTCGGGGGCTTCATGTGCCATGAATCTGCTCTGGCAGCATATAGACATATTGTTCTATCAAACACAACAATTGTTTTATCTTAAAATACAACAGTTTCTTTTAAAGAGGGGTGCAAGAGCAGAAACTGCTTTTTCAGTCTTGTCTGTGTTTTCCGCCATATACCGGAGTATAAATTGCATTTTTTGGAGAAATTACCGTATTGACCCCAATATAAGACGGCCATGAGTATAAGACGACCCCCTCTTTTTCAGTCTTATTTCAATGCAAAAAACACTGTCTTATATCCGGGCCAATATGGTAATTGGAGAAAATCCAACACCAAGAAAAGGCATGTCATCTATAGGGGCAATTTGAAATAAAAATAGAATAGAGAACAACAGGCTAAAAAAGTGTACAGTATGCTAACTAGTGTTGAACTGATACCATTTTTTGGCCCCGATACCTGGCTGTACAGTATCAGCCAATACCAATACCATGCAGATACGACTTCGTTTGAAATTTGTATATTATATACTAGTACAAAGTGAATCCAGTAGAACTTTTTACCTGGTACTTTTTACATACCTGGTATGGGTGACAATAGTTAAATAAACCTTTGGCTCTCAAAGGCCAAAATAGTGCTATACTCCTAATGTATAATACTAGCCCAACAGTAAGAAAGTCAAACTTTGGCTCTCACAGGCCAAAATAGTGCTATATTCCTAATGTATAATACTAGCCCAACAGTAAGAAAGTAAAAATAGAATGAATGAACAGAATAAACTTTTTTTAAAACCCTGAGGTTTGGTTCTCAAAGGCCAAACAGTGCAACTTTTATGAAATTTCAAGAAATAATAATTGACCACAGTATCCTGTCTCTCTATTAGCCTCCCTGTCTGTGTACCAGCAGCAACATACACTTAGCTTAGCTTACTTCTACAGCACTTTTGACTAGGCTTACCACCCGTCCTTTGAAATAAGGAATCGTTCCGAATTGGGAATCAAAAATTGTGTTCCATATTGAACCAATACGGAATTTACTAGTCCTTCTAAAAAATTAGCATATTGTGATAAAGTTCTTATTTTCTGTAATGTACTGATAAACATTCATACATACATACATTTTAGATTCATTACACACAACTGAAGTAGTTCAAGCCTTTTATTCTTTTAATATTGATGATTTTGGCAAAAAAGTCAAGAAAAAACAAAAATCCCTATCTCAAAAAATTCGCATATCATGAAAAGGTACTCTAAAGAAGCTTCTAACCTAATCATCTGAATCAAAAAATTAACTCAAAACCCCTGCGAAAGATTCCTGAGGCTTTTAAAAACTCCCAGCCTGGTTCATGACTCAAAACCGCAATCATGGGCAAGACTGCCGACCTGACTGCTGTCCAGAAAGCCATCATTGACACCCTCAAGCAAGAGGCTAAGACACAGAAAGACATTTCTGAGTGAATAGGCTGTTCCCAGAGTGCTGTATCAAGGCACCTCAGTGGGAAGGAAAAAGTGTGGCAGGAAACGCTGCACAACCAGAAGAGGTGACCGCACCCTGAGAAAGATTGTGGAAAAGCACCGATTACAGACCTTGGGGGACCTGCAGAAACCTGGAAATGGGCTACAGGTGCTGCATTCCCCAGGTCAAGCCACTTTTGAACCTGAAACAGCGGCAGAAGCGCCTGACCTGGGCTACAGACCATGGCATTACTGTACTCATTTGGCCTGCCAACTCTCCTGACCTGAATCCCATAGAGAATATGTGGGATATTGTGAAGCGGAAATCGCATTTCTGCAAAAGGATTCCCGACCAAGTATTGATTTCATAGATGATATAATTAATTAAAGGTTGACTTTTTTGTATTAAAACACACTTTTTTGTATTGGTCGGAGGAAATATGCACATTTTTTGAGATAGGGATTTTTGTGTTTTTCTTGACTTTTTTGCCAAAATCATCAATATTAAAAGAATAAAAGGCTTGAACTACTTCAGTTGTGTGTATAGAATCTAAAATATATGGAAGTCTAATGTTTATCAGTACATTACAGAAAATAATGAACTTTATCACAATATGCTAATTTTTTGAGAAGGACTAGTATATACAGTAGATACATTTCCATGCAAATAGTGTGTAAATAATGACCTACATATAGTCATTTAGGCTTATTGTTAAATTGTTCAAATTATAAATTAGAATATCTTTAAATCTCAAATTAAAAAAATATCTCATTTGCAAAGTGTGGTGGCTTTTACTTTGGTGTGGCGGTGCGCCACAATCTTTTATATGTTAAGTGTATGAATTTTACACATAAGTCGCTGCAGAGTATAAGTCGCACCCCCAGCCAAGCTATGAGAAAAGGACTTATAGTCCGAAAAATACGGTAACTCAGTGACTGCCCTTGTCACAGTAGTGTAGTCACAGTCCAAATGGATTTGACGTCTCCTGCTGTCAATGGCAGAAAATGACTTAAATGGTTCCCGTAGCCTTCTCTAACAAGACACAGTTGGCGTGCGTTTTTAGTTTCCATTCCACCAATTGTGTAGGCAAACCTCATAAGGGTTGAAAAGATTTGCAAGCAGCAGGACAGTGGCTGACTGTCTGGGCACCGGATCATTCAGAGGATTTGGCTGGAGGGTGGAGAGAAGGGACACAAGGGACTGCTGGCTGAAACCGTCCCCGTGAGGTCTACTGACAGAGCAACTAGCTCTATACAGACTCTGAGCTTTTGTGTGGATAATTGTATCCACCTCCTGGTGGATTACCAGAGTCTAAAAAAACTAGGCTTTAGCCAAGAAAAACATGCCAGTCCAAGGTTATTTTCATTACATCATGAAATGAGAATTTATCAGCGGTTTGGAGCTTATTTGTATTACAGTGGTACCTCATGAAACGAGATTAATTGGTTCCAACATCTACTTAAACTTCACATTCAATTGTAGGGCTTGCATGACTCAGTGGTAGAGAAGCCTTCCCCAACTCAGAGGTTGTGGGTTCAATTCCCGCCCCAATGAACTTGTTTAAGTTTCCTAGAGCAAGATACTGCAACCCATGTTGCTGCTGGTGCTGTACTCCATTTACCATTCAATGTTACAATAAGGGTAGAACCAGTTCGAAATAAGACTCAACATTGGGGCAAATAAGTATTTAGTCATCCATTAATTGTGCAAGTTCTCCCACTTGAAAATATTAGAGAGGCCTTAATTGTCACCATGGGTTAACCTCAACCATGAGACACAGAATGTGGGGGAAAAAAACTGAAAATCACATAGTTTGATTTTTAAAGAATTTATTTGCAAATCATGGTGGAGGATAAGTATTTGGTCAATACCAAAAGTTCATCCCAATACTTTGTTAGCAATAACGGAGGCCAAACGTTTTCTGTAACTCTTCACAAGCTCTTCACACACTGTTGCTGGTATTTTGGCCCATTCCGCCACGCAGATCTCCACTAGATCAGTGGTGTGTTGGGGCTATCGTCAGGCAACACGGACTTTCAACTCTCTCCACAGATTTTCTATTGGGTTGAGATCTGGAGACTGGCTAGGCCACTCCAGGACATTGAAATTCTTCTTACGAAGCCACTCCTTTGTTGCCCTGGTTGTGTGTTTGGGATCATTGTCATGCTGAAAGACCTAGCCACGTCTCATCTTCAATGCCCTTGCTGACGGAAGGAGATTTTCACTCAGAATCTCTCAATACAAGGCCCCATTCATTCTTTCTTTTACACAGATCAGTCGTCCTGGTCCCTTTGCAGAAAAACAGCCCCAAAGCATGATGTTTCCACCCCTATGCTTCACAGTGGGTATGGTGTTCTTCGGATGCAATTCAGTATTCTATCTCCTCCAAACACGAGAACCTGTGTTTCTACCAAAAAGTTCTATTTTGGTTTCATCCGACCATAACACATTCTCCCAGTCCTCTTCTGGATAATCCAAATGCTCTCTAGCGAACCGCAGACGGGCCTTGATGTGTACTTTCTTCTGCAAGAGGACGCGTCTGGCGGTGCAGGATTCGAGTCCCTGGCGGCGCATTGTGTTACTGATACTAGCCTTTGTTACTGTGGTCCTAGCTCTCTGTTGGTCATTCACTAGGTCCCCCCGTGTGGTTCTGGGATTTTTGCTCACCGTTCTTGTTATCATTTTGATGCCACGGGGTGAGATCTTGCATGGAACCCCAGATCGAGGAAGATTATCAGTGGTCTTGTATGCCTTCCATTTTTTAATAATTGCTCCCACAGTTGATTTCTTTACACCAAGCGTTTAACCTATTGCAGATTCAGTCTTCCCAGCCTGGTGCAGGTCTACAATTTTGTCTCTGGTGTCCTTCGACAGCTCTTTGGTCTTGGCCATAGTGGAGTTTGGAGTGTGACTGACTGAGGTTGTGGACAGGTGTCTTTTTTTTACTGATAATGAGTTAAAACAGGTGCCATTAATACAAGTAACGAGTGGGGCCTCGTTAGACCTCATTAGAAGAAGTTAGACCTCTTTGACAGCCAGAAATCTTGCTAGTTTGTAGGTGACCAAATACTTATTTTCCACCCTAATTTGGAAATAAATTCTTTAAAAATCAAACAATGTGATTTTCTGTTTTTTTTTTCCTCCACATTCTGTCTCTCATGGTTGAGGTTTACCCATGTTGACAATTACAGGCCTCTCTAATCTTTTCAAGTAGGAGAACTTGCACAATTGGTGGTTGACAAAATACTTATTTGCCCCAATGTACGTCGTTTATATGTCAACATTGTAGTATATCGAGCGGGATTTTCCCTTAGCAATACATTATAATTCGATGAATTTGTTCCACAGCCCAAAAACATACGCCAAATCCTTAATAAATATTGAAGGTACAATTACTAGACATTACACATAGCAAAACAAATTAAAAATACAAACCAGAATAATAATAATAATGTAACGAATTGGGTTGTAATGTGGCAGTTGTGTTTTGCATGCTGCTCCTGAATGCACCATGTGACTGACAAGAGTGGGAGACTAGTGCTGCAGAGTTTTTACTTTCCCGTTCCATGTTCTGTTGTTGTTGGCGTCAGCTACGATGAACAATATTCGTGTTGTGTTGCACAAGTTCTGAGATAAATGATTATAAACCTAACGAAGCTGGTGACTTTACAATAAAAATAATAATGAGAGTCATCCTCGAGATCGTAGATATATTCCGCCCGGATAGTCAAGCCAGTTCACTGACATGCATAAAACACTAATATTTTTCTTTGATTTCTTATTTTTTATAGGGGTTTAGACAATGAACAATACAAAAGGTGTTATATACAGGTGTTGCCTCTGTGGATGCTTCACAAGCAAAAAATGTGCACGCAAGCTCGCAGCTGTAATCTACCACCGTCTCTCTCACTCAGCCTTGCGGCTTCTTCGTGGAAGCAAATGTGCTCTTCCTTGTGTGTGCGCGTGCGCTCTCCTTCGTGTGATCACATTCTTTTTCGCTGCGTAAATTGCGCTCTTACTCGCGTGGGGAAATACTACCTGTTCTGTGCTTCCTGCGCCAAAATAAAAGCATGCTTCACAAAACAAAGTCGACATTATTAAAAAAAAAAAAAAAAAACAACCTGGAGATAAAATGGCGGATGAGACTCAGGCTTCGTAATGTGAAATCACATAAGTTGGGTACGTCGTAACCCGCGGCTACCTGTAAATACAGTAATATATTTGTTATATGTAAATGGTGTTATACTTATATAGCGCTTTTCCACCTTTCAAGGCGCTCAAAGTGCTTTACACTATCTCGCCATCTACCTACTGGTGACGCAGCACCAGGAGCAACGTGGGGTTCAGTATCTTGCTCAAGGACACTTCGACGAGTTCATCAGGGCAGAGAATCAAACCCACAGCCTCTGGTTTGGGGGACAACTACTCTATCACTGAGCCACACCACCCCATATATGTAGCATTTTGAAATGTGCTGGATATGTTAGAGGAAGCATAAGTAGTTGCCCCCGAGTATGTTTTCCCCCCAAAGCAATTTGGCACCCCCTCCACGAGATGGCGCCCTAGGCAACCACCTAGCTTACCTTTGCTGCGTGGGTGAAACATACATCGATCGCCATGTTGAGGACGGTGATGTTTTCTTTGATGAATATTAATTATAGAACACTCACATTCGACTGGGGACCGTGTCGTCTTGGACACACTACAAAGTATGCCTCTTCCAGTCACCAGTGACAGGACACAATCAGACAACAGCAGCTGTTTGTTCTGGATGCTAAGTGAATGTCTGGGCTGTCGCAATGCTTCACAAGCTGCTTCGATTAGTTGCTTCTCACAAAATGCTTTTTGAAATAAAGCGACGCTGGTGACCGCTGCATGGCTGCATGGTGAGTGTGTTTGAAGTCGCTTAATTGAATTTGGCTGTTTTGCCTACTTTCCCTCTAGAGCTTTCTGTCCCTATCTCGCATTTATTGCCAGAGCAAGAACCCATATTTTTGGGGATGATAACTCAACATGCATCTTGTTTTTTTTACTTATCACAATCCAATACCCCATTATCTTTCAAAAAAAAAAAAAGATAAATATAATATATACTCAGGGGTGAAAGTGGGCCAGAACCGTCAGGAACGCAGTTCCGATATAAGATTCAGGGCCGGAATGCTGTTCCCTGGTGCTTTGATTCCGACAATATGACAACAACTGTCAAAACGCTATGTAAAAAAAAAAAAAAATATATATATATATATATATATATATATATATATTTTTTTTTTTTTTTAATGCTAAGCTACCACACATGCATTTCAGCTCCAAAAAGAAAACAATCTACCAACATCAGATTTACATACACAAGTGTTAACAACAAGCGTAATAAAGTGCTTGTTTCCAACAATATTTATTATTTATTTTATTCCACAGACGGCATGGAGATTTCCCCAGCAGCTGCAGTTATCAGAGTCTGACGATGATGAGTCACGTCAATGTGCGAATGAATGCAGCAAAGCAAAACGCCTGGACTCATTTATCCGTTCAATTGGCTGACATACTGACATGTGATCAGCAGAGATGGTTTGCCCTGATTGGTTCAAATGTGCATGTTTTCTGGAACAGCAAAGGGAAAAAAAGATAGTTGAATTGATGCGACAAAAAAAGGGAAGTGCAACATAAAATGGATCAAATCTTTAAGAGCAACGAAAGAGTTGAGGAGGCTTATTTATCATATTTAGTTTTATTTACTCTGATGGGGAGCTGTTATTGCGCACTTTGGACTTAATATTTGTTCATTTATGTTAGGCTACTTATTCATTTCCTCATGATTTAAAAAAGTCAATCTTTGCACGATCTTCAAAATGTATTCGGTTTCACTCTGCATAATATAAGTCATTTGTACTTATTTTTCTGAATGTATGTTACTTATATCTTTATTATTATTAAAAAAAAAAAAAAAAGTGAATTCAAACTAAGTAACTAAGTAAAGGCAAACTCTTAACATATATCCTATGTTCTTAAGTAGTTAAAATTGAGATTTGGCATTTAGTATGTGAGGAATTGAGGGAAAATACAAATTAGGAAATGGAGGTTGAGGTTCTTGCTGTTTTTGTTAACTTTTATTTTGCAAATCATTGAAAAAATACAATTTTGAATGAAAATCAGTTTTTGTATGTGTTACAGAAATAACTGCTAAAACAGCTTTCTTTGCATTTCAGTAGTTTAAGAGGTTTGACACCCCCCCCCCCCCAATAAATAAAAAAATGAAATTTCTGGCTCCGTGGCGACCTTCACGACAGGGAGTTCCGGCAAGAAATTCTAGCCACTTTCTCCACTGTATATACTGTATATACTACACCGTGTTCGTTTACCCGAGAGTATACTAATAATTAAAAGATGGTGTAAAGAAGAGACTCACAGACTTGATACAGTAATTTTATCCAGAGTTTATTGATTCCACAGACATTGTAAATGACAAGTACAGAATTCTGGTTGATAGTTCCCTTACCTTGAGAGTGTCCATGATAGCGGAAGTACAGTGGTACTTTGACATACGATCTTTTCGACATCTGACGTAAAATTTGACTCGCCGTTTGTTTCTACATCCGACGACATGCTCGAAATACCACGATTTATGACAGCGCTGGAGAAGGACGCACGGTGGAAATGATATAAAAATATTAAAATAGCATGGTGTGCGCGACGTATGTAAACGGGGGCTTTCAGGGTAAAACGGACAGATTAAAAATAGTTTGGGGGCTTAATGCGCCATGAATCTGCTATGGCAGCATAAAAACATATTGTTCTATCAAACACAACAGTTGTTTTGGCTTAAAATACAGCAGTTTCTTTTAAAGAAGTGTGCAAGAGCAGAAACTGCTTTTTCAGTCTTGTCTGTGTTTTCCGCCATATACATTTGATCACTTATTATTAAGGGTGTAACGGTACACAAAAATCTCGGTTCGGTACGTACCTCGGTTTTGAGGTCACGGTTCGGTTCATTATTGGTACAGTAAAAAAACAAAATGCAAAATATAAATGTGCTAGTTGTTTATTACACACTTTTGTGCTTTCAACAATAGGAACATTAGCCTATATAAACCTAGAATTCTGCTCAAAAAGTAGCGGGTATTTAAAGATAATCCAACAACAATTTGCCTTTCAGACCCTGCCTATTGGTCAGCTTTCGTTCTGAAAGAAAGAAGAAAAAAGAAGTCCTGGGCTAAAGAGAAAAGCAATCCCAATGACAAAGATTTTAACATGTATTTTACAAATTAAATGCCTCAATGAATCATTTTTTTTGTTATGAACGGTTTCAAAAGCCTTATTGGTGGATTTTATAAAGTTAAGTAAAGCGCCACACAGAAATTAATACATTTAATTGTGTAAGCAGGATCTGTGTATTATTATTTAATTACAGGTGTTTGAGCTCATTTCAATTTATTTTATTTAAATGTGCTATTATTTATTTTATTACGTGTTTATATTTTACAAATGTGATGTAGTATTCATTTATATTGTATATTTTATGTTGTATAACTTTAGTTCCAATGTGAATATTAGTTCCTACTTGTTTTTTTTTTTTGTGGTAGGAGGGTTTTGTATTGAACACGGGGCCGTGTTGGTTATTATTATAGCAGAAAAGACAGCAATAAATCAACAAAGACAAGTCAACTGTGCCCCAATCTACCACTCAAGAGATCTGATGGACTCAAAAAGTAGGTTACGATTGCATATTAGTTTGAAAATCGACCGGATCCACCGTATTATTACACGAGTGACTTCCGGCCTGATCCTAGCTAGTAGTATTGACGCAGGAGGGACGCGTCTCGCGTCAAATAATAAACTGCCGTTCTTTTCGCGTGCGTCGCGTTGAGAAGCGTCTAAAATGCGGCCGCACTGGGACTGGTGTGCATTGGCTGATTGACTTTAATGCCCGCGTTTCACTGCGTTCTCGTGGTGGCCACGTTGTCGCGCCGTCGACGTTTCTGGACTTTCCTACCGTGTTGGTCCTCATTATAGTAGAGAAGACGGAGTAAATATAATCTACAAAAAGAAACTGTAACCCGATCGGCTCACAGCCTCGAAAAGTAAGGATTATATCACGTCAGAAACTCGTTCGGTACGCGTCCGTTCCGAACCGACAACTACGTACCGAAACGGTTCAATACTGTTACATGTACCGTTACACCCTTACTTATCATCAGTGTCGGGCACATTACTTTAAAAAAGTAATTAGTTACATTACTCACTACTTCTTCCAAAAAGTAACTGAGTTAGTAACTGAAATACTCTATAGTAAAAGTAACTAGTTACCAGGAAAAATAACTATTTCCGTTACTTTAAAAAGAACTTGTTGTATGTCAAAGAATTTGAAATTTTCTGAGCATTATTTGAGTCAGTGGAATAGAGAACAACAGACAGGTAGTTAACTTGTAAGGTGCTTCAGCAGATTTGAATTGCTTACCACAGATGTCGACAAAAGCTTTGCCGCGGGACATAAATTACATATTACATGCAGGTTCTTTCCTTTAATTTCGACCAACTTGAAATAGTTTCTATATCTCTACCTTTTATAGGACCATTTTTCTTCTGAACGCTCCGTCATCCCGACCCTGTGCATCTGTTTTGCGTGTGTTTGCCGCACGCGCTGTTCCGGTTTGCTTGTGAAATCACCGGCTCTGATTGGCTTACCACGACACATGACTCTAACCCTCAGCCAATCACAATCAATTCCATCGCATCTCTCGAGGGGCTGCATTCAGGTAGGCTAGTTTCCCGACAATACACGTCACCTTCAAAGCGTCTGGCGTCCTCAAGATGGAAGCAGAATTATTGCAGGCTGACAGTGGGAGATGGGAACGAGGCTAGCATCAGGTGTAGCAAACACAGAAACGTTACCAAACTTTGGAAAGCATTGTCCAATTGAATGAGCAGGGACAAACAGCTTGGAGTCAGAAGTACGTGCGCTATTCTGGAACCTGAACACACCCCAAGTCTTGGATGACAAATCAACAGAGCAGAAAGTCGACTCGACTGGTAGTTTCTTCAATTTATTCAGAGTAAGTAACGCACCGCTTTTGACCGTCAGTAACGGTAA
Source organism: Corythoichthys intestinalis (assembly GCF_030265065.1). Taxonomy (NCBI): domain Eukaryota; kingdom Metazoa; phylum Chordata; class Actinopteri; order Syngnathiformes; family Syngnathidae; genus Corythoichthys; species Corythoichthys intestinalis. Next base: position 1,796,359 of record NC_080396.1, on the reverse strand, counting down.
CGGCGGAAAAAGTAATTACCATAATTTCTGGACTATAAGGCGCACCTGACTATAAGCCGCCAGCCACCAAATTTGACACGAAAACAGCATTTGTTCATAGATAAGCCGCACTGGACTATAAGCCGCAGTTGTCCTCATTGTATTATGGGATATTTACACCAAAAGATATTAACTGGTAACACTTCATTTGACAAAGGCATTATAAGACTGTCATGAAACCAAATGAACCACCATGAAGCTTTGAACCAATTGGCTGCAAAGCCTTATTGTTTCAAAAATCTTCATTTGGCCATCACTGCTCCCTTGGGGGAGACAATCAACCTCTGCTGCCACCTGCTGTCAACACTGTTGTCATCCAACATTCCTCCTAGCATGCATTGTGGCTCTACAGATGTAAATAACAATCAAAATTCATGTTCTGTGCTAATTATTTCTTCAGTTACTGTTCCAGTTGTTTCATTAATTGCTAGCATTTTCTAGGATAGTGGTGCCATAATACTGTCATAATTATTACATGACACTGTCATAAGCATTATTGAATGCTTATAATAGATGTCGGTTAGTGTCATCCAGCAAATTATCTCACTTTTGAATGGACGTAAAAGATCTGAGCTGACATAAATGGAGTTAGTGACATAATATGCCACATGACACATATTGACATCCGTCATAAGCATTCAGTAATGCCCATGATAGTGTCATGTCATAATTGTGACGTTCTTATGACAGTCTTATGATGCCGCTGTCAAATAAAGTTTTACCTATTAACCCAAATAAATACCGTATTTTTTGGACTATAAGTCGCGCTTTTTTTTTTATATTTTGGCTGGGGGTGCGACTTATACTCAGGAGCGACTTATGTGTGGAATTATTAACACATTATGATATAATTTCACATGTTATTTTGGTGTTTTGCAGTGACACTGATGGTTTTGTAAAGTTGTTAGCATGTTCTTATGCTATAGTTATCTGAATCACTCTTTATAGCTATGGCCACGTTCGCATTCTGCCTTTGGCAGTGTATGTTCAATTGTATTATTGACTTTTTTATCTTGAAATGGATGCATTTAGTTTGTGGCGCTTTCACGCCCACGAGAGGGCACACTCGCACTTGTTTACGTGAAGAAGAGTGCTCACACGCCAGAAGAAGACGGACAGCTACCGCGCTCTGAGTGAGTGAACGGGCGAGTTAGCGAGAGAGAATAGACGGATGCGAACCTACTTTCATTGTTTATGCTTTTAAATCATCTCTACAGAGGCAACGCCTGCGTGTATCATCTTTTCTGTTGTTGTTGTGTGTTTTCCACCCGCGATCGGACACTTAGAGCCAGTTGTGTGGTTGTTTGAACGATGCGCTAATGATAGCGAACGCATGCTAACCTGTTACTTATTACTAATAGTACCTAATTATCATTTATTTACGTTGATGCGAACCTATTTTCTATTGAGGACCAAACTGATTCAGCAAATTATACGGACGTCCAGCATTGTCTTTTGTAAGTTCGCTGTATAGCCAGGACCGAGTCGTAGCGTAGGACAGTATATTCACATTTCGTTGTTCATGCGCTGTACACTGTACATTTATTTAGCATGTTGTTCTCTATTGTATTTTTATATTAAATTGCCTTTCAAGATGACATGTCTGTTCTATGTGTTGGATTTTATCAAGTAATTTATTTAGCATGTTGTTCTCTATTGTATTTTTATATTAAATTGCCTTTCAAGATGACATGTCTGTTCTAGGTGTTGGATTTTATCAAGTAAATTTCCCCCAAATATTCGACTTATACTCCGGTGCGACTTGTATATGTTTTTTTTCTCTTCGTTGGGCATTTTATGGCTGGATCGACTTATACTCAGGAGCGACTTGTAGTCCGAAAAATACGGTAATCAAATAAGCCGCACTGGACTATAAGCCGCAGGATTCAAAAAGAGGGAAAAAAGTAGCGGCTTATAGTCGGAAAATTAGGGTAGTTAGATTATCCCGTTACTGAAAAAATAACGCCGTTACGTAACGGTGTTATTTATAACGCCGTTACTCCCAACACTGCTTATCATTATTATTTTTTTTTACATTTTGGAGGTAGTGGAGCTTCCCTTGCAGTCTTACAGCAATTACCACTGATCCACACTTCCAGCACTCGAGGTGTCAAGAAACAGATCAGCAACCTGTTCTAACTGCTTTTAACGAAGTCACTTTTTGGTTGCCATTGACAGCGATAGAAGTGTATTTTCGCCTGCTTTGGAGACTGCTTGTCTCTATCACTGCAAAGAGTCGTTCTCTTGGAAATAAAAGTGGGTTAAGAGAGAGTTAAGAGATGGCAAAAGACGGCCTCCCGGAGGTAATTACATATTGATCCACGTCACCGAAGATCTAAACAGTGACACGACGTTTAGTTTTATATTTAGGAACTTGTCAATGTGCTTCTGACTTCTCATCCATTAAATTCAACTGTGGCTAAATGATATTTGCCTAATTAGATTTTGATGGAGCTGTCCCTTTTTCCTTGTCTACCACGCAGGTCTCTCTTGTTATGGACTTAACTTGATAATTAAATGGCGGCGGCTGTTTCAGCTAAGTCCTTTTCATTCCATCTTTTTAAATTACTCCTTCTCTTTAATTTACATCTAGCGCTTTTCACTCTCTTCCCGTCTTTCATACTTCAGGCACCGTCTGTCCAATGATCCAGAACAGCCTTCAATGTGGCCAACCCGCCAGTACTGATGAATTAAAAGCGTTCCTTTTACATTGCCTTGGCGGAGGATTTAAAGGCTGTAAGCATATACAGAAAAAGGAATTGAAAAATGGCTGTGTCACATTGCTTTTACAGTGACTTAACTTGAAAGAAGCGGTAACATTTCAGGGACATGAGCATTTATGTCAAAAATGATATTTAAAAGTCGCCGAGTGCTTGAAAAAACAATAACAGTAAAGCTGTCAGGCAAATCGTTTTGAATGGGATTCATGGTCGTATCATTCAAGAAAGAACAAAAAATCTATTGGTCTTCTTATTCTGAGTGCTTCCAACCAATGATACCAATCCCACCCCTCTTGACATTCCAATTCCAACGGTGCATTTGATCCTGGATATTTGCTTTTCCCCAACAGTCCCCAGGCTCTTTTACTGACTCATAGGCTGGATCACAAAGCCATGGAGTGTGGATGACTGGAAAACCATTTATCTACAGTGTTATAAAACCCAGCGCCAATGGGAGTGTGAGTGGGTGAAGCCAATGCTATCACATCTTTTGTACTTCATCAAACAGTGGCCTCCACTCTGATACGTGGCATGTCTCAATTAATCGCCGGGTGTGCCTCTCTACAAAATGAAACCTACTTTTTCCCACTTTATTGCTACTCAGACCTCCCTTTATTCAAGATTAGTCTTTGTTATGCGAGGATGTGTCGGAGATGATTAAGGGTCTTCCAACTGTACTCTGTCTGGAACATTGTGTGCAGTGGCTTTTTTTTTTAAACACTTTCAGTGCCCATATACCGTATTTTTCGCAGTTTTTTTCATAGTTTGGCTAGGGGTGCGACTTATACTCAGGAGCGACTTATGTCTGAAATTATTAACACATTTTGATATCATTTCACACGTTATTTTAGTGTTTTGGAGTAGGCATGTGCCGGTATGAGATTTTGACGGTACGATAACCGTGAGCAAAAATACCGTGGTTTCACAGTATCACGGTATTGCAATTATAGCTCCAAAATTTTGAGATGTATGGGTTTAAAAAAAAAAATAATAATTTTTTTCCATTGAACAGGATTTTTTTTCAAAACATATTTGCAAATTGGAACATGAATATAATGAGAAAATAGATAAATTAACAAAAAATAACAATTATATAAAATTAAAATAAATAGAACCTAGACTATAGACCCTACCCACGTTGTCCGTCAAAACATAGTGTTAACCTGTTACGGCTACGTACATTCCTCCTATTTACGGCGTGTTTTTCTGCTCCTTAACATTAATAATCAAAATGGTGAAGGCGTGTGTGGCTGTTGGTTGCACTAACAGAGAAGATGGAAGGAGAGACTTGAAGTTTTACCGTATTCCGAGGGATCCAAAGAGGAGAGCGAAATGGACGGCTGCATTTCGACGTGAAAACTGGGCACCAAAAAATCACCACAGACTATGTAGTAGTCATTTTATATCCAGTAAGATGCATTTAATATATACTTAGAGGGTTTTGGGCTGACAAATAACCACAATTAAGATCATTGCTAGGCTAATCGCCGACAACATACACGTATGTATGTAGTGAGAGTGCTATCGCTAAACCATATAAACATTAAAAGCCTTAACTCCATTGACAAACGACATGAAATACATTAGACTTGACAGTGGATGTTAGCAATAACAAAAGATTTTGAATTGAAAATTTCGTAACTCACCTTTCCAAGCACAAGATAGATTCCTGCCGAATTTTCGTGGACGAGGACCTGTTTCACCCAACCAGCAACGAAGTATTTATAAGCCTCCAAGCTCTTGAAGTTTTTCAAATTTTCGTGAGAATAGGCTGATTTTGTGTGGACAAGATAATTGTAAATATTAGCGTAGCAGATGTCAGGCAGACAGGGCGAAGACAGTGGGTCGAAAAACATCGATTTGGGCATCAAATATGGATCTGGCGACTGTATAGAACGAAGCTTTTCCACATAGCGCCTTTTATGCAACACATCCAGTGAGTTTACGGCATCAGAAAGCACCGGGTCTTCCATGAAATGCATTTTAAATTCCTCGATCAATTGAAACCAATGCTAATACAGAGACAAAATGATGGACAAGTGGGCGGAACCATACAGCGAGCACGTGGTTTTGGTAAATGGTGTTATACTTATATAGCGCTTTTCCACCTTTCAAGGCACTCAAAGCGCTTTACACTATCTCGCCATTCACCTACTGGTGACACAGCACCAGGAGCAACGTGGGGTTCAGTATCTTGCTCAAGGATACTTAGGCGAGTTCATCAGGGCGAAGAATCGAACCCACAACCTCTGGGTTGGGGGACAACTACTCTACCACTGAGCCACGCCACCCCACCCCGTTTTGTGACGTCGGTGGGTAGGGTCTATACCCACAGCCACAGCTCAAGTTGCTCAATATTAGAGTAAGAACAAGATAATTGCTATAAAAAAAGTAAAAACACTTCTAAATAAAAATATATGCTGTATGACTTTTTTTGAGGGGGGGAGCTCAAGTGAAGTTTCGCCATTTTCAGCCACTGTGTCAACTCTGGTCTACATGATGCCATGCCTTTGTGTTAGAAAGAACAAAGAATTCATAAGTTAATAAGTTAGTTAAAAATGTATAAGTTAGTTTTATAAATTAGTTAAAATGTAAATATTGTTGAGGAAAGGTTTCATCTAAAAAAAAAAAAAGTGAGGAGTGAGACCTCCTTTCTTAATTAGCGATCTTTGACGCGATCCTTTTTCTTTCCCCCTTCATTCAAGCTTGTTTCTCACTCAGCGGCTGTGAGACATAAAACCTCGACGTAGCTGCTCTTCCAGCTTAGCCTAGCCCAGTGCTTCTCAATTATTTTCTGTTACGCCCCCCCAAGGAAGACGTAAATGTTTCGCGCCCCCCCCAACTCTCTGCCGCCACTGTAAATAGTATCATTCGTCTATATTACTATTATAAGTACGCCTCAGCCTAACATTGCGTCCTTTTTTTCCTATTAAAGAAAAAAAGTAACATAGATCAACTTATAATAAAGTATAACTTTTTTAACATTGTGTTGCTTGTAACAGAAAAGACTTAACGCGCATCAATTTGCCTGAAGTTAAAAAAAAAAAAAAAAAAAAGTCACATCCAAACTGTAAAAATACACTCAAGGTACATTTTTGACCATTTGATACTGAAAAATAAAATGTAATAAAATCAGTAAATAATAGCAAATTCAAATTGATTAGAAACATTTACTCTTCAGGACAACATGCCAAAAAATTTGACCGAAAAACAAAACAAAACTGAATAGAAGGGGGGAAAAAAAGTCTTTGGACAGAAGGAAAGTTTTTATTTTCGCTGATTCACCACAGTGCTCACTGGTTTACTGATATAACACTGACAAAGCGGGACGATTGTGACAATTGGCAATATTCGGCACATTTTCGCTGAAAAACAATCAAGCGGCTTATCAATGAGATTGAGGTCTAATGTCTTTAAGTGGCGTCTTAACTGATTTGGCTTCTCCGCTATAATCATTTTTAGACTCAGTAAACAGTGGTCTTTCCTCATTTCCCACTATATTAAAAGTCAATGGCAAACGGCCCGAAAAAAGCGCATTCTCGGCGGCCGAGGGAGAACCGTAGGTGAGGGCGGTGGTCGTGACGATCCCAAGCCGAAAACGGCACTTCTCGGCCGGACACGTGAGAACCGAAGAAGACAGTGGGTCGCTGCGTGAGTCCAGCTCTGCATGAGTCTCTTCCGTGTGCTCTTGCTTACTTCAAAAATACTGCACGCACTTTGAAAATGAGAGCGCCACTGCCACCCACGGAGTGGATGTGCAAGTACACTTTATTCTAGTACGGCAAAAAAAAAAAAAAAAAAAAAAAGCATGTTCCCCGAGGTCACTCGCGCCCCCCCTGGCATCGCTCTGCGCCCCCCTGGGGGGGCGCGCCCCACCATTTGAGAAGTACTGGCCTAGCCTAACATTTGTCTTTGTAAGTTTTAGTTAGTTTGTATATTGAATTTGAAAGGAAAATGTGTGTTTTGTTTTTGGCGAACTTTTTAATGGTGCTACTGCTATCCTGTTGAACCTAATCACTCGTGGAAAAATCGAATTGTACAACGTTTTAAATGTGGTGAAATATACAAATGAATACGATTTGAGAGCTCAATAAATTGAAGAAAAGTACGCCTTGTGTTTGGAGGGTGTGTTTTTGGGTTTGCTGGCTGTTTAGCAGAATAGCGTCACTGACACTCACGGCAACAAACAGGGGAAGGGTGAGCGCTGCCGCACTTCGGCTGCATTTTGGCACATGAAAAATAGCGAATACCGTACTAAGGTATGACGGAAAATTTTAGTGGTTTTGAAAGCGCGACGTTTTCACACCACGGTAAACCGTGAAACCGGTAACCGGCACATGTCTATTTTGGAGTGACACTGATGGTTTGGTAAACTTATTAGCATGTTCTTTATGCTATAGTTATCTGAATAACTCTTAAAGGGTATGACAACACCTGGGGAAATGCTAATATTCCATCATTTATCCATAAACGCATGCCTTTTGGATTGATATCATGCCACTTCGTGTAATTACACTCATCGCAACACCAAGAAAATGATAGAAATTTGTATCGATTGTCAAACTAAAAGGAACCGCCCACAAGATCCCGGTAATCTAGCATATTGTGTGCGTGACGTCACTACAAGGAAACACCCGGCTCAGTGCTTAGTAATGATTGGTGGCAATGATAGTGGACAATTTTGTTTCTAGTTGCAGCGACGAATCCGATGTAACGGACATTCTTCTAATGGTGACGAGGAGAGTTATGAACCTTTCTTTGGTGTTTTGGGTTATCAATTTGAGCCCAAATGAAAGCCAATGCAGCCTAATGAAAGGATCATTGAGAGGAGCAATCACACTGATGAAACACCGGCAACATCGTGTGGGAAACTGATACACCGTGACCGCAAAATAATGTAATGTATAGAATAATTATCATTTATTGTGCTATCGCTCTGCCAACAGACACAAATATGAATGGTATTCGAGGATTTCTTCTATATATTTTACGAGCGATAATTTATACATGTGTCCAGTCCTATATCCAATGCGTGATATGTTTTTATTATAAAAGCGTACTCACTCTGGCCATTTCAAGCTTGGCTGCTCCGCTCCTTTGGTTAGCCTGGGGTGGTCTCATCAGAGCCAGTCGTCCTCTTTCTTGACATCTCGGGACATTTAGGTGGCTGCGCGTGTATGGTGGCTGCTTTCATCAGCAATTTCTTAGCAAAACTTGATTTCATTTGTCCATAGTTCGAATAGCTTTCAGGTGTAAAATGCGCACCACACAAAACCGTGCCGGAGGCCGGGTCTGCAAAATTAGCCCTCTTAGCACGTACGAACTTTACTCATTGTCTGCGTAGTCCAGGTCTTTTTCTCGCGTTCGGGAACGCATGGGTACTACATTGCGACAAATGGCTATTTGTAGACCACATAGCATGACAGGTTTGAATCATTTTAGCGATTTTTTTGATCAAACACGAACGCAGCTCTCTCGTCGATAAACAACGATTGCACCTGCCTCGACCTTTCGTTTCCTTGTTATGACGTCTCCGCCCCATTCGGCTGTTTCCGGAATACTTTCGGAAATGTTCGTCATTTTCGATCTACATTTGGTAATTGCTCATGAATGCGATTAATTTTTTTGTTAACTTTATTAATATTTGTTATCTTGCCACACAACGGTTGTATTGATATCTCACAGCCCCTTAGTGTTTTAATACCCTTTAAAAAAAAAAACTTTAAAAAATTATTCACTCGCATATTTTAAACTTTTAAACAAATGACGTCACAATGAAAAACAGCGTCTGTCAAAAAGTCACGGATATCTACCTCATAACTATCGCTTAATTGTATTTTTTTCTTATTGTCACATTTTCCCCAATATTTTAGATGATAAATAATCGATCCAAACAAAGAAAAAAAAATTTAAAAAGTTTGAAAGGGTAAATATATGACAATGAAAATCTCGACCACTCCTTGATGTCTGCGATTTCTGCATCACGACCCTTGTTATATGACCGTGTTTCACCTGTAAAATCCCCAAAATATCCGGCCGTAATTTTCAACAATATCAATAGTTGCACAGTAGCATAATGCATTCTTGATAATTACCATCTGAAATAATGAGAATGACATTAGTCACACACTCTTCTCTTTCAAAAATAACATCACAGGAAGCATAGACACAGACAGATAAAACACAGAGGAAGAAAAATACTTTGACAAGCACTAAAAAGAAACAAGGATGATTGGGTCCCACGGCATCGGGGATTACGGTGGCCACTGAGAACATAATGTAAAGTTTGCATAAACTGCGAGGCTGAACTAAGTGAAGCTCTCAAAGCACAAAAAAATGCTGAAACTTTTTAATGAGGTGGCACAATGTGACAAAATCTGTTGATGCTGAATCCTGAGACGAAATGAAAAAAAAAAGCACTGCTCTGATGTGAGATGCTAATCCATGGGAAAGGTCAAATTGTAATCGTTTTATGCAGTTTATTAACCCCTTTTTTTAATTATTACTTTTTGTTTTTATCTGAATGGAATAGTATCTTTTCTCGTATTTACCGTTCGACTGTTTGTATTACTCTAACACACTTAATATAATCAATCAGGGAATAGTATCTTTTCTCATACTTACTGTTTGACTGTATTACTCTCACGTACCTAATATAAAATAAATAGCATTTCTATCATAGTTTAAGGAAAACAAGCAGAATATATTTGACATAGGGTATAAGAGATACATGACGCCTTCTGATCACAGAAGCCCAATGCGTGCGTCATGCAGTTGACTGAGCAAGATTGACGCTGACTACCAGGTGATAGGCAAGACATCTACAAGCCCACGTCTGCAACAACAAATCCTGCAATCAGCTCTTCAGGACAGTCCAAAACAAATGGCGGGACGTCCTGTACTACCACAACACCCGATAGCAAAACCAACTCTAATTTTGATAGCTCGGCCCCTGTCCGACGTTAAGGCAGGCCGAATCTCCCAGAACAGTTGCCCGGCAACGAACAGTGACGCACAAACTTGACCGCCCAAATCTGCAACATAAGAATTATCCTAAGCAACACCCAGGCACACCCTTCGTACAGCCCCGCAGTTTTCAAAAAGACCGTTTAGCTAACAACTGTCGCTTCTCGGGGACATTCCGATGTGCTCGTTGATTTGCTGATCCTGGATCCAGAATTGCCTCTCTGTCGGGGACCTATTTGCTGTTTGATACTGTCGACCTGAATAAATGGTCAACTTGTGTTTCGAAGCCTTCTTCAAGCTTTCAAAATGGAGTCAGTACATGGAGTTAAGACTAAGGTGAACGCTAACTCGAAGATTAAGCCTCATGACAAATAATCTTGCCCTTTAATAATCACTATTTGTTTTTTAATGAGCCTAAATAATCACTTGCCTTACATAGGGTTAAAGGTCCTGAGTCTACCTAGCCAAAAATATTGGCACCCCCGCAATTCTATCAGATAATGCTCAGTTTCTCCCAGAAAATGATTGCAATTTCACATGCTTTGGTAGTAAATTCTTCATTTATTTTGCTTGCAATGAAAAAACACAAACGAGAATGAAAAAAAAATATATTATCTATATATTATCATTTTACACAAAACTCCAAAAATGGGCCAGACAAAAGTGTTGGCACCCTCAGCCTAATACTTGGTAGCACAACCTTTAGACAAAGTAACTGTGAACAACCGCTTCTGGTATCCATCAATGAGTTTCTTACAACGTTCTACTGGAATTTTAGACCATTTTTCTTTGGCCAACTGCTCCAGGTGTCTGAGATTTGAAGGGTGCCTTCTCCGAACTGCCATTTTCAGATCTCTCTATGGGATTCAGGTCTGGACTCATTGCTGGCCACTTTAGAAGTCTCCAGTGCTTTCTCTCAAACCATTTTCTTGTGCTTTTTGAAGTGACCTCTGAGGGAGACTCAGCTTTCTCACACTGGGCCCTACATTATGCTGCAAAATTTGTTGGGAGTTTCCAGACTTCATAATGCTATGCACACGGTCAAGCAGTCCAGTGCCAGAGGTAGCAAAGCAACCCATAACATCTGGGAACCACCGCCATGTTTGACTGTGGGGACCGTATTCTTTGCTTTGAGGACCTCGTTCTGTAAACTCTATGTTGATGCATTATCCCAAAAAGCTCACTTTTGTCTCATCTGACCAGAGAACATTCTTCCAAAATGTTTTTGGCTTTCCTCAGGTAGGTTTTGGCAAACTCCAGCCTGGCTTTTTTTACATCTCTGGTTCAGAAGTGGGGTCTTCCAGGGTATCCTACAATAGAGTCCCTTTTCGTTCAGACACTGTCGGATAGTACGGGTTGACACTGTTGTACCCCGGACTGCGGGGCAGCTTGAACTTGTCTGGATGTTAGTCGAGGTTCTTTATCCACCATCTGCACAATATTTTGTTGAAATCTCTCGTCAATTTTTCTTTTCTGTCCACCTCTAGGGAGGTTAGCCACAGTGCCGTGGCCTTTACACTTATTGATGACACTGCGCACGGTAGACACAGGAACATTCAGGTCTTTGGAGATGGACTTGTAGCCTTGAGATTGTCCATGCCTCCTCGCAATTTTGCTTCTTAAATCCTCAGACAGTTCTTTGGTCTTCTTTCTTTTCTCCATGCTTAAAGTGGTACACACAATGACACAGGACAGAGGTGGAGTCATTTTTAATCCATTTTAACTGGCTGCAAGTGTGATTTAGTTATTGCCACCACCTGTTATGTGCCACAGGTAAGTAATCGGTAGTGTTAATTACACAAATTAGGGAAGCATCACATGATTTTTCAAAGGGTTTTTCCGGCCCATTTTTGGAGTTTTGTGTAAAATGATAATGATTTAATTTTTTTCCCCCCCGTTCTCTTTTGTGTTTTTTCATTGCAAGCAAAATAAATGAAGGTATTACTTCCAAAGCCTTTGTAATTGCAATCATTTTCTGGGAGAAATTGAGCATTATCTGACAGAATTGCAGGGGTGCCAATACTTTTGGCCAGCACTGTAAGTAAATAAGATTGTACCATTGACTTGCGCCAGTTTAACCACTCAGGAGCCCTGAAATCAACTAAATATCTAAAAAAAAAAATAAAAATAAAAAAACACACGGAATTTGTTGAAATAAACTCCGCCGACTAACAAAAACACGCTAAATCGAAGATTAAGACTCATGACAAAAAAATCTTGCCCTTTACTAATCACTTTTTGTTTCTTTAATTACCCAAAATAGTCACTTGCATTATATAGGGTTAAAGGTCCTAAGTATAAACTAATAACTGTCCACTGGGTTTACTCTTTCAGGGCCATTGACATTGATAGATGTCCTATCATGTGGCATTTTCAATCCTTCTGCTGTGAAAAGGATTGGACGTGTGGTAAAGGTATTTCCATGCTGATTAATCGTCATCATCTGGGATTCATTTGGAAAAAAATAAGAAAAACATCAAAGTCATGAAACGCTCCCACCACAAGAATACGTTACTATTATAATATGCAGATATATTTTATACATAAATGCCAATTTAAGTTGTCCTGATTCACGTATCTTTGCAGAGCTGCTTCATGCATGAGAGAAAAGCAACTCTGTGGAGAGAAAGCACCGCTCCCGCCATAATTTCTTCCTTTGAGGACAATAATGACATCTCTGAAGTTAGACTGACATCTCTATCAAAGAAGGCAATTTGGCCCGCTTTTTGGGCTTCTTAAGACACAGAAAAAGAAACGGCAGCGAGGAAGAGGACAAGTAGCACAAGGGTGTCAAAAACATGGTATTCTTTTGTTAAGCACACTCCAAAATGATACACCTTCAGGTGAGTACAAGAACATGAACATATTTAAAGCTGTGCCTCTTTAAGCCACACAGTGGCTCGTGATTGCAGTATGCTCAGCATGAAAAGCCTCTTAATCAACTCTGCAAAGGCACCAAACGCATAAAGAAATCACCTTGCTGGACCTGCCATTAGTTGATAAGAACAGAACGCCAACATAATAGTATAAATCAGTGTTATAGCTATACGAATAAGATTACATTTGATTGTTGTGGTTGTGGCTTTGGCTGATTATTAGGTGGTGTACTTTTGGGGTTGATTACTGTTATGTTCAATAAAACGCTCGGAAACTGACTGTGTGCTCACTGCTGTTTATTGTAAGTCGCCGTCTTCCTAACGCAGCACTCTTCCCGCAAAAACACACTTTTCGGCCGTGACGTCACGCCGTCGTAACATTACCCTGTGGCTGTGGTTACATGCCACATTCACCCCCCCCTTTTTTCAAAGTGCAAAAACATTCAAACATATTAACAGAACACGACATTAAGGCCGGAACGTGGCCAACCTATCTGGGTAAACAGGGTAGACTACCTGTTTACCCGCATAGCCAAGTGGTTTATTCTGCCACATAACAGGCTATGCGCTAACCTAAACGTGAGTGAAGGACATAGTCTCTGAGATACGGGGGCTTACGCCGAGCCCGAATAGGGCGGGGCCTCGGTCCGAGGGCGTCACCCGGCGCCTCGGGTTCGGGTGGAATTCCCGGCGCTACTGGAGGGAAATCCCAGTCCCCCGCAGTGTGGCGAGGATCAGCCGCGGCGGCCAGTTCTTGTGCTGATGGCGGGTTGACGCGCCTAAGGCGGCTGGCATGCCAACGGGAGCCGTCAGCCAGGCGGAACGTAGCTGGGCCCAACTGTGCTAATATCTGTTGGGGTGAGGACCAGAAAGACAGTAGCTTGTGGGACCGATGGGGCCGGCGGATACGGACCCAGTCCGACACCTTCAGTTTGTGTCCTCTCACCCGACGTGCCATGTCGTAGCGGTGCTTCATACGGCGTTGATTCTCTGCCACCTTGTCGCCGACAGAGGTTCCTGCTGCTGGAGGGCCTGGAGAATCTCTCTTGGGAGGACGCAGTCGATCCATGGGAAGTTGGAGTTCCCGTCCTAGCATCAGGAAGGCTGGGGAGCTACCTGTGGTGGCATGTGGCGTAGCTCTGTAGTGCAGTACTGTGTTCTGCAGTGCCGTGCTGAATGGGAGACCTTCGGCCAGATGCGCTCGCAGGCCGTTCTTGAGGGTCTGGTTAAACCTCTCTACCCCACCATTGGCCTGCGGGTGGTACAGGGCCGTCCTGATGTGTTTAATTCCTTTCTCCCCCGTGAAGGCAGCGAAGTCAGCTGAGATGAACTGGGGCCCGTTGTCGGTGGTAACGGCGTCAGGAACACCCCAGCGTGCAAACAGGGAGGAAAGAAAGTCAGTGATTTGCTGTGTGGTTACAGAACTCACCGGGAGGACCTCCGGCCACTTGGAGTGGAGGTCGTAGGCCACCAACAGGAACCGCTGGTGATGAGGAGTGCCATGGAACTCCCCACAGATGTCCACCTGGATGTGGGACCACGGCGTCGCAGGCCATTGGAGGGGCTGCAAAGGCGGCGTAGGGGGCGGGCCCGTCTTACCGCTGATAAGGCAGGCGGTGCAGTCCTTCACCATCGTTTCAATATCTCTATCTATGCCTGGCCACCAAACCAGGCTCCTGCAGCGCTGCTTCACCCTCACGATGCCCAGGTGACCGTCGTGTGCCATGTTCAGGATGCGTTGTCGTAGGGAGCTGGGGATCACCGTGCACAGCCCCCGGGCGACGCAGTCATCGTTCCAGCAGGAAAGGTCGTCTCTGACCCGGTGGAAGGGCGCCAGCTCCTCTGGCACCTTTGCAGGCCAGCCCTCTCGGATAAATGTGCGGAGCTGTACGAGCACAGGGTCCTGTGCGGAGGCCGCCTGGAGCTCCTGCAGGGAGACAGTTGTTTGGAGGGGCTCGTGCAGCATGAGGATTAGCTCTGACTCCGAGCCGTCCGGGGCGATGTCAGGCGGTGAGCTGGGCGTGGCCCTGGAGAGCAGATCAGCCACAACATTATCTCTACCGGGCGTGAACACCGTCGTGAAGTTGTAGGCTTGTAGTCTCTCCGACCACCGGTACAGGCGCAGCGGTTTGTGTCCCGACCCTGTCGTGGCCAGGAGGGCTGTGAGTGCTTGATGGTCGGTCCGGAGTGTGAAGTGCCGCCCGTAAAGGTAAATGTGCCACCGCTCGCACGCCCAGACGCAGGCTAGCGCTTCCCTCTCCCCTACAGAATACCTCTGCTCCGTGGGAGTCAGGGATCGTGAGGCAAACGCCACGGGACGTTCGGTCCCCCCGTGCAGCTGGGACAGGACTGCCCCTATCGCCGTGTTGGACGCGTCACAGGTCACCAGCGTAGGGCTCCGGAGGTCGAAGTGCGCGAGTACTGGAGGGGAGGTGAGCTGCGTCTTCAGCAGGCGGACTGCTGCGGAGCACGTGGGTGTCCAGGACCAGGGAGCATCCTGCTTGAGGAGGGCGCGTAGCGGTGCCGTGGTCTCAGAGTAGTGTGGAAGGAAACGCAGGTAGAACGCAGTCATGCCCAGGAATGAGGACAACTGTGCAGGGCAGGAGGGCTCAGGCAGACTCAGGATGGCTTCCACGTTTGAGTGGAGTGGGCTGAGGCCGTCGGCGGTCAGGCGAAACCCCACAAACTCGATGACAGGCGCGGAGAAGATGCATTTCTCCCCGTTCAACGTGAGGTTGTGGCGGGTGAGCACCTCAAGCACCCTGGAGAGGCGGTCGTCGTGTGAAGCTGCTGTCGCACCGTGCACCACTATGTCATCCAGGTACACGACAACGCCAGGTATGCCGGCAAAGATGGTGGTCATGATTTTTTGGAAGCAGCTGGGGGCGGAGCTAAGACCAAAAGGCATGCGGGTGTACCTGAAAACGCCCATGTGCGACACAAAAGCGGTGAGGTTGCGGCTTTCTGGATGCAGCGGAACCTGCAGGTAACCCTGGCGGAGGTCAAGCTTGGAGAAGACTGAGGAGCCGTGAAACTTGGCGGAGAGCTCTTCTGAAGTGGGCAGAGGATATTTATCAGGGATTACGGCTTTGTTCACCTGCCTGAGGTCGATGCAGGGGCGCAAGCCACCCGTCTTCTTCCGTGCCACCACCAGGTTGGAGATCCATGGTGAAGCGTCCACCCGTTCAATGACGCCAGCGTCCAGAAGTTTCTGCAGCTCGGCTGAAACATCATCACGTAGAGCGAGGGGCAGACGGCGGAGAGGCTGGATGACTGGGGTCACCTCTGGGTTCAGGAGTGGCTGGTGGTTGAAGGCAGTGAGGCAGCCCAGCCCAGTGAACAGCGAAGGCCAGCGGTGCAACCAGGGTGTGGCGACGGTTAGAATGGTGGCACCCAGGTTGTCTGTAATGGAGAAGCCTAGAGCACAGAACAGGTCGAAACCGAGGAGGTTGGCGCCCTTGCGGGACACCTGGAAGGTGAAAGCCGGGAGGGTCCGAGCGCCATAGCGCACCGAAAAAGTTGCAGTGCCAACCATGTCGATCTTGGTGTGTCCATAACCAAATAGGTCCTCTGTACCTGGTTTAACAGCCATTCGAGGGAAGAGTCGCCGGACTGTGGACTCATTTAGGAGCGACTTGGAGGCTGCGGTGTCCAGCAGCAGCGACAGGCACACGCCGTCCAGCTCGACTGTGCACCACTTGAACGGCCTGGTGATGGCGCCCACCGAGTGGATTGTGGTGGAGCCAGATGCGTTGGGTGGACGGGGCCCGGGGTTCGCAGGTGCAGGAGCAGAGCGGCAGACTCTAGAAAAGTGGTTCATCTTACCACAACGTTGGCATCTTTGACCAAGTGCCGGGCACGTGGGCGCACGTGTGCGGTGTGACGAGGAGCCGCAGTTTCCACAATGTTGTCCTGTCGTGGCGCCCCGACGTCCCGCGACATTAACCTCCAGCTCGTAGAGAGGGGCGGCGGTGTCGGGGAGTGGGGCCGCGAGAGCAACCGTATGAGAAGGAGAAAGATGTGGGGCGAGGTGGGGAAGGGCTGGAGCCGGGCCCGAGGCGGCTAGCTGGGACGCTAGCAGGGCCGCTGACTCAAGTTGGAAGGCCATTTCCACGGCTCTAGACAGCGACGTGTCGTCTGGCGATAAAAACAGCTTCTCCCGCAGTTTAGGGTCCGTCGTGTGTTCGGCTAGCTGGTCTCTAATCATCTCGTCCTCCAAATCTCCGAACCTGCAGACGCTGGCCAGGCCCCGGAGGTCGGCGACGAAATGGTGGACCGACTCACCGGGCCGCTGGCGACGCTGTCGGAAAATAATCCGCCGCACCATGACGCTCTGTGGAGCAGCGAAGTGGCCGGAGAGCAGCGCAATACAGTCCGTAAATGTCGTGGCCGGTCCGAGGGTCCGAAAGATGCGTTGGCCCTCGCCGCCCAGGCTATGGATAAGCATTGCCCGCCTCCGCGCATCGCTAGCGCCGGCTAGCCCGATGGCTTCAATAAAAATCTCGAAGGACTCCAACCAGCGGGGCCACGGGATTGGCGGCTCGCCAGGCAGGGCGAGGAACGGAGGAAGAGGAGAGAGTGGAAGCTCCATCTTCGTCGCCAATGTTATGTTCAATAAAACGCTCGGAAACTGACTGTGTGCTCACTGCTGTTTATTGTAAGTCGCCGTCTTCCTAACGCAGCACTCTTCCCGCAAAAACACACTTTTCGGCCGTGACGTCACGCCGTCGTAACATTACCCTGTGGCTGGGGTTACATGCCACAATTACATTTCAGGTCATTTGATTTGGAGAACATATTTAAGCTTGGCAGAAACTTATACTTGTTCTATATACTATACAAAATACATAAATAGCGGAAAACACAGACAAGGCTGAAAAAATCAGTTTCTGCTCTTGCACCCCTCTTTAAAATAAACTTCTGTATTTTAAGCCAAAAGAACTGTTGTGTTTGATAGAACAATATGTCTATATGCTGCCATAGCAGATTCATCGCGCATTAAGCCCCCAAACTATTTTTAATTTGTCCATTTTACCCTGGAAACCCCCATTTACAGACGTCACGCAACCGCTTTTGTTTTAACCCAGCCATAAAACGAAGGTAATTAATTATTCTTCAAAATGTCTGTCATTTTTAGCTTAGAATCAATAATTGATTTCTAATATTTCGTAAAAAAAAATTAAAAAAAACATTTAAAAAATTTGAATATTTTGAACTTTTAAACAAATTATGTCACAATGAACAAAATAGTGTCTGTAAAAAAGTCGCAGATGTCTACCTCATAACTATCGCTTAATTGTATTTTTTTTTTTTCGTTACTGTTGCATTTTCCCTAATATTTTATTTGATAAATAATTTAAAAAAAAAAAAAAAGTTTAAAAGAGTACCGTAATTTTCCGAATATAACGCACACTTTTTTTTTCTCCCCAAAATCAACTTGTAAAATCATGGGTGCGCATTATACACGGGTATATGGATGGAGACATAAATATATATACCGTAATTTCCCGACTATAAGGCGCACCCGTGTATAATGCGCACCCCAAATTTACTTGTAAAATCTAGGGGAAATTATTGTACCCATTTATAACGCGCACCCTAATTTTAGCACCAATAAATAGAAGAGTACAAGAAAACAGAGCTCATGTACAGATACAGAAATGTCATTTTACAGACTGGTGAAACACAGCTCAAGCATAGCACACTGGTAGTTCAAAACATTACCGTAAACTGACCATATGTACGGTAATAAATTATAATATATATATAATATCTGACAACTTCTTCAACTTACCAGAATCCAGGAGAAAACAAAACAGATGTGACTTTTCTTTTAAAGGCTGCTGTATAACTTGCTTGTTTTATCATGATGAATAAATGTTTCCTCCATGGATTGATACGGTAAAATGAAAGTGAGAACGTAAGTCGGAAATCCATGAGAGCTCATCGCTGTCGACACGACAGTAACAATAGGAACTATTGTTATTTGGGTTTGAGTTTCCCGAGGGACAGATATAGTTGACGGACACAGGAAGTCTGTGTGCTTACGTTTGTTATTGTCCGAGTTGCGGAGCTGCAATAAACGTTGACTCAAATGAGTTCAAGAAACTAAATTCTGTGCTTTACGAAGAGTGAAAAAAATAATTTAACACGGACGAAATCATTCGGCTGATTAGAGTGAAGTATTACCGAAACAAAATGGTGACGTCACGTACTGTAATGGTCGGCAACGGGTCGCCGCATACGTTTCTTCAACACAATGTGGCCGTGTCAATAAAAAAATTGGTTTATATATATATATTTAGGGCTGTCAAAATTATCGCGTTAACGTGCGGTAATTGATTTTTTAAATTAATCACGTTAAAATATTTGACGCAATTAACGCACATGTCCCGCTCAGACAGTATTCTGCCTTTTGGTAAGTTTTACAGCAAGGCTTTTTGTGCTGTCTAACAGCGAACTCTTGTGGTCGCTTTGCGACATGGTTTATTTTTTACTTGCCAGTTCAATATGGCTGCACGACGTCTCGGGCTGACGCCTACGTTGTAATGTTGTGCTTATGTGATCCTTGGACAAGATTTGTCCGTAAGTATGGTTGTTGTAAAGAATGTACATATTATGTTAGTAAGCGAAATGTTCTATTTTTTGTATGAGACGCTTTTTGTTTATGTTTAGTGAACCTGTATAGCGTGCTAAGCTAACGTTGTTGCTAATGCAATGCTTGTGTACTTTTTTTTTTGTAGTTTTATGACGGTCTAAAGAGGACAATGGTTTGAGGCTATTTTATTAATAAATCAGATGAAAAAGGAAGAAGTCTGATTATTAAGGCGTCGTTCACTAGCTGTCTAGCTTTGGAAAAAGTAGACGCTTCGGAGTGAGGACAGCATAGACAGATTTAAATGACAGTAGAGTGAAATGCCCACTACAGTCCTTATGTACCATATGTTGAATGTACAGTGGGGAGAACAAGTATTTGATACACTGCCAATGGGCATTGGCAGTGTATCAAATACTTGTTCTCCCCACTGTATATATCCATCTTGTGTCTTATCTTTCCATTCCAACAATTTATTTTACAGAATATATATATAATTTACAGGAAAAAATATGGCATATTCTATAGATGGTTTGAATTGCGATTAATTGCAATTAATTACGATTAATTAATTTTTAAGCTGTAATTAACTCGATTAAAAATTTTAATCGTTTGACAGCCCTAACATATATATATATATATATATGTATATATGTAATATATATATATATATATTTCTGTCTCCATCCATGTACCCGTTTATAATGCGCACCATGATTTTACAAGTTGATTTTGGGGGGAAAAAGTGCGCGTTGAATTCGGGAAATTACGGTATTATATATATGTATATCTAAAGAAAGATTTTTTTTAATGACATGGCCATGTTGTGTTGAAGAAAACGTATGCGGCAATCCGTTGCCGACCATTACGGTACATGACGTCACCATTTTGTTTCGGTAATACCACACTGATTGGTCGATTGATTTCGTCTGTGTTAAATTCTGCTTTTTTCACTCTTCATAAAGCACAGAATTTAGTTTCTTGAACTCATTTGAGTCAACTTTTATTGCAACTCGGCAACTTGGACCATAACAAATGTAACACAACACAGAGTTCCTCTGTCTGTCAACTATATCTGTCCCTCGGGAAACTCAAACCCAGTTAACAATATTTCCTCTTGTTACAGTCCACATCGATGCGCTTTTTCCGTTTTCAGACTTCAGTCCCCACTTTTATTTTACCATTTCAATCCATGGAAGAAACATTTATTCAACATGATGAAACGAGCAAGTTATGCAGCCCTCTGCTGGCTTAAATCATATTTATCTAATAGCTACCAGTTTGTCAATGTAAACCAGCAATCATCACCGCACTCTAGGGTTAGTTATGGTGTGCCGCAAGGATCGGTCCTCGAGCCGATCTTGTTTACGCTGTATATGCTTCCTCTAGGTAATATCATTAGAAGACATAGCATTAACTTTCATTGTTACGCTGACGACACACAACTGTATTTATCAATTAAACCTGAGCAGATCAGGCAAGTGGACAAACTAAGCACCTGCGTCCGAGATATAAATACCTGGATGAGCACTATCTTCTACTTAATCCTGAAAAGACAGAAGTCCTTATAATAGGCCCAAAAAGTGTGAGAGACTCTTTAGCTGCCCAGATAGTCACTCTGGACAATGTAAGTGTAGCCTCCGGCACCACAGTTAAAAACCTAGGAGTTTTATTCGACCCTGACTTATCGTTTAAAGCTCACATTAAACAAACTTGCAGAACGGCCTTCTTTCACCTGCGCAACATAGCCAAAATTAGAAACATTTTATCTAAAAGCGATGCAGAAAAATTCATTCACGCGTTCGTTACATCGAGATTGGATTACTGTAACTCCCTGCTAGCTTCTTGTCCTAAAAGTTCTCTAAAAGGTCTTCAGCTTGTCCAAAACGCAGCAGCAAGACTTTTAACAGGAACCAATAGAAGAGAGTTGGCTGGCAACCAATTCAGGGTGTCCCCTGCCTACTGCCCGAAGTTAGCTGGGATAGGCTCCAGCACCTCCGCGACCCTCGTGAGGAAGAAGCGGCATGGAAAATGAATGAATGAATAGAAGAGAGCACATCACCCCTGTGCTCCAGGCCCTTCACTGGCTTCCAGTCGAGTTTAGAATTACATTTAAAATCCTCCTTCTTACATTTAAGACCGTTAATGGGTTAGGGCCATCTTACCTCACCGATGCTCTGGTTCCATACTGCCAGAACAGAACACTCCGCTCTCAGAATGCAGGTCTACTGGTAGTTCCCAGGGTTTCTAAAAGTACTGTCAGAGCTAGAGCCTTTAGCCACCAAGCCCGTTTTATGGAATCAGCTTCCAGCTAATATTAAAGAAGCCGAGACAGTCTGCACATTTAAGATTAGATTAAAAACGTTCCCATTCGACAAAGCTTATGGTCAGGCTAATAGAAGTCGGATTAGACTCACAGTTCAGTCTAAGCTGCACTAGAAGCTCTCATGCTGGGGGAAGTACAGCCACTGAGTTCTATCTCCTTTTTCTCACTCTACTTACCACTTGTCTTACTTTATTTCTATTTTCCAATGTTAATATCTAGTTAACTAGTCTCTTCATCACTTGTCACCCGGTGTCCCCTTTCCCCCCTCCCCTCTGGGGAGGGGCTATTTTTCAGCTGCAGCCTCCTGACTATCCGGACCCCTGGCTGGATGGACGTCCTCGTTGCCACCCCCGTCTCATCTAGCTAGATGGACCTCTTCTTTACTCTACTGCATCTTTACAGACTGTAACCCCGTCTGCTCATTCCCATTAGCAGTCCTGATGCATCCTGTCTATCCGTCCTGGGAGTGGATCTCTCCTGACTGTGGTACTCCCCAAGGTTTCTCATTTTTCTCCCGAAGGCTGGAGTTTTTCCTTGCCGACATGGAGGGTCTAAGGATGAGGGATACCCAGGACTTGAATTTATTTATTCATCTTTGTTGCTTTATTTGCTGTTTCTGATTGTGTATCATATTGCCTCTGCAAAGCCCTTTGAGACAACATTGTTGTGATCTAGGGCTATACAAATAAAACTGAATTGAATTGAATACAGCAGCCTTTAAAAGAAAAGTCACATCTGTTTTGTTTTCTCCTAGATTCTGGTAAGTTGGAGAAGTTGTCAAATCATATTATTACCGTAAATATTGTCAGTTTATGGTAATGTTTTGAACTACCAATGTGCTATGCTTGTGCTGTGTTTCACCAGTCAGTGAAATGACATTTCTGTTTCTGTAAACGAGCTCTGTTTTCTTGTATTCTTCTATTTATTGGTGCTATTATTTGGGTGCGCGTTATAAACGGGTACAATAATTTCCCCTTGATTTTACAAGTAAATTTGGGGTGAAAATGAAAATCTCGACCACTCCTTGATATCTGATTTCTGCATCGCGACCCTTGTTATATGACCATGTTTCACCCATAAAATCCCCCAAAAATCCGGCTGTGGACATTCACGGCTGTGGCTTGACACTTGGTGATACATGCTACATGGAGTTTTTGGATTGAAAAGAGGTAAGTACACGATAATAACTCGTTAAAATCATGGCGTCTTTAATTATGCTCTCGCGTGCTCTCACCTCCAGTTAGGGTTTTGCTGTTTAAATTTTAATTTTTTTTTTTATAATCCCCTTCTGTTCAAAATTTTTCATCCCCCAGAAAATTGAGATTTTACGATTTCCAATGATGTATCACACATGCATATGGAACAATTTTGAAAGTTGGCCAAGTTGGGGGTCTCAGAGCGGAACCTGAGTGTTTTCCGCCATTTATATTCTATATACTATATCTATAGTACCTTATTTTTTCATAGTTTTGGCTAAGCCTGCAACCAAGGGCGGAACTTGGGGGGGGGGTTAAGGGAGTTCCAAAAAATCAATTATTAGATGCATCGTGATGCGACACGTGACGATTCAATTACGATTCATAAACGTTCAAAAACGATGAGTTCCCTAATAATTTTATGACAGCCACTCGTACCGGAATGAAATTCAACACACGTCTGCCGCCCGGACACCTTTAACGGACGCACGCACAACGTTATGATGGATGCTGTCGGTTATCGAGTGAAAGATTTGCTCCTTTTCAAAAGACTGGAAAATAAATTTGTGTATGACACAGGCAGGGACCCTGGATTCGCGCTTCTGTGCGCAAGTTATTTTTTTGAGCGAGGGGGGAGGAGAGATAGTTCATTGTTCCTTGTCTTCCAGATGTCCAGCATTAGTTTCAAGTCATGTCAATTTGAATAATGTGTTGCCAAGACCCGTGCGCGTCTATAAGAGTTGAGTACACGAACCCTCTTGTACTGTTTAGCCTTTATTGTTGTTGTTTTTGAGATGTTAACAGTTAGCGCCGAGCGCTAAGCTAATTCGCTAACGTGTATTTCATATGAGGAATGTGTAAAACCATGATTAAGTACAACAGTAACACTACAAACATGCGAAATAGTACAGAAATCTGTGAAAACAAAGTATATTGGTTAAAAGAAGTCTTATTTCAAAAGACACTTTGTTTCCAGAAAATGTGGAATTCATTCCACCTGTGTAAATTTTATTGTATTGCTGAGAGAAATAAGTACTGCCTTTAAAATGGTTAATATTTTTGCACTTTCTTATAAAGAAATGAATAAGCGGCTTAAGGGCAGCTTTTTGTTGTATGGGCATGTTTCCATCGTTCCTGTTGAATCATTAGCAGGGCCGGCCCAGCCTATACGCAGACTATGCAGCTGCTTAGGGCCCCTGACCACCTGGGGGCCCCCAATCTGGCAATTTTTTTTCTTTTTTAAACTACAGTTTGCTTTATTTGACTTTTGTGAGTTTTTATACTTGATTATAAGCTTAAAAACTAAAATTTCTTCCTTAACTTCTTTCTTTCCTCTTTTAGAAAAAGGTTTGGCGCTATCTACTGTAAGTACTGACAATCGTTTGGGGTGAGAAGTTTTAAGTGTACAGTGCAACAAAATCTGATTGATATACAAAATATGGACGTATGGGTTGGATTGCATGTATGGGTTTCACAGTATACTGTGACGAAATGGTGGGCCAAAAATACGGGCCCCTTTGCATTATTTTGCTTAGGGCCCCCAAATGGCCTGGGCCGACCCTGATCATTACCATATTTTAAATAAATAATGGACATAAATTTGTTTGGCTATATTAATTAGTAATGTCTGATGCATCAATTATCGTGATAAACGTGACCACAGGTTGCAGGAAAATAGTTTATTTATTTTGAGGATAATTGAGAAATTGGGGTGGGATTTAATAAGTTTTCTTTGTCTCACTCCCTTTCAGGCATTTTGTTTTGTTTTGTTTAGATCTGTATTCGTGAAGATGAATAAATGAAATAAAAAAAAAAAAAAATTATCATCAATACCGTGATCATCGTTTGTAGCACCCTGATTCGTAATCGAATTGAATTGTGAGGTGCCTAAGCTGGCACACCTTTATTGGGTGTGCGACCGGGCTCGGGCCTATAAGGGGCCTGGTTTAAAGTGGGCAGAGGCAGGGTCAAACAGAAAGGTAAGATGACGTGCGGAGCTGTAATATAGTGTTTAAGTGTAAAAATACCTCTGCCAACCGCTTGGCCGGAGGTCTGGAGGGGCCCGCAAAAACATTTCCACTTGCACCTCCCATTCATTAAAGGTGTGTCTTATACACCGATGCACTATATAGTGCA
Organism: Corythoichthys intestinalis; assembly: GCF_030265065.1. Taxonomy (NCBI): domain Eukaryota; kingdom Metazoa; phylum Chordata; class Actinopteri; order Syngnathiformes; family Syngnathidae; genus Corythoichthys; species Corythoichthys intestinalis. The sequence continues at coordinate 1,771,505 of NC_080396.1, read as the reverse complement.
AAAAATACTGTACGCTGAAAGAGTAATTATTTATCCAATAAATCAAGATCATGAGTAATTTAATTAGATATGTCAAACAGTTGGACTTGAGTCACAGGAATTCGGACTCAAGTCGACAATTTGATGACTCAGACATCACAGACTCGGACTTGAATCGCATGAGCCTGGAAGGTCCAAGACTCGAATCGAATTGTGAGGCTATAACTCAAGACTGGAATTGACTTTTGAGACAAAAACTCGAGACTTGACAAGCAGATTCAGAAAACTTAGAACATAGATTGATTCCTACCTGCCAGTGAGCCAGTTGGTCGCCTTGGCCGCCCTCGCCACGCCCTCGCGGAACAACCTGTAACTAAACTCGACTCGACGACCTTTTGACCTGACATGACTCGTCTTTACAACATTGTGACTGATCTTGACTCGACCTCGAGACTTGACTCGACAAGCTGACTCGGAAAACCTAGATCGTGGATTCATTCCCGCCTGCCAGTAAGCCTGTTGGTCGCCTAGGTCGCTCTCGCTACGCCCCCACGGAACAACCTGTGATTCAACTCGACTCGACAACCTTTTAACCTGACATGACTCGTCTTTACAACATTGTGACTGATCTTGACTCGACAAGCTGGCTCAGAAAACTTGGATCGTAGATAGGTTCCTATCAGCCAGTGAGCCGGTTGGTCGCCTTGGCCGCTCTCGCCACGCCCTCACAGAACAACCTGTGACTCAACTCTACTCGACAACTTTTTGACCTGACACAACTCGTCTTTACAACCTTGTGACTCAAATCGACCTCAAGACTCCACTCGTAAGACAAATACTCGTGACTCGACAAGCCAACTTGGAAAACCTGGATCGTAGATTGGTTCCTACCTACCAGAGAGCTGATTGGTTGCCTTGGCTGCTCTCGCGACACCCTCAAGGAAAAACCTGTGACTCAACTTTTTGACCTGACACCACTCATCTTCACTACCTTGTGACTCAGCTTGACTCGATCTCGAGACAAATACTCGTGACTCTACAAGCTGACTCAAAACTTGGATCGTAGATTGGTTCCTACTAGGGTTGTTCCGATCATGTTTTTTTTGCTCCCGATCGTTTTAGTTTGAGTATCTGCCGATCAGGGGTCGCGTTAACCGGATATTTTCCGTCGTTGACCGGTTTTTTAAAACGGTGACGGAAAAAACTGAAGTCCGTCCGTCATTTTGACAGGTTGCAATTCACACCCCAGACCAGTGAGACCACAGGGTGGCGAGTTAGCATGTTAATTAGCTATTGTCTCTCTTAATGCATGATGTCGTTGGCTCTTCTGTCAGAATATTGTAGCATCACCGGGGTCTGGCGGCGGCACCGTGATTGACACATTAACGCGAGGTTCTTATTGGTGCACCCGGTGTGCCAGCGCGTCATCCAATTGATGGACAAGATTGCCGCCTGTGTATAGACCCCAATCACATGACGTCACAACTCCGCCCCCCTGACCGGGGCCGCCATATTGTGTGTCAGCTCGTCATGTTTACACATTACCGCTACGTACATGCCTCCTATTACGGCGTGTTTTTCTGATCGTTAATATTAATAATCAAAATGGTGAAGACGTGTGTGGCGGTTGGTTGCTGTAACAGAGAAGATAGACGGAGAGACTTGAAGTTCTACCGTATTCTGAGAGACCCGAAGATGAGAGCGAGATGGACTGCTGTAATTCGACAAGAAATCTGGGCACCAAACGATCACCACAGACTATGTAGTAGTCTTTTTATATCTGGTAAGATGCATTTAATATATATTTAGAAGATTTTGGGCTGACAACCACAATTAAGATCATTGTGTGACGTTAGTGATTGGGGTCTATATCGTTGCCTCTTTTTCTTTGGGGGCGGAGTTGTTGGCGGTAAGCAGAGTAAAAAGGGAGAAAAATACCACGACTTCCGTGTCTAATTGTTCGCCGCCAAGCAAGCGTTACAATATTAATTAAAAATGAATGAATACTAAATACTATTGAATATGTCATCATTATCATTTTAAAAATTTAAGTGACGGGTAAAAATAGACTATGACCGGATTTGTATGACCCTGTCAGTCAAAATGACAGACAACGAAAATGTCTAGCGCAACCTCTGCTGCCGATCCCGATATTTCCCGATCCGATTGCTTTTTTGTTTTGCTCCCGATTCAATTCCAATCATTCCCGATCACATACATTTTGGCAATGCATTAAGAAAAAAATGAATAAAACTCGGATGAATATATACATTCAACATACAGTACATAAGTACTGTATTTGTTAATTATGACAATAAATCCTCAAGATGGCATTTACATTATTAACATTCTTTCTGTGAGAGGGATCCACGGATAGAAAGACTTGTAATTCTTAAAGGACAAATGTGACTTTGTATATTGTGACTAAATATTGCCATCTAGTGGATTTTTATGAGCTTTCAGGAAATGATAATTCAGCCATTTAACTTCTTCCCAAATGCATGATGGGAAGTGCAACCATGACTGTGCGTAATGGTACCAATTGATATATCTTCTCAGCGTTGGGAAATAAAATAGGGTGTTAAGATAAAAGATCAACTACTACCTTTCTTCCCCACATTGCTTCCCACGATATTTCTGATCGTTGAGAGAGGGATTGTAAGGCTTTAGCCAATTAAAAGAAGGCTTCAAAAGCTGCCAAAATTCTCTCTACTCATTTTACGTTGCCTTTTAGTTCTATGTATACGTAATACAGTGCCATTATAGATTGAACGCGACAATGCGTGAGTGGGTAGTGCAGCGCATGCGTTAATTGCGTCAAATATTTTAATGTTATTACCGCCGTTGATGCGATAAATTTGACAGCCCCCCTTTAAGCCAAAACTAAAGACCCTGGATGAGTGTAAGACATTTTGTCTGTAACGTTAAATACAATTAGAAAACGATTTAATTAAAATATATATATATATACGTATATATATTAAAAAAGGCATGTCCGATATTTTTTTGCCGATTCTGATACTTTGAAAATGACGTGATCGGACCCGATCGATCGGGACATCTCTAGTTCCTACCTGGCTTTTAGCCGGTTGGTCGCCTTGGCCACTCTCGCCACGCCCTCACGGAACAACCTGCGACTCGACTCGACAACGTTTTGACCTGACACGACTCGTCTTTACAACTTTGTGACTCGGCTCGACTCGACATGATCTCCAGACTCAACTCGTCATACTCTTGATTCGACTCAACTTAATTTGCCCACAACGGTTAGGACTCGCGAGTTACTTGTGACCCAGATTATAGTGACTCGCACAACTGTCTGAAAAATACTTGGCCTAAATTAGTGCTGGGAGGTAACATGTTCCCCGCTGTGAAACACTGATTCACTTGAAAATCCCCTAACATTAGGTGACCACCAACTAAAAGATATTCGTCGGCAAATCTCTGCGTACAGCCTAAATCTGTCAAGAAAATCTGATAAAAGACTCTTTGTATTTTGCTCGCATTTCTCTCCCTAACAGCTCCTGTCTTTTGGGGCTCAAAAATAAGCAATCTTGCACACATAATTAATCACTCTGGGAAACCATTGTGTGTAATTATTCAGGTTACCACGGACGTCCACAAACCCGTCTTACCCGACATTGAAGTGAAGCTTTAAGGCAATGCATAATGATGTTGGATGCAGCTTTCTGTTATATAAACTTCTAAATTTAGGACAAGATAAACATGGTCTGACACAGACAGTAAGAAATTAACCATTATCTTTTCAGCATGACCAAGGGAGAAAAAAGATCACTGGGATATTTGCCTAAGATTGCGTTCTTCCTTAGCGTCTCTCATGAGCAATCGTGCCCGTCCCCCTTGTCGATAAAGGAGTTCAGCTTCAGTTCACCAAAAGATTAAAATGGCACCCAAAACTTACCCCCTTGGATTGGCTTTACCCGTTCTGAATGAACGCTATCTACAGCTGAACTGAAAGAGTTGGTCATTAGAATATAGAGCGAGCGAGTCAACATATGTCAACATAAAACAATAACTATGGTAATGAAATTTATCTAAGCAGTATTTGCAGTAAGGCAGAACCGTGGTGGTTTGCGGATTTGAGCGGTAAATCATGAATGCCTTTCAAGTATCTTTGAATTTAAATGATAACTCATTCAGTTAATTTGCTGTTTACCAGCTGATTTTTTTTTAGAAGAGAAATCATTTATTGAACAGCTGGAGCTCATATTTCCTCTTTTCATTTTTTTTTAACTGTCTTAATGATTTGTGTGACTTTTAATGTCTCATTTTATTTGTGTTACTATTTCAATTTCTCTGATGTGTCTGCTTTTCATGTGATATGAAGCACTTGGAATTAGAGATGTCCCGATCGATCGGCATCGATCGAGTCCGAACATGTCATTTTCAAAGTATCGGAATCGGTAAAAAAATATCGGCCATGCCTTTTTTAATATATACAGTATATATTTTTTAATTAAATCATTTTCTAATTGTATTTAACGTTACAAACATAATATGTTACACTCATCCAGAGTCTTTTATTTAGGTTTAAGGTAGGGTTATCAAATGTATCCCGAAAATGGCGGTAATTAATTTTATTAAAAATGTATCACGTTAAAATATTTAACGCAATTAATGCATGCGCTGCACGACCCACTCACGCATTGTCGCGCTCAATCTGTAATGGCACCGTTTTACCTATATAGAGAGATAAAAGGCAGCATACAATGAGTAGAGTGAATGTTGGCAGCCTTTGGAGCCTTTTTTTAATTGTCTAAAGCCTTACAATCCCTCTCCCTACAATTAGAAATATCATGGGAAGCAATGTGGGGATCTTTATCTTAACAACTTATGTTATTTCCCAACGCAGAGAAGATATATGAATTGGTAGCACTACGCACAGTCATGGTTCCACTTCCCATCATGCATTTGGCCATGGCTACAGTATCATTTACTGAAAGCTCAACAAATACACTAGATGGCAATATTTAGTCACAATATAAAAAGTCACAAGTCTTTCTATCCGTGGATCCCTCTCACAGAAAGAATGTTAATAATGTAAATGCCATCTTGAGGATTTATTGTCATAATAAAAAAATACAGTACTTATGTACTGTATGTTGAATGTATATATTCGTCTGAGTTTTATTCATTTTTTTTCTTAATGCATTGCCAAAATGTATATGATTGGGAAAAATTATCGGGAATGATTGGAATTGAATAGGGAGCAAAAAAAAAGCAATCGGATCGGGAAATATCGGGATCGGCAGATACTCAAACTAAAATGATCGGGATCGGATCGGGAGCAAAAAAACATGATCGGAACAACCCTACTTGGAATTACTAAATTTTGCTATCCAAATAATATTTTATTTTCTCGATGCATAGACTTCATAATGTATTGACTGGACGTGGGGCCGATTCATAGGGGGCCTATCCCTGTCAAAGCTGACTGAGTGGAAACACAGACAAAGAGCTTTTTCCGTGAAAATTCTTGTGAATAAATGCTGAAATCCCTGAATTACTTATAGATATGGAGGTAAAACAGTCTTGATTCTTGATTAAACGGAAAAAAAATGTGCAGTTAGCATTTATTTTTACGTAAATATTGCGAAGTATGATGCTAGTCAGTAAGCAAGTTAATGGCCGCCATATGTAAACAAAGAGCCTTTCCCGTTGAAAAGTCTTGTGAATAAATGCTTATAAATCCCTGAATTCTTGATAGATATGGACGTAAAACAGTCTTGATTCTTTGTCAATAGCAACAAAAAACAAACAAACAACAAAAACAACGGGCAGTTAGCATTTACAGGGTCCCCCCAGGATTGATAAATGTAAATTCAAGACTTTTAAGACCTTTTTTAATGCCATTTCAACTGAAAAGTAATACTTTTCTCGCACCCATTATTTAGATAATATTGAATCATATTAAAAAAAATAAAGCACTGAACATCAAATTTAACCTCAATTACTAAGTGTGTTTGACAAAAGAATGCACATTTACTGAAGATAGAATTAAAACACATTTAAATATAAGGTCTTTCAGATTTTTTTTCCCAGGATAAAATGGATTTTACACTATTTCTCTAAAGCAACTTCAGAAATTACATTTGCAATACAACAGGTTTCCCTTTTAAGAGGACCTAGGTTGGTGATTGTCAACTTGGTCACCTTAACTGTAAAGTGCTTGGGAAAATCTTGCAATTGGCAGTGAAAGTTTAAAAAAACAGCCACTAAATGGCAGTAGTTTACCATTAATTACCACAAAATAAAAAAGCTACACATGACCATTTCCCTTGGTAATTGTTTTTTTTCTAATCACATTACAAGAAGTATACAAAACACATGTTAACTTTGTGAGCTATTGACGACATTTCTTTTAATCAGATAGAGAAAATCCATACTCTTATTCAATCAAGAAAAACATTTAAATATACCAGGAGGTGTTTTACTATCACCTACATTATAATTTGCCTATCACCATGCCTTGTTATTCAGATCAACGTTACCCTGCACTCGTTCCAATAATAGTGTCAACCGTGTTGTGTATCCGAGGGTGATGGTGGATCTACGACTCCGGTTTATCCATGCTAAGGCTAGTGCACCTGCCAATACCCCATTGAACACGGCTAACTCTTGAGTTAAAACTACGAAATTCACATTCATTCGAAAGGCAAACGGTGCAGAAATACATTATTGCATTTAACACATTTTAATTGGAGAAATTGGCTACTTACTTTGAAATGTTAAGCAGGTCCACTGCCCTCGCATGACCCATAAACTGCGACCCAAATTATCTCACGATATCACGATACAGCGATTGTCAATATGCTGGTCAGAAGTTTGATACATGATATTCTATGAAACAACTGTTGAAAGGAAAAAAAAAAAAAAAATTCAAAATAGAAGAAATACTGTTAAGTCATTTATTAAACAGTGACACCTTTTCTGTGCAACATTGCTGTAAAATATACATCTACCGCAAATTGTGTATATAGAGCAGGGGTCGCGTTAAACGAATATTTTCCATCGTTGACCGGTTTTTTAAAACGGTGACGGAAAAAACTGAAGTCCATCTGTCATTTTGACAGGTTGCAACTCACACCCCAGACCACAGGGTGGCGAGTGAGCATATTAATTAGCTATTGTCTCTCTTGATGCATGCCTTACTCGGAAAAATGTCAAGGCAACTGAGTGTTTGCCTGGCACAGCCAAACTGTTCTCCCTGTATTTTTCAAACACAGAGAAAAGTCTGGGACATAGCCTCTCGAGTAGGTACAAAATCAATCGACAAATTAGTTTTGTTTATTTGCGTGACGTGTTGTTCACGAGCAACGTCACTCTTGGGCGCCGAAAGTCGTCTCTACAACAACACGGATGGCGGGAGAGCCGAGAATATGTTCCAATCCGCGGTAAATTCAGTTTTAAATGAGCTAAAACACATCGACACGAGACATTGACAACAGTCTGTCTCGCGCTAGCCATGTTGAATAAAGTCCATTCTCCTCGTATGTTTACTTCCGCGCGCAAGTCCCTCGTCCTGCCCTCGTCGCTTTGCTAACGGCACGTCTGCCTGTTGCTGATTGGTGCACTCCGCTGTCTGTTTGCCTCTTGTTAAGCTTGTTTGGACAGAATAATAATTAAAAATGAATGAAAACTAAATACTACTGAATATGTCATTATTATCATTTTAAAAATGTAAGTGACGGGTAAAAATAGATTATGACCGGATTTTTATGACACTGTCAGTCAAAATGACAGACAACGAAAAAGTCTAGCGCAACCTCTGATATAGATGCATATATGGCAATGGTAAATGGGGTTATACTTATATAGCGCTTTTCCACCTTTCAAGGCGCTTAAACCGCTTTACACTATCTCGCTGTCCACCTACTGGTGACGCAGCACCAGGAGCAATGTCTTGCTCAAGGTAGAGGGAACAAACCACAACCACTGATATCTCTTGGAGAGATCATGATAAAATGATAATGATAAAATTGGTGGGTCTTTTCTTCCTATATGACCTTTGTTGCCAAAAGCATTGGTTTGAGCACTTCCGCCATCCGCTTCAGCTTTTGAGACGTCTGACTCAGTCTTCCTCACATTCTTCCTCACCTTGAAAAAAAATATCGGACATGCCTTTTTTAAATATATATATATATATTGTTTTTTTAAATTTAAATCGTTTTCTAATTGTTTTTAACGTTACAGACAAAATGTCTTACACTCATCCAGAGTAGTTTTGGCTTAAAGTAAGGCTATCAAATTTATTGCGTTAACGGCGGTAATTTTTTTTTTTTAATTAATCACGTCAAATAATTAACGCATGCGCTGCACAACCCACTCACGCATTGTTGCGCTCAATCTATAAAAACGCCGTTTTACCTATAGATAGCACTAAAAGGCAGCGTATAATGAGTAGAGAGAATTTTGACAGCCTTTGGAGCCATTTTTTATGTGGCTAAAGCCTTACAATACTTCTCTCAGCAATTAAAAATAACTTGGGAGGCAATGTGGGGAAGAAAGGTAGTAGTTGATCATTTAATTAACACCCTATGTTCTTTCCCAACGCAGAAAAAATATATCAATTGGTGCCCCTACGCACAGTCATGGTTGCGCTTCCCATCATGCATTTGGGCAGAAATTAAATGGCTGCAGTATCATTTACTGAAAGCTCAACAAATACACTAGATGGCAATATTTAGTCACAATATACAAAGTCACATTTATCCTTTAAGAATTACAAGTCTCTTTATCCGTGGATCCCTCTCACAGAAAGAATGTTAATAATGTAAATGCCATCTTGAGGATGTATTGTCAAAATAAACAAATACAGTACTTAAGTACTGTATGTTGAATGTATATATTCGTCCGAGTTTTATTCATTTTTTTACTTAATGCATTGCAAAATGTATACGATCGGGAAAAATTATCGGGAATGATTGGAATTGAATCGGGAGCTAAAAAAAGCAATCGGATCGGGAAATATCGGGATCGGCAGATACTCAAACTAAAACGATCGGGATTGGATCGGGAGCAAAAAAACATGATCGGAACAACCCTAGTTATAAACGTCCTAGATCATTGGTTCGATAAAATGTAAACAAAGCTTCACGCGTGGCTATCTGACGACATCATTTCCTCGCCGAGGTTTTACAACAGCACTAGCAAACGTGCCAAAACGGGGGACATCTTTTAACATTGAGTGGCGAAAGGATACGATTTCCTCGCCAAAAGCAGTCGAGACTCGTTCCCCGGTTTTTGCATGCTTTGCCGGTGTGACGTGGACGTGAGCAGGAGGGGCAAAACAGCCTACATTCTGTAACCATTTCTCTTGTTTTCACATTCACAATGCGAATGTTTTTTTTTCTTTCATCTCTCTGCAAATCACATTCACAAGCAGACAATGAGAATATAATTTATTAGAATACACTCTGTGAGCGTCACACATTATTAGAGTTAATATTTATTTCTACGTGCTAAACGTAGCTATTAAAATGAAATACAGCAAACGTGCGTGTGCGAAAACCCGCCGAGCAAGGACTAAAGCAATTTTTAGCATGATTACTGGAGTGACACATCAGACAAGTTCCACTTTCCCCTCCCATCCATCCTTGCTTGTCTCATTAGCCTTCATGCATTTCTAGACCCATTCATTGTTTACGTAGAGTCATTTCTGCTCCATACAAGTGTTTCCAATTTGTCACCACATCTTGTTGACATAATGTTGTCGCACTGTCAGTGCTTTCTATTACCATATGAATGCCGTTTGAACACATTCCGACCTCCTAGATTGGTTGTGGTTCTGCTGAAATCTCTGCCAGATGTCTAAATAGGATCATCCTTGACAATTGTAATGCAATGCGTGTCCCTCAAAACATTCTCTTTCAGTGAAAAAAATAAAATGTAAATAAAGATTAGCAAATTCTGCCTTCTGTAACGTCGCTATGGATGTAAATGTTCTCTTGGACCTATCTTTCTCAACTCACAAATTCTAGTAAAAACATTTGCTCAATGAACATTGTCTTTTCAAAGAGGGATTATTAACAAAAATAATGCTTGCAATATCTTAGCGTTTTTTAACAATCTGCAATTTGGTGATTTTGTCAGCAGACGAGGACCCAAAATCAAGGAAACAGAGATGCAAGGTAGACAGCCGTTGGTGCAAAAATGCTTCATTAAAGTTACCAAAACCCAAGTACAAACATAAGACAGGTGATCCAAAAAGTGTCAAGGTAATTCAAAAGCCAGAGTTCAAACCAATTCACTGGGAACACGGCAGGAAGGGAATAAACGAACACATATCAGACCCGTGCGGTCCATTGAACGAGCTAGGCAAATGCTAGGGGCATCGCAGTGTCCAAAAGGGCGTCAAAAAAAAAAAAAAAAAAGGTTCAAATAATATTTGTTGATGGCAGTATTCATAAAAATATACAAGGCAATAAAACAAAAGAATAACAATAGTAGTAAGTCTTTAAAGAATAATGAAATCATTTTTCTGATGCACTTTCTGCCCGTTTGACATTTTCCTGTGATGCGGCAAACTCTAATGCAGGTTGGACTTTCAGTAGCAAAATTAGTGGTGTGTTTCCCTCCTCCACAACATTGGCGCCTTTTTAAATCACTTAAAGTGGCTGCTGCTGGCCCAAAAAACTTCTAATATCCCTCCTCTTCGAAGGGGGTGGAGGAGGCGGCATATTTTTTGACATGTATTTCTGTTGGGGTTGTGTGAGTGTGTGTGTCGGGGGTGGGTCAAGTCATCAGCCAATGAAACGTGCGTTTGAGGCAGGAAAATTGGGCCGGCACATTCAGCAAGTGAAATGGGGTGAATGTAAGTTTGAAATAGTTCACTTAATAATGGTAGGCTCAATGTTCAGTGGTTCGATTCCCGGCTATGACTGCCCACTGTCGAAGTGCCGATGGGCAAGGCACTGAACCCTGATTTGCCTCCAATGGGTTGACAGCGCCTTGCATGGCAGCAGCCCCATTGGTGTGTGAATGTGTGCGTGAATGGGTAAATGTGTGCTACTGTAAAGCGCTTTGGGCATGGTAACCATGCAGATAAATGCGCTATATAAGTACTGTCCATTTACCATTTACCTATGTTATCCTTGCAACATACAGTGCCCTCCATAAATATTGGCACCCCTGGTTAAGATGTGTTTTTTAGCTTCTAATATATATATTTTTTTAATTCAAATAATATGGGACCATAATGGAAAAAAAGGAGAAAAATCCAACCTTCAATACAAGTGCATTTATTCAGTGGGGGAAAAATCCCACATAAAGAAATAATTATTTGACATCAAATAATGTGTGTCACAATTATTAGCACCCCTGGCGTTAATACTTTGTACAACCCCCTTTTGCCAACAAAACAGGATCTGGGGACTGAGATGGCCATGGGAGGAGCTTGATTTTGTGTCTGGTGAACCATTTCTGTGTAGATTTGGCCACACGTTTAGGGTCATTGTCTTGCTGAAAGACCCAGTGACGACCCATCTTCAGCTTTCGGGCAGAGGGCAACAGATTTTGATTTAAAATGTCCTGGTATTTCAAATCATTCATGATGCCATGCACCCTAACAAGGTTCCCAGTTGAAGCCTGGAAGTGTGTGCTTTGGTCAGATGAGCCCAAGATTGAGTGTTTTGGCAACAAACACTCTAAGTGGGTCTGGCGTGCCGCGAAAGATGTGCATGCTGAAAAGCACCTCATACCCACTGTGAAGTATGGGGGTGGTTCAGTGATGCTGTGGGGCTGTTTCGCTTCCAAAGGCCCTGGGAACCTTGTTAGGGTGCATGGCATCATGAATGCTTTGAAATACCAGGACATTTTAAATCCAAATCTGTTGCCCGAAAGCTGAAGATGGGTCATCACTGGGTCTTTCAGCAAGACAATGACCCTAAACATATGGCCAAATCTACACAGAATTGGTTCACCAGACACAAAATCAAGCTCCTCCCATGGCCATCTCAGTCCCCAGACCTTGTTTTGTTGGCAAAAGGGGGTTGTACAAAGTATTAACACCAGGGGTGCTAATAATTGTGGGCCCACATTATTTGATGTCAAATACGGTTTCTTTATGTGGGATTTTTTCCCCCACTGAATGAATGCACTTGTATTGAAGGTTGGATTTTTCTCTTTTTTTCCCATTAAGGTTCCATATTATTTGAATTTTAAAAAAATTATTAGAAGCTAAAAAACACATCTTAACCAGGGGTGCCAATGATTATGGAGGGCACTGTATCTCAGTGACCTATATAACTAAACTCATTATATCATGCATATAAGGTTGCTTAAAATTTGGTAGGGACAATTTGAGCATCCTGAAAAGTTGCTAGTCTTAGGTCCCTACCGTCCCTATGCAAACCTACGCCCTTGATTATGTTTAGCTGCATTCTCTGAAACAACATGATATGATATAAACAACCATAATTGGAGTAGCTGAACAGAATACAAAATAATACAATACACGATTGCCCTCTTTTAATACAACCTCTCTTGCAACGGTTGTAGACCCACAGACTGCTCCGTGCCAGTAGTGCCAATCACATTCATTTGCTGTTCAGGGTCCAGTCGAAAAACACATCGCTGAGAAAATGACAAGATGTTAAATTATACCTCTTAGTTTTGTCACTGTGCTTGTCCTGTCTCATCTCATTTATTTCAAGGTTTTGCATTTTTCCTGTAACGCCGTGCAATATCAATAGCAGTGTCAAATCAATCTGAAAAGAACTGTTTCATCTTCCTTATGAAGTCATTAGAATAGCGCAATATTTTTGAAGAAAGCAGTTTTTTGCCATTATGTAATACACAAGTACTTTTCATCATTTGCAGAAAAACTAAGATTACTATTCTGTAAAAAATAAATAAATCAGTGCAATAAATGCAAAAGACATGTTTGTTATATTTAGCGCGAACCTTCATTTGCATTAATGACTTAACCCCAGACCTAATTATCATATGATGCACTTGATTTATGATAATAGCTCTGATGTTTGCTTGAACCTATTAGCTTTTATGAAGTCACGCCGCTGTATGTCTTTACACACACGCACACATACATGTAGAGTGTACGCGTGTGCCGATTAACACGGGTGCAAGAGCCCTGGCTATATCAAGTTCTTTTTTGCGGTATTCCAGACACTGCTTCTCTGATGCAGGCCAGCCCATTTCCACGGGAGAGTCCACTCTTAATACGATTAGAGTGCCTAAGACTTTAAGATAAATCCATGCATCTACATGACTAATTTCTTCCAGATGGAAAACATACCACAGCCGCTTATTGCTATTCTCCACATTGGAAAAAAGTTGACTTATTACCACACAATACCGACTAAGTGGGAAATCTCTCGGACATGGCTGGCCAACATATGCCTGCTTTAATTTGATTTTCCTCTACGGTTCTTGTTAAGTACTTTACCATTTCTTGTTCTGCAGTGAAAAGGGAAACGGGGTAACACTTTCACCATGGGACAAATAAGCTGCACTTTGGTCGTGCTTCTCAACATTGCTGCTGAGTATTTGATGCAAAAATGGATTAAGACTAATCCTTTGGAAAATGTGTTTCTTTCAAACCATATCCTTTTGTAAGTGTGTGCTACTATAAGCTTTAATCTGTGTATTTGGAATCAACCTTGTCAAGGGAAGAGGTACACAAATGATTATTTGCTTGACCTAAAGACCGCTAACACCTTTAATGTCTAATCGGATATTCGTGTCATGGAGGCTAGTGAGTGCTGTGTGGGGATGTTAGTGAACCTCACTGCGCCAATACTCTTAAAGACCAAATGTGAAGTAAGGTTGGCCAACCATGTTTTTGAATAATATCAATGGCTAAACAATTATAAGCATATTTTCGTTATTTTTTTTAAAGGGATCCTGTTTTTAAGACAAGTAAATCTTCAAAGATAAATGTTAGTATGAGTTATAATAATTTGATATTAAAACCCCTCTTAATGTTTTTGTTTTAATAAAGTTTGTAAAATTATTTTAAGTGATACGTCGCCATTCTTGTGTATAAAAGTACCAAAAAGAGGAGAAGTGAAACCACTCGTCACTCGGGAGCTCAGCAGTACGCAAACATGCGCTCCCTGACGAATTCCCAACATTAGCCACGTTTACGTGGAGCCAAATATTCCAATTGTAATCGGTTTAAATGTTCAAACCGAATAAATGTGTTCCATATAAACACCTCATTCGGAATGAACAGGCCCAAACCGAATGGAATTTCATTCCGTTTCACAGGGGTGGAATATTCCTTTTCCCAAACCGATTAGAAGTAAAATTATATCATGTAAACAGGGAAGCGGAATGGTGTCTGGTTGCGTTCTTTCTGCACATGCTCTGTACTGACGTGGTGATGTCACTTGGTGACGTAAGTAACGTCACTTGCAACATGGCTTCCAAGCACACGCATAGCGCACCTAATTGGAGTCCGGCGGAAAGTTTATATCCATGAATCCCTCCACCAGCCCAGACAACTTTTTAAATGAACGGCGTGTCATTCTGAAGTTTTGTTTCCACTCGAAAAGTTAAAACAGCAGCTGATCTGACGATCGATCTCCATGTTTTGCAACGTGACGCTTTGTTTTGATTAATCTGCGCATGTCATACGGCAGTTGTCAAACGTCCTTTCGGAATAAAGGCAGACACATGTAAACACTGGATCGGAATAGATGAAGTGACATGTAAGCAGCTGATCTGAAATTTCCATTCGGAATTATTTGAATGAATGAATAAAAGCATGTAAACGTGGCTAATGTTGTAAGGTCCAAGTCAGAGTCACTGTCGTCACTGTAGCGTGCCATAGTGCTTTAATTATTTAGTATGATTTGGGGAAAACTCCCACGAAGAATCGTCAACAAAAAAGATAGCAATAGTAATCCAAATCCGCGTTTTTTACTCACTCGAAGATCCAGGAATTAGACCGATCCCATGGCAATGTCGCAGCCGTCGATTCCACAAAATAGATTGATCCGAAAAGCCGCTGCGGGACCGACGAATCAAAAAAATGGACAGATCCGAAACCAATATTGCAGACGCGGTGGGACCGTCGGATCCAGAAAATAGACGGATCCCTTACTTGACTGAGGATCCGGGGAACATGTTCGGGCGCCAGTTGTAATGCGTGGTGGGTAGGGTACGTGCATACAGGGACCAAAAAGGGGGAGAAGTTTCCATTTATGCACATTTATTCACTAAAAATAATAATTCCACCTTGACCACTCACTTCACTCCCCTTGTTTCCATTTGACTGGAAATTGCATCCAAAAGCAGCACTCGTGGCATTTTGCTTCGCGAGTTTAGGCAGCAATAAGCAATTGTTGAACACGAAAGATACCAATGACGTCATCACTGCGAGCCCGCAAACCATGGCGCCAGCTAACGGTCAAAATATGGACTAAATATTATAAAATATTGCCACTGATTTAACATTTTATGTGTTTCTAACAACAGAATTGTGGTTTATTAGAGCCTACATGTATTTAATTTAGAGGATCACTTTAACGCAACCCTTCCAGATTCTTTGTTTAACCCATAGCAACGCCCTTGACAACGAAAATGCTTTTCTTCGACAATCTTCGGAAATGACGTCACACCGAGAACTGCGAGGGAAGTCCGCCATACACACAGTATTGTTGCATTGCTTCTCGGTAAGATGCCACAGTGATGTATTGTTCTCAATCTAAAGAAAAGTTGTATGAGTGGCTGAAGGATAGCAGAGCATGTGAATGGACATCTTTTGTTTGCACTAAGCGAATGAATTTCACGCCATCATCGAGTCATGTTCTCTGCTACAAAGACTTGGAAGATGCCTGCTTCCTCAACCGGTCTGCTTATGGTCAAGGATTTGCAAAAAAGTAAGTGTGATTTTTGGATAGAGGACTGATGACTTTGTCAAAGCAGAGCTGCCAAATGTTGTGGAACAGTGCTTAATTTGTAAATCATAAGGTGCCAGAACGCAAAGTACATATGACAGCGCAGGGATGACGGCACGTGGACAGGTCGCGGAACATATTGTAATAGCCCGAATAGGGAAATAGAAAGGAAAGGAGTGAATGATGGCTTCCTTCACTTTATTGTGGCAACAGTTAAATAACAAAAATAACAGCGGACTGCTGCAACATGCGACCGCCAACTTTGCTCTCATGCCGCACTCTTCTCCTCACTTCCCGCTACGTCACCACTCTGCTGTCTGATGGCCCCTTCACGGGCCCGTACACAGTTACGGGCATTACATGATGCAGAAAATGGTGCTGAAAACAAAACACAAATGCCCATTTGCCATGCTGTGGGACTTTCCTTTTTTACTTTTTGTTTTCTACATGCTTTTGTGACTCGTTTTGAACCGTCTTGTCTTTTTTCAAAAAGAAGGATCTTTTTGAAAAAAGACAGTAAATGCAACAGTCTTTTTGGCATGTTGAAAAACCGTTTCATCCTGGCTTCTTGCTCCCAAGATGCCGCAAATTTCAAGTTTTTTTTTTTTTAAATGTCAGGAGTGTGATTTGTTGGTCCAGCTTCTCAGCGCACCAACAAATCTCCGACCCTTTCATATGACGTTAATTTTCATAAACTACATGCAATGGCGTACCGCAAGCAACACGTCACTTCCGCTCATTAATATTCATGACAGTAGCTACTGTTGCTAAGTAGGGACAAGCCACCGTTTGTCCCTAATAGGAAATGAATAGAAATTGTGTACGAAGGAGATGTTTACAGAGCTAAACCGACCAATTCTCTCCGAAAATGATGTGCCTGGTGCCAAATTGACTGGCAAAGATGTGGAAGAACATAAAAATGTTCAGTTAAAGAGCTGGCTTTAGTGTCGAAGGCTGAAAAAAATGAGCCGACCAAAGCATAGCTTTAGCTTTTTTATCGACGCGACTGACAATGACATTCTCCCGTTTCAACAAGCTATCATTTACCATCAGCACTGTCTTTCTTATATATCCTCTGGTTGTCCTACGTCTCTTACCGTTCTTGGGGGTAATTTAGTTAGTTTTGTGTTGCGATCGCAAATGCTACTCAGTGACAGCCGACGAACACTTTTCATTTTTTCATTGATAACACATCTTAATTCTATAATTTATTTACACTTCCCCCTTACTAAAGTTATATATATATATATCCCCGTGAGTCATCACCTTATCGTGGTGGAGGGGTTTGCGTGTCTCAATGATCCTAGGAGCTATGTTGTCTGGGGCTTTAAGCCCCTGGTAGGGTCACCCATGGCAAACAGGTCCTAGGTGAGAGGCCAGACAAAGTATGGCTCAAAAAGACCCCTTATGATGAGCAACATTAATGAACCCCAGTTTCCCTTGCCCGGACGCGGGTTACCGGGGCCCCCCTCTGGAGGTGGGGCTCGAAGGCAAGCGTCTGGTGGCCGGGCCTGTCCCCATGGGGCCCGGCCGGGCTCAGCCCGAAAAGGCAACGTGGGTTCCCCTTCCCATGGGCTCACCACCTGTGGGAGGGGCCAAAGGGGTCGGGTGCGTAGGGAGTTGGGCGGCAGCCAAAGGCGGGGGCCTTGGCGGTCTGACCCCCAGCTGCTGAAGCTAACTCTTGGGACATGGAATGTCACCTCTCTGGCAGGGAAGGAGCCTGAGCTGGTGTGTGAGGCAGAGAAGTTCAGACTAGATATAATCGGACTCTCCTCCACACACAGCTTGGGTTCTGGTACCAATCCTCTCGAGAGGGGTTGGACTCTCTTCCACTCTGGAGTTGCCCATGGTGAGAGGCGCCGGGCAGGTGTGGGCATACTTATTGCCCCCCGGCTTGGCGCCTTTACGTTGGGGTTTACCCCGGTAGACGAGAGGGTAGCCTCCCTCCGCCTTCGGGTGGGGGAACGGGTTCTAACTGTTGTTTGCGCTTATGCACCAAACAGCAGTTCAGAATGCCCACCCTTTTTGGAGTCCTTGGAGGGTGTGCTAGAGAGCGCCCCCTCTGGGGACTCCCTCGTTCTACTGGGGGACTTCAATGCTCACGTGGGCAATGACAGTGAGACCTGGAGGGGCGTGATTGGGAGGAACGGCCCCCCCGATCAGAACCCGAGTGGTGTTCTGTTATTGGACTTCTGTGCTCGTCACGGTTTGTCTATAACGAACACCATGTTCAAACATTGGGGTGTCCATATGTGCACTTGGCACGAGGACACCCTAGGCCGCAGTTCAATGATCGACTTCATAATCGTGTCATCGGACTTGCGGCCGCATGTTTTGGACACTCGGGTGAAGAGAGGGGCGGAGCTCTCAACTGATCACCACCTGGTGGTGTGTTGGCTCCGATGGCGGGGGAAGATGCTGGCCAGACCTGGCAGGCCCAAACGTATTGTGAGGGTCTACTGGGAACGTCTGGCAGAATCCCCTGTCAGAAAGAGTTTCAACATCCACCTCCGGCAGAACTTCTCCCTTGTCCCGGGGGAAGAGGGGGACATTGAGTCCGAGTGGGCCATGTTCCGCACCTCCATTGTTGAGGCGGCCGATCAGAGCTGTGGCCGTAAGGTGGTTGGTGCCTGTCGTGGCGGCAATCCCCGAACCCGCTGGTGGACACCAGCGGTAAGGGACGCCGTCAAGCTGAAGAAGGAGGGCTATCGTGCCTTTTTGGCCTGTGGGACTCCGGAGGCAGCTGACAGGTACCGGCTGGCCAAGCGGACTGCGGCTTCGGCGGTCGCCGAGGCAAAAACCCGGACATGGGAGGAGTTCGGCGAGGCCATGGAAAACGACTTCCGGACGGCTTCAAAGAAATTCTGGTCCACCATCCGGCGCCTGAGGAGGGGAAAGCAGTGCACCATTAACACTGTGTATAGTGAAGATGGTGTACTGCTAACCTCGACTCGGGACGTTGTGAGCCGGTGGGGAGAATACTTCGAGGACCTCCTCAATTCCACCGACACGCCTTCCTTTGAGGAAGCAGAGTCTGGGGACTCCGTGGTGGGCTCTTCGATCTCTGGGGTTGAAGTCACTGAGGCGGTTGGAAAGCTCCTCGGTGGCAAGGCTCCGGGGGTAGATGAGATCCGCCCGGAGTTTAATCTCTGCTTTTTGCAGATGATTTAGTGCTGTTGGCTTCATCAAGCCGTGACCTTTAACTCTCACTGGAGCGGTTCGCAGCTGAGTGTGAAGCGGTTGGGATGAAGATCAGCACCTCCAAATCCGAGACCATGGTCCTCAGTCGGAAAAGGGTGGAGTGCCCTCTCCGGGTCGGGGATGAGATCCTGCCCCAAGTGGAGGAGTTCAAGTATATTGGGGTCTTGTTCACGAGTGACGGTAGGAGGGAGCGGGAGATCGACAGGCAAATCGGTGCGGCGTCTGCAGTAATGCGGACTCTGCACCGGTCCGTAGTGGTGAAGAAGGAGCTGAGCCGAAAGGCAAAGCTCTCGATTTACCAGTCGATCTACGTTCCTACCCTCACCTATGGTCACGAGCTTTGGGTCGTGACCGAAAGAACAAGATCCCGGATACAAGCGGCCGAAATGACTTTCCTCCGCAGGGTGTCCGGGCTCTCCCTTAGAGACAGGGTGAGAAGCTCGGTCATCCGGGAGGGACTCGGCGTCGAGCCGCTACTCCTCCGCGTAGAGAGGAGCCAGCTGAGGTGGCTCGGGCATCTGGTTCGGATGCCTCCCAGACGCATCCCTGGAGAGGTGTTCCGGGCATGTCCCACGGGCGGGAGGCCCCGGGGACGACCCAGGACACGCTGGAGAGACTATGTCTCTCGGCTGGCCTGGGAACGCCTTGGGATCCCGCCGGAGGAGCTGGTTGAAGTGGCTGGGGAGAGGGAAGTCTGGGCTTCCCTGTTAAAGCTGCTGCCCCCGCGACCCGACCCCAGAACAAGCGGAAGATAATGGATGGATGGATGGATGGATATATATATATATAACAGAAACGGTAACAGTGGCAGTCAGATACCATTGTAATTCTTTTCAGGTCATTCATTGTCAGACAGAAGCCATACGACACAACGTTACGCTAAAGAAATAAGTTACAAATATAAAAATGGCTTACCTCTTTGTCCTCTGAAAGACCATGACAACCCAACTAAATGTTTACTGCATATGAAATGTGAATGGGTTCACCGAGCTGGTGTTAAAGTCCGCATAAGTCTTCACATTTTTTCCTCCCGAGTTTTTGGTTTCCGGAAACGTATGAAGAAAACATCCTTCATGTGTCGAAATGTCTAGCGTCGTTTCTACAAGTTCCAAAAAAGCAATGCGTGATCGGCATGTTCGTTTTTGAAAGATTACCGGAGAAAAGTAGCACAAATTACGTTGTGTCTATGCAAGGGCGGGTCTATAATGTCTCACTTCGGCTTGACTTCCGCTTTATGATGCAACGTCACGGTCTAAAAATAGCCTGCGTGCGGTACGCCATTCTTGGGATTTGTTGTGTAAATGAATTTATGCATATTACTATTTTATTTTATGCTGTAATGTCCTAACTGCGTGTAATATTCTGATATGTTTTTCGAGGCACCCTGAAGTGCACGCAACGTTAGTCTTGTTTTGGTCACATGACGCGGGAGTCTGATAAAGCCCCAAGCTGTGTTCGTACTGTTAGCTCCATGTGTTACTAAAGAAACAAAGTTTGTTCGTGTGTTCGATACCTTTGTCAACAAAAAGCTCATAACAAGACACTATGCACGATCTGTTTAAGAGACGCTTGGACTGGAGAGCTGTGAGTAGTAGGAGGCGAGGGGGAGATGAGCGAGAAGCAAAACTTGGCGGTGGAATGTGGCGGCAGTCCGCTATTATTTTGTTTTCTTATTTTTGCCACAATGAAGTGGAGAAAGCCATCAACGACTCATCTCCTTCTTTCCCCCCAACGTTTTTATATTATTATTTTATATGCACGAGAGCTGCCGGATCTGCAAAAATGAACATGAAGTCTGATTATTAATTTTTTAAACAATGTCATCAGATAGACAAAACCATAAAATGATGTGCAAATGCCTGCATCTTCAAATCATGAAAATAATAACAGCCTATATTTTACCAATCTTCTAATCTCGATGGGTTTTGTCTCCATTCCATGTCAGGTAGTCTAGGCACATTGTTTGCATCCTGATTAGCGTCTGGCTAATACATGTTAGATCCAACATAAAATTCCAACCTCCTCTTCTTCCTCCAACTCTTCAAAAACTTGGATCTCCTCCCTTGCGCTCGATCTATCACTTATATCGCGGTTTGAATCATTGTTTGAAGGGCTTTGTATGGCGGCTGTATGGCGCGCTGTTCTCGGTGTGACGTATCACTTCTGGGTTCGTCCCCTTTCAGGCTCGAACTTCGGAAACGCGATTATTTTGACAAATATACAACATATAAATTATTTTTATCATGCTTTATTTGTTGGACAATGTTTAATTACTTTAATTGTGACTCTATTTGGCATGTTATGAAATTACTTCACATTTGGTCTTTAAAGGGAACCACGGACAGAAAGACTTGAAGGTCTTAAAAGATAAATCTTAGTATGAGTTATAATAATTTGACATCCGAACCCCTCTTAATGTTTTCGTTTTAATCAAATTTGTAAAATTATTTTAACTAGTAGGTCGCCATTGTTGTTTACATCGCAGGGCCGTGACGTCACATGGACACGCTGCCGGACTTCCTCAGTGTCACTCTTTAACTACATAAACATGTCTTCGCTTCTGCCCTTCAAATTTCAACCTAAGCGGAATATTAATGAGAAGAACAGCCCTTTTGATATTTCCCAAAACGAGCAGCAAAAGCTAAATGAACACGAAAGACGGGATGAGACGAGTAGCATACATGTGTCAAGTTCGCTAGTGACAACTAGCACTCTCCTGCTCTGGTGACAGAGCACAAGAGTGTTTGATGTCAAAAAATGTTTGCAGATCTTCACGGTAAACTATTGTGTGATCCAACTTATTCCAATATTATTATGGAGGTAGTTAGCATCCAGAGCTGTCCTGTGCTTTACATATGATTAGGGTATACAGTGAAACATAGCAGTTTGATTATTTTTTGCATCACACGAAAACGCTGATAGTTTGCCTCTACTGAGACGTCTAATGATGGCTTACCTTATTTTTGTCACGTAAAAGCGCTCTCCCCATCAGAAAGCAAGCAGCAAACAGTAACATACAGATTGAGTAAAAGGGTTAATTGCACACTCAAAAAAACATGCGATCGCAAAAAGGGAGACGCAAAAAGGGTCCGTTACAATAGATCGGCATCATTTTCAAAAAGTAGGGAAAAACATTGTGAGAGGCAGACAAACAAACAAAAAAAAAGGCAATGATGCAGCTAGCAACAAAGGCATGTACAAACTGTCAAATAGCAGCAATCCACCTAGGATTGATTTAAAGACACTGCTGATGAGCTGGAATTGGATGCAGGTACGACGTCGGGAACTCATCCCACAGCTCTGCAAACAAAAAAAATCTGACCAGAAGCAGAATGTGCCAAAATCATCCCAGTCATCATACTAGCTTTGCTTGCTAGCTAACACAGCTATTCTCCCAGTCCAGTCCAACTGCATCATCACCCCCAGCGTGCATTGCGTTAGTAAACCATGGGGCCCTCTGTAGGTCAAAACATGGATTAAATATTATAGGTTTTTAAATCAATAGCAATAATATATGTTTCAAATAAAATATTTAAATAAAATAGACAAATTGTGGCTTCTTAGAGCCTAAAAGTTGAGGTTCCCTTTAAAGCGACTGGTGGATTGTGAACCGATGATTTTAGTAGTGCTGCAACAATTAATCGATTAACTCAAATAACAGGGAAAAAAAAGCTTTTAATCAAATTTTGCTGCTTCAAGGATTTGTTTAATTAAAGTGCCGTTGTAATGGGTTGTTTTGGAAGTGTTTGCAATTAGTTTTATTCATTTAGGTGGATATACTGCCCTCTAGTGGCAACAATGAATATGATATGTCATATAATATGGCTGGATCCAGCTGCTCACTGTTAAGACCAACTTCAGGTTGTAAGTTTTTGTTTGAGTTAATATCATTGTTTATACATTCGTAATTTAGTTTGGAGGTTTATTTAGTTTTTTTGTTGGAATATTTGTTTGTAAAATTAGGAGCCTTGTAAAAAAAAAAAAAAAAGGCACCTCATAGCATTTAAGCTAGCGGACTTTTGCTATGAAAGTTAACCAATTGTTCTTTGGTTGTACTTCGATCCTCATTTATTATTATTATTTTTTTAAATACTGTTTAAGGCTAAGCTCAGGTACTGCATTTTAAATGCATTTATTGCTCTTGTGAAATAAAAGAGCAATTCCGCATAGTTTGAAAAAAACACTTGGGAATTTTGTTTTGTATTCGCATTTAATGCTCTTTCGAAAGTCCATTATTCAAACTAAACAATGGATAGATTAATCGATGACTTAAATAATCGATAGCTGTAGCCCTAGATTTTAGCCTCATGGTTAGGGTTACATTGCTTGAAACTGATGACAACAGTGTCTTACACCTTGCACATGTGTACATATAATATACACAGCAACACTGTTACATTTGTGCATGATAAGCATTCCTGTAGCAAAAGTAGCATTATTAGCTTAAAGGTCCTGTAAAGTCATTTTTATGATTTTTCTAAATACGTGGACTAGGTTTTAAGATACTGCAAGTGCTGAAAACTATGGTACTAAATCAAGGCCAAAAGTATTGTAATCTCAAAAAAAAAAAAAAAAAAAACAATAGGAAAAAAAATTGAAAGTGGAAGTTTTTTTGTTGAATCCCTGAAAAGCTTTTCAAAAAAAAACTTTTTTTTTTTTTTCAGTTAGAAAGTTGATCTAATCAGGTTCAAATAATAACTTTATGGTTGCGGTTTGCTAATTTTCACCTTTGTTTTTTTTTTTTTTTTTTCACTTTCAGATCTGACTTTTTTTTCAGTTTCAAAACTTTTGGTGGTGTTCTGGTGCGGGGGGCATGGCCTCGACGACAGCCCGTTTGGCTTTTGAGAGACAGCCTATCAAAGCAACCCCAAATGATGATTTGGCAAGGCTGTTTTATCTTTATTGTAAGCAATCATTGATTAGAGCAAATATATAATAAATATCTTAATAATCATCTCATCAACCAGGGGCGGAGTTTAGGACTGTGCTCAGGGAGCGGTGGCACTCTAGGGGGCCTGGTTTGTGGGCGCAAAAGGGGTGTGGTTGGATGAGGGGAGGGTCAAACAGAAAGGTAAGATGATGCACAGAGCTGCAATATAGTATTTAAATGTTAAAATGTAACCTCCACCCCTCCAAACGCACCATGATCACCTTAAAGGGCCAGCTCAAGAGTGAAGGGGCCCGCAAATAATTATCTAGTAGGACCCCCACCCGCCGGGGGTTCACCTCGGGGGGCCCATTCATACGCATCGCACCTGATCCCTGTTAACATTTGTTCCGCCACTGGAAACTGCAATTGAGTTATTTGAATTGATCGATAACTAAATGCAACAGCAACACAAATAAACGTGAAATACCAGATTTTGAAGAGGGGGAGTTTAGTTATTCGGACGTTTATGGTTGAATGAAAAGATTACCTGGAGAATTTAATTAACTTCCACTCAGAAAAGGGCAAAAGTGATGTTTGCACCTTGAACATCCCTTTCTGTAAATTGCCACTGTGCTGCCATCTGCAGTCCCATCATGAAGAAAATAATTTACAGTATTACAGGTTTTGTAATGACAAGCCAATATTGGTGTTTTTAAGTGCAGCGCTACGGTTTAAACTTTAAAAGCTTTGCAATCACCAGAGGTAGGTTAATCACGCGTTACATTTACTTTGAGTACCTTTTTGAGAAAATGTACTTCTAAGAGTAGTTTTACTGAGCCATACTTTTTACTTGAGTAGATTTTTTTTTGTAAGGAAGAATCACTGCTTTTACTCTGCTACTTAAGAGTCGTTACATTTTTCCTCTTTATTCTACTTAAGAGTCGTTACATTTTTCCTCTTTATTCTACTGTATATAGAGTATTAGATTTTTTATTTTTTTTTTGCCAGAGATGCCAACAGTGGCTCAACCAGTTTCACCTATAACTATAAGACTTTGCAACAATAATCACATGACTCCAATTTACCAATTGGACTCAAGCTTGCTGTTCTATGGTCACTCCAACCCATTCAATCACATGCCGTCTTTAAAGTTGCCTGGTATAGACCCTACCCACCGACGTCACAAAATCACGTGCTCGCTGTATGGTTCCGCCCACTTGTCCGTCATTTTGTGTCTGTATTATCAATGGTCTCAATTGATCGAGCAATTTATAATGCATTTCATGGAAGACCGTAAACGGATGCCGTAAACTCACTTGATGCGTTGCATAAAAGGCGTTATGTGGAAAAGCTTCAGTTTATCCATTCGCCAGATCCATATTTGATGCCTAAATCAATGTTTTTCGACCCGCTGTCTCCGCCGTATTTGCCTGACATCTGCTAGCTACCCTGAACTGTACAACTATCTTGTCCACACAAAATCAGCCTATTCTCACGAAAGTTTGAAAAACTTTAAGAGCTTGGAGGCTTATAAATACTTCGTTGCTGGTTGGGTGAAACAGGTCCTCGTCCACGAAAATTCGGCAGGAATCTATCTTGTGCTTGGAAAGGTGAGTTACGAAATTTTCAATTCAAAATCTTTTGTTATTGCTAACATCCACTGTCAAGTCTAATGTATTTCATGTCGTTTGTCAATGGAGT
Organism: Corythoichthys intestinalis; assembly: GCF_030265065.1. Taxonomy (NCBI): domain Eukaryota; kingdom Metazoa; phylum Chordata; class Actinopteri; order Syngnathiformes; family Syngnathidae; genus Corythoichthys; species Corythoichthys intestinalis. Next base: position 1,745,870 of record NC_080396.1, on the reverse strand, counting down.
TAGGGCTTTTAATGTTTATATGGTTTAGCGATAGCACTCTCACTACATACATACGTGTATGTTGTCGGCGATTAGCCTAGCAATGATCTTAATTGTGGTTGTCAGCTCAAAACCCTCTAAATATATATTAAATGCAAATGACTACTACATAATCTGTGGTAATCGTTTGGAGCCCAGTTTTCTCGTCGAATTGCAGCAGCCCATCTCGCTCTCTTCTCTCCGGGTCTCTCGGAATCCGGTAGAACTTCAAGTCTCTCCGTCTTCTCCGTCTATCTTCTCTGTTATTGCAACCGACCGCCACACACGCCTTCACCATTTTGATTATTAATGTTAACGAGCAGAAAAACACGTCGTAAATAGGAGGAATGTACATAGCCGTAACAGGGAAACATGATGTGTTGACGGACAATTGGGCGGCACCAGTCAGGAGGAAGGAGTTGTGACGTCACGTGGGTAGGGTCTATACCAGACTCACCGCTGTTCCAGCGAATAAGTCTGGCGACCATCCAGCGGATCAAATTCCGAGGGCGGAGCAAGCCACGGCAAACAGACAGCAGAGTGGACCAATCAGCAACGGGCAGACGTGACGTTGTTAAAGCGACAAGTAATTAGCGTGAGCGGAGAATGGAGAAGTTTAATTAACATGGCTAGCGCGAGCCATGTTAACTGTTGTCAATGACTTGTTTTGATGTGTTTTTGGTAATTTAAAACTGGTTTTACCGCTGATTGGAACATATTCTCGGCTCTCCCGTTCGCCATCTGTGTTGTTGTAGAGACGACTTTCGGCGCGCAAGAATGACGTTACTCGTTAAGAACACGTCACGCAAATAAACGAATCTGATTGGACGATTGATTTTGTACCTTGCTCGAGAGGCCGTTAATGGGCTGGGTCCCAGACTATTTCTCACAGTGTTTGAAAAATACAGGGAGAATAGTCTGGCTGTGCCAGGCAAGCTTTAAAGTAGGGAGTCAAACGATTCAAATTTTTAATCGAATTAATTACAGCTTAAAAATTCATTAATCGTAATTAATCGCAATTCAAACCATCTAGAAAATGTGCCATATTTTTCTATAAATTATTGTTGGAATGAAAAGATAAGACACAAGACGGAGATATACATTCAACATACCGGAAATAAGTACTGTATTTGTTTATTATAACAATAAATTAACAAGATGGCATTAACATTATTCACATTCTTTTAAAGCGATCCATGGATAGAAAAACTTGTAGTTCTCAAAAGATAAATGTTAGTACAAGTTATAGAAATTTTATATTAAAACCCCTCTTAATGTTTTCGTTTTAATAAAATTAGTAAAATTTTCAATCAAAAAATAAACTAGTAGCTCGCCATTGTTGATGTCAATACAGTGCCTTGCAAAAGTATTCGGCCCCCTTGAATCTTGCAACCTTTCGCCACATTTCAGGCTTCAAACATAAAGATATGAAATTTAATTTTTTTGTCAAGAATCAACAACAAGTGGGATACAATCGTGAAGTGGAACAACATTTATTGGATAATTTAAACTTTTTTAACAAATAAAAAACTGAAAAGTGGGACGTGCAATATTATTCGGCCCCTTTACTTTCAGTGCAGCAAACTCACTCCAGAAGTTCAGTGAGGATCTCTGAATGATCCAATGTTGTCCTAAATGACCGATGATGATAAATAGAATCCACCTGTGTGTAATCAAGTCTCCGTATAAATGCACCTGCTCTGTGATAGTCTCAGGGTTCTGTTTAAAGTGCAGAAAGCATTATGAAAACCAAGGAACACACCAGGCAGGTCGGAGATACTGTTGTGGAGAAGTTTAAAGCCGGATTTGGATACAAAAAGATTTCCCAAGCTTTAAAAATCTCAAGGAGCACTGTGCAAGCCATCATATTGAAATGGAAGGAGCATCAGACCACTGCAAATCTACCAAGACCCGGCCGTCCTTCCAAACTTTCTTCTCAAACAAGGAGAAAACTGATCAGAGATGCAGCCAAGAGGCCCATGATCACTCTGGATGAACTGCAGAGATCTACAGCTGAGGTGGGAGAGTCTGTCCATAGGACAACAATCAGTGCACACATCTGCACAAATCTGGCCTTTATGGAAGAGTGGCAAGAAGAAAGCCATTTCTCAAAGATATCCATAAAAAGTCTCGTTTAAAGTTTGCCACAAGCCACCTGGGAGACACACCAAACATGTGGAAGAAGGTGCTCTGGTCAGATGAAACCAAAATTGAACTTTTTGGTCACAATGCAAAACGATATGTTTGGCGTAAAAGCAACACAGCTCATCACCCTGAACACACCATCCCCACTGTCAAACATGGTGGTGGCAGCATCATGGTTTGGGCCTGCTTTTCTTCAGCAGGGACAGGGAAGATGGTTAAAATTGACGAGAAGATGGATGCAGCCAAATACAGGAACATTCTGGAAGAAAACCTGTTGGTATCTGCACAAGACCTGAGACTGGGACGGAGATTTATCTTCCAACAGGACAATGATCCAAAACATAAAGCCAAATCTACTATGGAATGGTTAAAAAATAAACGTATCCAGGTGTTAGAATGGCCAAGTCAAAGTCCAGACCTGAATCCAATCGAGAATCTGTGGAAAGAGCTGAAGACTGCTGTTCACAAACACTCTCCATCCAACCTCACTGAGCTTGAGCTGTTTTGCAAGGAAGAATGGGCAAGAATGTCAGTCTCTCCATGTGCAAAACTGATAGAAACATACCCCAAGCGACTTGCAGCTGTAATTGGAGCAAAAGGTGGCGCTACAAAGTATTAACGCAAGGGGGCCGAATAATATTGCCCGCCCCACTTTTCAGTTTTTTTTTTGTTAAAAAAGTTGATATTATCCAATAAATTTTGTTCCACTTCACGATTGTGTCCCACTTGTTGTTGATTCTTGACAAAAAAATTAAAATTTTATATCTTTATGTTTGAAGCCTGAAATGTGGCGAAAGGTTGCAAGGTTCAAGGCGGCCGAATACTTTTGCAAGGCACTGTAATTACACAAAGCTCACTCATTGTGCTGAAACCAATAAAATCATTTGGACCCAAGCGCCAGCAGAGGGCGCCAAATGCCAAAAAACAAGTAACGAGCGGCCATTACACTGCTATCATTTTAATCTGTTTGAGCGGGGCATGTGCATTAATTGCGTCAAATATTTTAACATGATTAATTTAAAAAAATAATTACTCCCCGATAACGAGATAATTTTGACAGCCCTACTTTAAAACACTGTAAAAAATGAAGTATTTGACATAGAACTCCGCTGTCAACATGACTCAAAGCACTGATTTTAATCTTTCTCACAGTTTTTATTTAGCACTGATTGACTACGGAAAAACGGAGATATACTCCATTTAGTTTTATAATAGGAAATATGTTTTCTCTCCAAGGGGTCACTCATGATCTTTGGACGAATAATGCTTAATTTCTGTAGATTTTTTCTCTCACCAGAATTTTTTTTTTTTGTATTTCTTTGGCTTAATGTGGTTATGCAATATGGCATTGTACTAGGAGTGTAACGGTACACTACAATCTCGGTTCGGTACGTACCTCGGTTTTGAGGTCACGGTTCGGTTCATTTTCGGTACAGTAAGAAAACAAAATGCAAAATATAAATGTGCTAGTTGGTTATTACACACCTTTGTGCTTTCAACAATAGGAACATTAGCCCATACAAAGCTAGAATTCTGCTCAAAAAGAAGCGGTTATTTAAAGATAATCCAACAACAATTTGCCTTTCAGACCCCGCGTATTGGTCAACTTTCTTTCTGAAAGAAAGAAGAAAAAAGAAGTCCTGCGCTAAAGAGAAAAGCAATCCCAATGACAAAGATTTTAACATGTATTTTACAAATGAAATGCCTCAATGAAACATTTTTTTTTCTTATGAACGGTTTTCAAAAGCTTGATTGGTGGATTTTCTCAAGTTAAAGCACCACACAGAAATTAATAAATTTAATTGTGTGAGCAGGACCTGTATATTATTCTTATTATTTAATTTATAGGTGTTTTAGCTCATTTCAATTTATTTTATTTAAATGGGCTATTATTTATTTGATTATGTGTTCATATTTTACAAATGTGATGTAGTATTCATTTATATTGTATGTTTTATCTTGTATAACTTTAGTTTCCTATGTGAATATTACTTCCTACTTGTTTTGTTGTGGTAGGAGGGTTTTGTATTGAACACGGGGCCGTGTTGGTTATTGTTATAGCAGAGAAGACAGCAGTAAATCAACAAAGACAAGTCAACTGTGCCCCCATCTACCACTCAAGAGATCTGATGGACTCAAAAAGTGGGTTATGATTACATATTAGTTTAAAAATCGACCGGATCCACCGTATTTTTACACGAGTGACATCCGGTCCGATCCTAGCTAGTAGTATTGACGCAGGAGGGCCGTGTCTCGCGTCAAATAATAAACTCTGACGTTCTTTTCGCGTGCGTCGCGTTGAGCCGCTTCTGGGACGCGTCTAACACGCGGCCGCGCTGTGACTTGTGTGCATTGGCTGATTGACTTTAACGCCCGCGTTTCACTGCGTTGTCGCGGCGGCCACGTTGTCACGCCGTTGACGTTTCTGGGTTATACTGTCCTACCGTGTTGGTCCTCATTATAGTAGAGAAAACGGAGCAAATATAATCTACACAAAGAAACTGTAACCCGATCGACTCACAGCCTCGAAAAGTAGGGTTACGTTATGTCAGAAACCCATTCGGTACGCCTCTGTTCCGAACCGAACACCACGTACGAAACAGTTCAATACAAATACATGTACCGTTACACCCTTACTATTTATTAATACACGAATGTATATGTTACTTAATGTTAAGTAATGTATTAGATATATTATATATTATTATAACCTAACATTAAGTATGGTATTATTTCACGTGAACATACCTCATAAGTATTACTTAACCTTAATTAACCGTTACTGAATGTTTTTTGGCCCCTTAGTTACTGTCAGATTATGCATTGACTTGTTAATGTTAATGTTAATTAATATATTACTAAATGTTAAATAAGGGATTATATGAATTATTATAATGTTACTTAAACATTAGTTATGGTCTTGAAATGCATTAACTAATACATTAATTACTAACAATAATAATAATTTCATTAATCACGTTAAAATATTTGACACAATTTACGCACATGCCCCGCTCAAACAGGTTAAAATGACAGCACAGTCATGTCCACTTGTTACTTGTGTTTTGTCGCCCTCTACTGGCGCTTGGGTGCGACTGATTTTATGGGTTTCAGCACGAGCATTGTGTAATTATTGACTTCAACAATGGCGAGCCACTAGTTTATTTTTTAAATGAAAATTTTACAGATTTTATTAAAACGAAAACATTAAGAGGGGTTTTAATTAGGGCTGTCAAAGGATTAACATTTTTAATCGAGTTAATTACAGCTTAAAAATCAATTAATCGTAAATAATCACAATTCAAACCATCTATAAAACATGCCTAGACGGATATATACATTCAGCATACGGTACAAAAGTACTGTATTTGTTTATTATAACAATAAATCAACAAGATGGCATTAACATTATTAACATTCTCTTAAAGCGATCCATGAATAGAAAAACTTGTAGTTCTTAAAAGATAAATGTTAGTACAAGTTATAGAAATTTTATATTAAAACCCCTCTTTATGTTTTCGTTTTATTAAAAATTGTAAAATTTTCAATCAAAAAATAAACTAGTAGCTCGCCATTGTTGATGTCATTACACCATGCTCACTCCCAAAACCCATAAAATCCTTTGGACCCAAGCGCCAGCAGAGGGCGCCAAATAACAAAAAAACAAGTAACAAGCGGACATTACACTTGTGCCATTTTTATCTGAGCGGGTCATGTGCGTTAATTGCGTCAAATATTTTAACGTGATTAATTTAAGAAATTAATTACCGCCCATTAACGCGATAATTTTGACAGCCTTAGTTTTAATATAAAATTTCTATAACTTGTACTAACATTTATCTTTTAAGAACTTCAAGTCTTTCTATCCATGGATCGCTTTAATACAATGTTAATGTTCATGCCATCTTGTTAACTTATTTTTATAATAAACAAATACAGTACTTATGTACAGTATGTTGAATGTATATATCCGTCTTGTGTCTTATCTTTCCATTCTAACAATAATTTACAGAAAAATATGGCATATTTTATAGATGGTTTGAATGGCGTACCGCACGCAGGCTATTTTTAGACCGTGACGTCGCATCGTAAAGCGGAAGTAAAGCCGAAGTGGGACATTAAAGACCCGCCTTTGCATAGACTCAACGTAATTAGTGCTACTTTTCTCCGGTAATCTTTCAATCTTTTTTTGGAACTTGTAGAAACGACTCTAGACATTACGACACATGAAGGATGTTTTCTTCATACGTTTCCAGAAACCAAAAACTCGGGAGGAAAAAATGTGAAGACCGAATCAACTTGCGCGGACTTTAACACCAGCTCGGCGAATCCATTCACGTTTCATATGCGGTAAACATTATTTTGGGTTGGCATGGTCTTTCAGAGGACAAAGAGGTAAGCCATTTTTATATTTTTAACTTATTTTTTAAGCGTAACGTTGTGCCGTACTGCCTCTGTCTGACAATGAATGACCTGAAAAGAATTACAATGGTATCTGACTGCCACTGTTACCGATTCTGTTATATACATATATATAAAAAAAAAAACTTTCATAAGGGGGACGTGTAGATAAATTATAGGATTAAGATGTGTTATCAATGAAAACATTAAAAGTGTTCGTTGGCTGTCACTGAGTAGCATTTGCGATCGCTACACAAAGCTAACTAAATGATGCCCAAGAACGGTAAGAGACGTAGGATAACCAGAGGATATATAAGAATGTTACGTCCGCGAATACGGAAATAAGGTTGGACCAAGCAGCAGACAACAAGCGAGGATGGCGTTCAAGGGTTTATTAATAATAAACGAAAAAACAACACGCGATTGCGGAAAGGTAGAACAAACAAAAAGGGTCCGTGAAAGTAGGTCGACGGGGCTCAGTAATACAAGGGTTTATTAAGCGCTAACGAAAAACAACACGCGATTGCGGAAAGGCAGAAAAACAAAAAGGGTCCGTGACAGTAGGTCGACGGGGCTCAATAATGCAAACTCGAGGGTAACTGAGACAATAGGCAGATAGCCGGTAAAATACAAATACTCAAATACCTGCACAAGTTAGTGATTCACCGAAGGGCAGCACAACAAACAAAATCCTAGGCAGGGAATACGCGAGAGTAGCGAGGCTATAGTGCGAGAATGCAATGGCGATCAGCAAGCAATATCTCGGCAGCTTTCTTCGGGATCAGCCGTACTTAAGTGCTGTGTTGATGAGCCAGCATTGAGTGCAGGTGCAACGTCAGGAACGCCCCCCACAATGAGCTCTGTAACAAAACATAATCTAACCAGCAGCAGAACGTCACAAAGAAAGGTAGGGCTGATGGTAAAGGATAGCTTGTTGAAACAGGAGAATGTCATTGTCAGTCGCGTCGATAAAAAAGCTAAAGCTATGCTTAGGTCGGCTCGTTTTTTTCGTCTTTTTCAGCCTTCGACACTAAAGCCATGTCTTTAACTGAACATTTTTATGCTCTTCCACATCTTTGCCAGTCAATTTGACACCAGGCACATCATTTTCGGAGAGAATTGGTAGGTTTATCTGTGTAAACATCTCCTTCGTACACGATTTCCATTCATTTCCTATTAGGGACAAACAGTGGCTTGTCCCTACTTAGCAACAGTAGCTAATGTCATGAATATTAATGAGCGGAACTGACGTGTTGCTTGCGGTAGGCCATAGGGATTAATTACGATGAATTATTTTTTTTTTTATAGCTGTGATTAACTTGATTAAAAATGTCAATCGTTTGAAAGCCCTAATGTTAATACATGTTAGATAAGGGATTAAATGAATTATTGTCATGTTACTTAAACATTATTTATTGTCTAAAATTCCATTAACTAATGTTAATTAAGGGGCCCTTATTGGAGAGTGTTACCCAAATACGTGTATTAAAATTATGAGTCTTTGTTAGCTGTTTGTGAAGTTTTGTGCTTTTACGCTACGTTCACTTACATCCAGGGCCGGCCCAGGCCATTTGGGGGCCTAAGCAAAATAATGCAAAGGGGCCCATATTTTTGGCCCACCATTTCGTCACAGTGTACTGTGAAAGCCATACATGCAATCCAACCCATAGTCCATATTTTGGATATTAATCAGATTTTGTTGCACTGCATACTTCAAACTTCTCACCCCAAATGATTGTCAAACGTCTCACCCCAAATGATTATCAGTACTGGCGCCAAACCTTTTTCTAAAAGAGGAATGAAAGAAGTTAGGGAAGAACTTTTATTTTTTTTTAAGCTTGTAATCAAGTATCAAAACTCACAGAAGTCAAATAAAGCAAACTGTAGTACACAAAATAGAATATAAATTAAAAGATTGAGGGCCCCCTAGTGGTCAAGAGCCCTAAGCAGCTGCATAGTCTGCGTATTGGCGGGGCTGGCCCTGCTTACATCCTATGTAACTCCTGGGGGCTCCCCCCCCGTTCTTAAAATCTAGTGACGCCCCTGCTGTTTGGTCTTATTAATGTTCCTAACCCCAGCAAAAAGTGTGCATGCACGTTATGCTGTTATATCGTCCCTACCAATAATGAGCCCCTAGCACCTCTGATAATCACGCAATTTTAAGGGAAAAAAGGCAAGTTAAAAAAAATGTAATTTCCTCCATCACTGTGCCGCCCTCTATGGGTCCTTTTTGCGACGCCCCCTCCGTAACTTTCTCCCTCCCTCCCTTCCATCTCGCCTCCGCCTCCGACGTACCCCCCTTTTAAACTATTGCTTTCCATTCCCTTGCCATGGCAGCCGTGCGAACGGAGGATTTATGCCTTTGGCGCACCCTCTCCTGTTGCCACACGACGGTAATTGTTCCATGATGCGTTTGGCGCTTTCGATGTTGATGAGCACCGGCAGTTTGCGCCAAGCAACTTCCACTAGTTGCGACGTTTCCGAGGAGCCGAACGCGTGAAAGAAGAGGATTTGCGCATCCTTGCACGGACACATGCGCTGAATTAGACGCCATATGATTGGCGTGAGAGGGGGGGGAAAGTGCACACCAAGAAGCTGGCTGGTGCACGCCGCAGCAGACGCGGACGAAGAGAGGGAGGGAGGGAGGAAAGGAGGGGGGGGATTCGTGCTTCTCCCTGCGTGCACATGAATGAAAGTCACGGCTCCGGTCTCCTCTAATGTGGGATTACTGTGCTCTTTTTTTTTTTGCCTTTTTAGCCTTCATTTCCCGCATTTTTGGTTTTTTGAAATGAAAAATTGTGCCTGCCAACTTTGATTCGTGGCGTTCTTTAAAATGACACTGCTGAATTCATCTGCTGGAAGAAGACTGGAGCCAATATCGGCGCGCCAGCTGACTCGTCAATGAGACTGTTATGGAGCTAAACGCAGAGGAGACTTGAATCTTAAGAATTCTCCCGGCTGCTATACCGAAATCCATGTTTGCACCAAGACCGGAGCCCGAAGAAGGGCTATGGGCGTGATATCTTTTTCATTTTAATTTGTTCTTTTTCCCTCTCTCTCGTTGCTGTTGCGGATGCGTTGGCGTTTACAGGCATCTGCACGGTAAGTAGATGATTATTAACCCGCTTTAGAATGAGCTATCCGTGGTACTGAAATGGTTTTGACGTCATTGAAGTTGATTTCTGTATTAGGTGTTTGCAGTTTTACGCATTGCAAATTGTGCATTGCGCAAGAATATTGTGATTCATGGGGAATAAAGTCTATATTGAACGCCAAGTGAATTTTGCTGGTGTGTTAGACGGCACAGATTTGGGCATGTTGCTAGTGTGTAAGCTTTTGTGTTCTTTTAAGGACGAGGGGAAGGGGTGATGGTGTGTATGTGTGTGTGTGTGTGTGAGAGAGAGAGAGAGAGAGAGAGAGAGAGAGAGAGAGAGAGAGAGAGAGAGAGAGAGAGAGAGAGAGAAGAGGAGGAAAGGGAAACTATCTAGGCTTCTAAAGCAGATGTCAGCTTGCAAAATTATTTACCTCTTTAATAAAACTGCAGTAGGATCAATTTTGATTGACTTCTGTTTATTTACCTGAAAGCTAGCAACACGGTAGCAGACGTTTCCGTATTTAAGTGTTTTTTTCCCCCTTCTTCTTTCTTTTTTTTTATAATGTCACCTCAGCCGATTTATCCATTTATGTTGCTTATCTGTGGAACAATACTCCCACCTTCTAAATCCAGGGTTGGGTGACGCTATGCCCTGCCGATGTCTGCTATGTGGGATGAGTGATAAATCTTTTGGCGACAGGGGGTTAAGATTGTGGTGCTTGTTTGAAAAACGAAACAAGACATCTTGTGTATTTGCGAGTGTGTGTACATACAGTAAAAAAAAATATGTACATGAACTCCATGTCTGGATGATTAAATCCATACACATTCGGGCATTTAATTATGACATTTTGGCAACCTTTTCATCTGAATACACACAATAACAACTTTATTATCAGTACGTGCAAATTTCAATTTGGTCTGTGTGTTTTGAATTGTGCATATGTGCTGTGGTTTTATGGGTAACCCTTAAAAATCAAACGACGTGCCTTGTCTGCGTAATGTTAGGCCTGCTTTAGTTTGCGTGTTCAAATTTTGCTCCTAAAAAAGCTGCATTTCTATGGTGTTTAATCAAGGCCAAAGGTATTGTACTCTGGAAAAAATAAAGAAACGATTGAAAGGGGAAAAAATGAAACTGAATGTTTAAGTTTTATTGTTGAATCTTTCAACAGTTCCAAAGTGGCTTAGATTTTTTTTTTTCACTTTCAGATTTTATTTTTTCAGTTTCAAATTTTTGTTTTCACTTTTTTTTTTTCACCTAATGCAATCTTCTCATATGCTTGCAAGCATGACCAGTTGTTTTTCGCAGAAATTGCTGATAATTAGTTTGCCACAAATAATGACCTATTTTGCAAGCTGCGCAGGAAGAGTTAATCACCAACACACCTCCTTATTTGTATATAAGGAAGGCCGAGCTATCTGTTTAGTGTGCATTTACAGCTACACGGCTTGTTCTGTAACTAAATGCACCCAGAAAGTTCTGAAATTAAAACTGTGCAGTATTGATATCTTGCCTCCAGTCTTCATTTAACAATCTAGTCTAGCCGTCTCACCTGAATTTAAAAAACGAACACGCAGAGGATGTGAAAGACTGCCTCCAATACTGTCTTGTTCAGCTGCTCGACACGGAGAATGGAGATTTGAGTGTCCGATTAGGGCTGCAGCTATCGATTATTTTAGTAGTCGATTAATCAATGAACTAGTTAGTTGGAATAGTCAAGTAATCGAATAAGGAACATAAAAAAATTAAATACCTGAGCTTCAAATGGTATAAAAAAATTAATAAATGAGGATCTATGTACAACAAAAGAACAATTGGCCATCTTACATAGCAAAAGTTCGCAAGCTTAAATGCTATAAAATGCAAACTTTTTTTACACTGCTCTTGACAAATGGTCAGACACATATTCCCACAAAAAAAAAAAAAAACGGTTGAAAAGACCTATAAACTAAATTATGAATACATTAAAAAAAAACACTAGCTCAAACAAAAGCTTATGTTGGTCTTAACAGGGAGCAGCTGGATTCAGCCACGTGAAATGAGGCAGACTACAGGGCAGTGTATCCACCCAAATCAATAAAACCAAATGCAAACACTTTCAAAACAAACAACACCTCTTTAATTAAACGAATACTCGAAGCAGCAAAATTTAATTAGAATGTTTTTTTCTAATTGAATACTCGAGTTAATCGATTAATCGTTGCAGCAATATGTCCGATTGATCTGAACCGTTTTTATGTATCACATAGCAGTATGACATACATCCCTTGTGATTATTCAACATACCTCGTTTATTAAGCGAAAGCAGCAAACAGGAAAGTGTTATTGGGGAAAAAAAGAAAAGAGGGAGAGAGATACAGCAAAAGCACAAACAACAACTAGGAACACATTAATCGCCTATCATAGACTTCATAACCTATTGACATGACACGGGAAATGGGGCCAATCTGTAGGGGGCCTATTTTCAAAAACTTCAAATATTTTCAAAACCAAACCTGCTACTGACCTGAAACCAAAACAGGCACCTACCTTAGTCATATATGAGTCGCCATGAGCAGCGGCATCCAAAAATTCAAAGTCGTTCCCTTATAAAATCCCGATTAATTATTTTTATATAAGTGTAACACAATTTAAAATGGCTACAAAAGCCTCAGATTTTACACTAGATCCACAAAAATCCCCAAATGCAGAGATAATCACCTATATTTTCAGGATCAATAGCAATATTTACCATATCATAGAAGTTTTTGACCAAAATAGCAACTTATTTTTTTTTTTAATGTATTTACTGGAAGTTTTCAACAGCTAATAAATCACTCAACTTAACATCAGAAACTTATTACTTGAGGAAAACATGCAGAATCAATTATAGATAATATGTAAATAGATTATTAATAAATTCTACATACAATCACAACTTATTATAGATTAGAACAGCCCTTTATTATCATTATACACTATATACTGTAAGCGAATGAGGCTAACGGCCGCCTGACGTAAACAGAGCTTTTCTGGTGAAAATTCTTATGAATGAATGCTTAAATCCCCGAATTCTTCATAGATATGGACGTAAAACAGCCTGGATTGTTGGTTAAAAGCAAAGAAACCGTGCAGTTGGTGTTTATTTTATGTGTATATGTCAAAGTACAATGCTACTCTGTTAGTGAATGAGGGTAGCGGCTGCCTGACGTAAACAGAACTTTTCTGGCGAAAATTCTTGTGAATAAATGCTTAAATCCCTGAATTCTTTATAGATATGGACGTAAAACAGTCTTGATTCTTGGTCAAAAGCAAAGAAACCATGCAGGTAGCATTTATCTCTTGTAAATATTGCCAACTATGAGGCTAGTCAGCTACGAAAATTAGCCGCCTCCATGTGTAAACAAAGAAGAAAATTCTTGCGAATAAATGCTTCAATCACTGAATTCTTTATAGATATGGATGAAAAACGGTCTCGATGCTTTGTTGAAGGAGCTAAAAAACGGGCAGTTACGCATCTTTTTACATATTTATGTCGAAGAATGACGGCAATGCCGTAGCGGTTCCCATTCTCCCATTGATTTTTTTCACAACGTTTAAAAATGCATGCATGGTACAAAAAATATAATATTTACCTTGAATGAAGATTCAAGCTCAGCCGCCTATGGTAAGGCGTCACGCAAAGAATGACAAAGTGTCACGTCAACAGGTAATGAAGTCTATGGCGTAATGATAGGCCTGCTTTGGTTTGCCTGGTCCCCCCAAAAAAGTGCATTTTTATGGTGTTAAATCAAGGCCAAAGGTATTATAATCTGAAATAAGAAACGATTGGAAAAATAAAATTTGGAACCGAATGTTTTATTCTTGAATCTTTCAAAAGCGGAAAAAAACTGTTTGATTTTTTTTTTGGTTACAAAGGTTTTTCAGGTTCAAAGATTTTTTTTCCCACTTTCAGATCTTATTTTTTCAGTTTGCAATTTTTTTTTCCACATTCAAGTCTGTTTTTCGCTTCCAGATCTTTTTTGTTTTGTTTCAAGACGAGTTGACTTGTGAGACAGCCTATCAAAGCAACCCCAAATGATGCTGCCTTCATGAAATGTGGGTACTTTGATTAATTGTGACGCCACTCTCTCCAATTTATTTTCTTGATACCTGTAGTTAAAGTAATGCTAAGACGAGGAGGGGGCATTCTGCCATGTTAGCTGCACAACAACTGCACACCGCTCTCTCACTGTTTACGTCTTTGCCGTGTAGTAAAGCATTATTTTACGCCAAATTTGTGTTGTCCATGTGGCAGCTACGCGCTCCTCCGACGTTGGCTGGTTTGTTTAGCTGCTTCCTCGGTTCCCCTACCCGCAACGAGTCCGACGAGTTGCAACTTGCCCGCCGCCGGGCTGGTTGCCGATCGGCGAAGAAAATCGACAACCCCGCCGCCGTGTGACATGATCCTGGGTAGTTTTGTGTGATTTTTTGCTTCGAAAGCCGAGAAAAGGACAAAAAAAAACCTCAAAAAACATCACTCAGTTCGGGTTAGCATGTCGGTTAGCTGTCACGCCTCCTGGTTTGTTTATGCTTTCCCCAGCCGGGGCAGGGAAATGACAAAAGCCGGACTAACTCCAGTGGGATAAAATATAGTTTGGAAGGTGCAAGAAGTGGACAGTTTTGACCATTATGGAGTCATTTTGCTATGTCGTACTGAATAAATGCATTTTCAATATTTCATATTCCATTTAGCACAGGACTGTTATTTGTTTTGACCATACCATTTAATTAGCAATTGGGGAAAAAAATACTTCGATAAAAAGAATATCCTGTGAAAATATTGGAGTACAGAGATTGAAATAATCATGACATTTTGCCGCACTGTGTCGTATTTTCCTCATTCTGAATCTTCCCCCTCAATAGGCTGGATTCTAAAGAATGAAAGAATCAGATGAAACAATGACCCTGCCGATGTCATCCCCCAGCTGGGGACGCGAGAGCGCTATAATGACATGGCTAAACGGCAGATTAAAAGACTAATTTATTATCATCTGCGCTTTGCTAAATTGTTGTATATAGTCGAATCGTCTCAAAATTAGGGCTGTCAAAATTATCGCGTTAACAGGGGGTAATGAATTATTTTTAATTAATCACGTTAAAATATTTGACGCAATTAACGCACATGCCCCGCTCAAACAGATTAAAATGACAGCACAGTGCAAATGTTCACTTGTTACTTGTGTTTTTGGGAGTTTTTCGCCCTCTGCTGGCGCTTGGGTGCGGCTGATTTTATGGGCTTCAGCACCCATGAGCATTGTGTAATTATTTACATCAACAATGGCGGGCTACTAGTTTATTTTTGGATTGAAAACTTTATTAAAATGAAAACATTAAGAGGGGTTTTAATATAACATTTCTATAACTTGTACTAACATTTATCTTTTAAGAACAACAAGTCTTTCTATCCATGGATCGCTTTAACAGAATGGCAATAATGTTAATGCCATATTGTTGGTTTATTGTTATAATAAACAAATACAGTACTTTTGTACAGTATGTTGAATGTATATATCCGTCTTGTGTCTTATCATTCCATTCCAACACTAATTTACAGAAAAGTATGGCATATTTTATAGATGGTTTGAATTGCGATGAATTATGACTAATTAATTTTTAAGCTGTAATTAACTCGATTAAAAAATTTTAATCGTTTGACAGCCCTACTCAAAATATGATTCTAATTCACACAATAATGCAATTTAAGATTTTTTTATGCTGTCACAGGCACTTTGGACATTGAGTTTCAATTTTTTTCCCAATGGTTTCTTTTTTTTCAGATTACAATACTTTTGGCCTTGAATCAACAACATAGAAATGCACCTTTTTAGTAGCAAAATTTGAACACGCAAATTAAAGCAGGCCTAACATTACGCAGACAAGGCACGTCGTTTGATCTTAGAGGTTACCCATAAAACTGCAGCACATAAGCACGGTTTGAACACACAGACCAAATAGAAGAATAGAAATAGAAATTGGCATGTACTGGTAATAAAGTTGTTACTGTGTGTATTTAGATGAAAATGGGTTAATGTTGGTGTTATCTTAAAGGGTAGGGTTGGGTATAGTGGTTGTGCTAGGATTATTAATGAATTGCACTAGGGTTAGGGTTATAAGTACAAGGGGTGTGTTTAAGGTTAGGGTTTTAAGTAGGGATGTGGTTAGGGTCTCGGTTCTTGGGTTGCTATTAAGGTAAGGGGTTCGGGAAGGGTTTTGAGACTAGTAGTAAAAAAAGATTTGAATGTGAAAAAAAAAAAATAGAAACTGAAAAAATAAGATCTGAAAAGTGAAAAAAAAATATCCTTGCAACCAAAAAATAATCAACTTTTTAACTGAAAAAAATCAACTTGGGTTAGGGGTTAGGGTTAGTTTTTTTTTTTTTTTTTTTTCGCTTTTGAAAGATTCAAGATTTCTTTTTTTCAGATTACAATACTTTTTGCCTTAATTTGACAACATAGAAATGCACCTTTTTAGGAGCAAAATTTGAACACGCAATCTAAAGCAGGCCTAACATTACGCAGACAAGGCCCCTCGTTTGATTTTAAGGGTTACCTATAAAAGCACAGCACATACGCACAATTTAAAACACACAGACCAAATAGAAATTAGCATGTACTGGTAATCAAGTTGTTATTGTGTGTATTTAAATGATAAGGTTTAATGTTGGGCTAGGGTTGGGTATAGTGGTTGTGCTAGGGTTTTAAGTAGAAGGGTTGTGGTTAGGGTTAGGGTTAGGGTTTTTGGTTCTAGGGTTGCTGTTAAGGTTAGGGGATGAGGAAGGGTTTACTAGAATAAAAGATTTGAATGTGAAATACAAATTTGAAACTGAAAAAAATAAGATCTGAAAATGAAAAAAAATGAGGTCTTAAAGTGGGAAAAAAAATCTTTGAACCTGAAAATATCAACTATGTAGCTGAAAAAAAAAAGAACGTTTTTAAAACTTGAACATTGTTTCATTGTTTTTTTTTTTTCTATCGTTTTGCCCCCCTGAGGTCACAATACTTTTGCCCTTGATTTAACACCATAAATTTCAGGCAACTTTAATGATTAACTACTGTGCGTGTGTAACACAGCGCCCGTCCTTTTTCTTTCCCTCCCCAGATGACAACTCATACTGAGACCCCACTTGAGTGAGCTGGGGCGTCAACACCCAGGAAACATGCATATCTGGGCCCTAAATGTAATCCTTGTGATTGCATCATCTCTAAGGCTGGTCGAGATGTATGACAATTACGGGGAAATCTGCCGCAACCTATGCACGTGCGAGGAGAAGGAAGGCGTCCTCATCGTCAGCTGCGAGAACCGCGGAATCATCAGACTGACGGAGATCAGCCCGGTTCAGTTCTCCGCCTACCACCTCCTGCTGACGGGAAACCTGCTGAAAAAACTCTTGGTCAACGATTTCATCAATTACACCGGAGTGACCATCCTGCACTTGGGAAACAATGACATTTCCGAGATCGAATCCGGCGCCTTCAACGGGCTCCAGGGATTAAAGAGGTTGCACTTGAATAACAA
Source organism: Corythoichthys intestinalis (assembly GCF_030265065.1). NCBI lineage: Eukaryota > Metazoa > Chordata > Actinopteri > Syngnathiformes > Syngnathidae > Corythoichthys > Corythoichthys intestinalis. Next base: position 1,728,675 of record NC_080396.1, on the reverse strand, counting down.
CAAAATAGACGCTCTGAAAGATGACACGTTCGCGGGACTGGAGAGTTTGGAATACCTTCAGATCGATTATAATTACATCAGCAACATTGAGCCCAACACTTTGAGCAAGCTGCACCAACTGACGGTGATGATTCTGAATGACAACTTGCTCTCTTTCATGCCCGCTAACATATTTCGCAACGTCCCCCTCACGCACTTGGACCTGCGGGGGAACCGCTTAAAAATGTTTCCGTACATCGGGCTCCTGGAGCACATGGACAAGGTTGTGGAATTACAGCTGGAGGAGAATCCGTGGAACTGCTCATGCGAGCTGATTGCACTCAAGGCCTGGCTGGAGAGTATCGCCTACACGGCTCTAGTGGGAGAAGTGGTGTGCGAGACCCCTTTCAGGCTACACGGGAGGGACCTGGACGAGGTGTCCAAGCAGGAACTCTGCCCGAGGAGGCCCCAAGAGGACACGGTAAGGCCGGCGCCTCCGAGTAGCACCAACGGATATTACCAGACGACGCCGGCGGCCGTCACCGCCTCCGCCACTTCGTCCGCCGTCTTTCGGTCGTCTTCTCGACCTACCAAGGGCACGCGGCAATTCAACCGGACCCGGTTAAAGCCCACGTCCCGACTCCCGGGCGGTAGCCCTTACAACTACGGCCCCATTATTGCTTTTCAGACCAAATCCCCCGTGCCTTTGGACTGCCCCACCGCCTGCACGTGCAACCTGCAGATATCGGAAATCGGATTGAATGTCAATTGCCAAGAGCGAAAGATCGAAAGCATCTCTGACCTGAAACCCAAGCCATACAATCCGAAAAAAATGTACCTTACCGGCAATTACATCCCCGTGGTACGGAGATCAGATTTTGTCGACGCCATCGGATTGGATTTGCTTCACCTTGGAAACAACAGGATAACTGTGATCCATGACAGGGCTTTTGGGGATTTAACAAATCTGCGTAGGCTGTATTTAAATGGTAATCTCATGGACAGGCTCACAGGGGAAATGTTTTTTGGGTTGCAGAACTTGCAATATCTTTATTTAGAATACAATAAAATCAAGGAGGTTGACGGGGGCGCCTTTCGCTACCTTACCAATCTCCAGCTGCTGTTTCTGAATAATAACCTCCTGAAAACATTACCCGTGGGCATTTTTTCCAGCCTCTCCTTGTCTCGGCTTAATCTGCGCAACAACCGCTTCCAAAACCTGCCTGTGAGCGGTGTTTTAGACCAGCTCAAGCTACTGGTGCAGATCGATCTCTTCGAGAACCCCTGGGACTGCTCCTGCGATATCGTGGGAATGAAAATATGGCTGGAGCAGCTCGGCGCCGGCACCGTGGTCAACGAGGTCGTGTGCGAGACGCCCAAACGCCACGCCAAAACCGACCTGCGTTCCGTCTCGTCGGAGCAGCTGTGCCCCGACTACTCCGACGCCTACGTTTCGCCCGCCTCCCCCACCGAGGAGCCGCTAGACGACCGGGCCGTCCCCACGGACGCGCCCCGCAAATTCAACTCCCCCGGCGGCACCGTCCCCCTCTCCGTCCTGATCCTGAGCCTCTTGCTGGTCTTCATCATGTCCGTCTTTGTGGCGGCGGGCCTGTTCGTGGTGGTGATGAAGAAGCGCAAGAAATCCCAGAGCGACCGCGCCAGCACCAACAACTCTGACGTCAGCTCCTTCAATTTGCAGTACAGCCTCTACAGCAACCGCTCCGGCCCGAAAGCCAAGGCGCCGGCCGGTCACGTCTACGAGTACATTCCGCATCCCATGGGTCACATGTGCAAAAACCCTATTTACAGATCCAGGGAAGGGAACGCAGTGGAGGATTACCGCGACCTTCACGAGCTCAAGGTGACTTACAGGAGTACCCCGGACGAGGAGAGGAATCGCAGCATGCTGAGGAGCCCCGCGTACAGCGTCAGCACCATCGAACCGCGCGACGACCCCTCCCCGGTCCAGGATGCGGACCACTTCTTCAGAGGGATCCTGGAGGCCGATAAGCAGTCTCCTCATCAATCCATCCCGGCCCTCCCGGTGGGGGCGAATCTAGAGTACAAGTACACCGGCCCGGTGTCGTACACCTACAACCCCAATTTTGATGTCAGGCGCCAGTTCTTGCACCCGGACAGGATTAGAGAAACGGTGCTCTACGGCACATCGCCCAGTACTGTTTACGTGGAGCCCAACAGAAACGAATACTTGGAGTTAAAAGCAAAACTGCAGTCTGAGCCCGATTACCTCGAAGTTCTTGAGAAACAGACCACCTTCAGCCAGTTCTGAGCCGCAAAGTCATGCAAAATGAAGCATTTTGTCCCGTTTTAACCCTTCGGGAAACTCGGGTGCCTTGGCACATACGGTACACGGACAAGCAGGAGGAAAGTTCTGCGGGGTGTGCCGAACAGTCTTCTTTTTATTTGTGCGACGTGACATTACGAGAACGGCGGATGAACACAAATTGCTAACTAACAATGCAAATTTTATTTTTATATAGCAATGATTTGAAGTGTATAGGTATGCCCAGCTTCAAATTCAGGAATAAAACGACGCGTAGGGTTTATGGTCACAGCCAGAAAATAGAAAAAAAAAATGTTGATACAATCACCCCCTGGAAAAAGAAAAAAAAACAGCAACAGAAAACAAAACAAACTGTACAGCAGATGATAAAACTGTGTAGGATTATTTCCTGCTGTAGTCTGTAAGTAAGTATTTATTGATATAACCTGCCATGTTTCAATATCAAACTTTTGATTCAACATCAACCTGTGTCATACATCACCATTTTCCGAAGGAAGAAAAAAAAAGGCTTTTGTTCGGTTGTTTCATTTCCTGTAGCTTGGCATTGTAAAGTGGCTTTCTAGTTTTCGAAGGAAATGGCACACCCCAAATATATATACATATTTTATATATATGACTGTGTCAATTGACGAGGAAGACAAAAAAAAAAAAAGAAGCGTCTTTGTATGATTTCAGCACTTTTTTGGGAATTAGAAGACAAGCTCACCAGATCTCATATAAACAGAGAGGATTACAGGTAGTCCCCGGGTTACGGCGCACGCGATTTCGACTTTACGAGGCAGGAGTCTCATCCGCCATTTTGTTAGTTGCGTAAACAGTATCTTATTGTACCTTTCAGAATCTTATTTTTTTATTATTAAAAAATGTTCTGTCCTCACTAAAGGTGAAGTTGTTCAGCTTTACAGACATCAAACAATCGTGGTTTTTGAAGCTTTTTACTTCCTTCACGTTTGCAAAACTGTAACACACATACATGTACTCTTATGCAGGAGTAAAAGTGGCTAGAATTTCCTGCCGGAACTCCCTGACTCCTTTTTTTAAATATTGTTTAGGGGCGGTGGGGGACATTGAGGGGGGAGGTCCTTCTTCCTACAACCACTAAAATTCAAAAACTACCTTTGGCACAGTTATAAATATACCGTATTGGCTCGAATATAAGACGGCCCTGATTATAAGAAGACGACCCCCTTTTTCAAGACTCAAGTTTGAAAAACGACTTTTTGAGCACCAAATTAATTTTTATACAGAAAATAATTACATTACATCCAGGGGTGAAAGTGGCTAGAATTTCTCCCAGACGTAAAGATCGTTACGGAGCCAGAAATTGTATTTATCTATTTATTCATTTCATTTGGGGTGGGGGTCAAACCTCTTAAACTACTGAAATGCAAAGAAAACTGTTTTAGCACAGTTATTTCTATAACATATACAAAAACTGATTGTCATTCAAAATTGTATTTTTTCCAAAATAAAAGTAAACAAAAACAGCAATAACCCCAACCCTCATCTCCTAATTTTTATTTTCCCTCATTTCCTCACATACTAAATGCCAAATCTCAATTTGAACTACTTAAGAACATAAGACATTATATTGAAATTGAAGTTAAAGTAAACGTTTTTTTTTTTTTAATAATAAAGTTATAAGTAACATACATGCAAAGTGAAATGGACTATATTTTGAAGATCATGCAAACATTGACTTTTTGAAATCATAAGGAAATGAATAAGTAGCCTAACATAAATATAAGTCCAAAGTGCACATTGACAACTAAGAAGTTCTGAACCTCCCCATCAGAGTAAACAAAACTTAATATGATAAATAAGCCTCCTCAATCCTTTCGTAGCTCTTAAAGGTTTGATCCATTTTATGTTGCATTGCCCTTTTTTTTGTCGCATCAATTCAAACATTTTTTTTTTTTTTTTTGCTGTTCCAGAAAACATGCACATTTAAACCAATCAGAGCTAACCATCTCTGCTGATCACATCAGTATGTCAGTCAATTGAATGGATAAATGGCGTTTTGCTTTGTTGCGTGCATTCGCACATTGACGTGACTCATAATCGTCAGACTCAGATAACTGCAGCATCTGGGGATACCTCCATGCTGTCTGTGGAATAAAATCAATAATAAATGCATGCATGTGTGGCAGCTTAGCATTTTTATATTTTTTGCGTTTTGACAGTTGCTGTCATATTTTCATAATCAAAGCACCGTGTACCGGAACAGCATTCCGGCCCTGAATCTTATACCGGAACTGCGTTCTGGCCCTGAATCTTATACCGGAACTACGTTCCTGACAGTTCTGGCCCACTTTCACCCCTGATTACATCTGAAACAAATGATTATGACAATATATTTGAGAGAAAAAGCATATTATTTTGCCTTATTCAAATCTTAATATCTGAACTAGGGCTGTCAAAATGACTGCGTTAACGCGCGGTAATTAATATTTTTAATTAATCACGTTAAAATATTTGACGCAATTAACGCACATGCCCTGCTCAAACATATTAAAATGACAGCACAGTGGAGTTTCCGCTTGTTACATGTTTTTTGGTGTTTGGCGCCCTCTGCTGGCGCTTGGGTCCAACTGATTTTATGGGTTAGTACCATGAGTGAGCATGGTGTAATTATTGACATCAACAATGGCGAGCTACTAGTTTATTTTTTGATTGAAAATTTCACAAATTTTAATTAAACAAAAACATTAAGAGGGGTTTTAATATAAAATTTCTATAACATTTATCTTTTAAGAACTACAAGTCTTTCTATCCGTGGATCACTTTAAGAGAATGTTAATAATGTTAATGCCATCTTGTTGATTTATTGTTATAATAAACAAATACAGTACTTGTGTACCGTATGTTGAATGTATATATCAGTCTTGTGTCTTATCTTTCCATTCCAACAATAATTAATAGAAAAATATGGCATATTTTATAGATGGTTTGAATTGCAATTAATTACGATTAATTAATTTTTAAGCTGTAATTAACTCGATTAAAAATTTTAATCGTTTGACAGCCCTAATCTGAACATTTAAATATGTAAACTAAAGTGCAATCACATTCGTAAATGAATGGCTTCTGGTTTTTGAAATGTAAATAAACCAATCTATTGTGATAAAACAACAAAAGTGCAATAACTGCATTAACCATCAAAGTGAAGTCTAACTGTAACTAGTCTTGAAACAAATCTGAATAAGGAAAACCACTGCAATAAAACAATGCAAACTGTTTAAATGAGAGTAGCTGAGCTCTGTCATGACAGAACATCACTTCAATGATATCTGGCGCCATCTAGCGTCATGAATGGAGAGAGTAGCTGAGATCTGTCATGACAGAACGTCGTTTCAAAGATATCTGGCGCCATCTAGCGTCATGAATGGGCAGAGTAGCTGAGATCTGTCATGACAGAACATTGCTTCAATGATATTTGGCACCATCTAGCGTCGTGAATGGGTATAATGTCTAGACCACGAATATATGACGACCCCCTCTTTTTCCGTCTTATTTCAATGCAAAAAACACCGTCTTATATTCGGGCCAATATGGTAATATACAATAAAACACAAAAGGTTTCACACACACAGTGGTTAGCACGTTTCCCTCACAGTTCTGAGATCAAGGGTTCAATCCCAGACTCCGGCCTTCCTTTTTGGAGTTCACATGCTCTCCCCGTGCCTGTGGGGGTTATCTCCGGGCACTCCGGTTTCCCTCCACATCCCAAAAACATCCATGGTAGGTTGATCGAACACTCTAAATTGTCCCTAGGTATGACCCTTGTGAGGATAAGCAGCTCGGAAAATGAATGAATGCATGAAAGATTACACACATGCATTTGGCTACTGCATTCCACTGGAACAAGGACAAACTGATTTCCATTCAAAATTGTAGTTTTTCACTGATTTACAAAATTCCATCTAAAACTCAATCTAATTGTTATTTTCCTTCATTTTCTCAAATCTAAAAGCAAAACCTCGAAGAACATAGGATGCACTTTAAAATTGAAGATTATGTAAACATTGACTTTATTTTTTTTTCAAAGTAAGATATAATTAACATACATTAACAATTTAATAAGTACAAATGACATACATTATGCACAGTGAAATGGAATATATTTTCAAGACAAAGCAAACATTGACTTTTTTTTTTAATTATCAGGAAATAAATAAGTAGCTTTACATAAATGAAGTCCAAAGTGACATGGAAACATGGAAGATCAAAATGAAATAAACATCATGAATTCTTTCCTTTCTCTTAAAGATCTGATCAATTTTCCGTTGCATTGCTCCTTTAATTCAACAAGCTCAATTTGTTGTTCCAAAAAATGGAGAGGGCTCTAGCTGCAAACCGCCCTTCTCAGGCTCCTCTTCCGCTCATCTCGGTCCTCTGTTTTGCACCCAACTCTCTTGGGGAGAGAAAACGTGCATTTGAACCAATCAGAGCTAACAATCCTTGCTGATCACATGTCAGTATGTCAGCCACCGTTTGACACCGCTTGTCAGATACAGAGAGAGACCCTGGGAAGAACTACTTAGAATAAATAAATGAATACTAAATATAGGTGGAAACGGATCACGGTACACAAGCACTATATTAGGCTTGTTGTTAAAACTTGTGTATGTAAATCTGGGGTTAGTAGATTGTTCTTATTGGAGATGTATGCCAGAATGGCGTTCCGCCTCAAAATTTCATACCGGTACGCCGTTCCGGCTCCTTACGGCCCACTTTCACCTCTGCTCTTATGTTCAAAATGACACGCATTTTAACAATTAAACACTGAACACAAAGCAATTGGCGTTCAGACGTCCATCTAGTCTGATCAATATGTAAATTTAACTGATTAAATTTGCCCAACAAAAGTCTGCTAGCTTAAATGCTACGAATGCTAATGTATTTAGAATTCTCATCGCAAATCGCTCACACATAACAGCACAAGCTGTGGCGCAGTCGGTAGCTGGAGTTGTCCTGGGACCGAAGGGTCAGCGGTTTGATTTCCGGCTACGACTGCCCACTGCCAAAGTGCCCTAGTGCAAGGCACTGAACCTTAATTTGCCCCCAATGGGTTGGCAGTGCCTTGTATGGCAGCAACACCATTAGTGTGTTAGTGTGAAAGATAAATGTGTGCTAATGTAAAGAGCTATTGCCGTTGTAATGATGTAGATAAATGCGCTATATAAGTGTTCTCCATTTACCATCTTTAAACGTCACGTATTTTAACAGTAAAACACTTGACACAAAGCATTCAGTGTTAAAATGTCCATCTCCTCTGATCAATATGTAAATTTAGCAGATTAAATTAGCCTAATTTGCCTAACAAAAGCCCGCTAGCTTGAATGCTACGAATGCTAACGTATTTACAATTCTCATGGCAAATCGCTCACGCATAACACCACAAGCTGTGGCACAGTTGGTAGCTGAAGTTGTCCTGGTACTAAAGGTTCAGCGGTTCGATTCCTGGCTAAGACTGCCAACTGTCGAAGTGCCTTTGGGTAAGGCACTGAACCCTAATGTGCCCCCGATGAATTGGCAGCGCCTTGCATTGGCAGCAGCACCATCGGTGTGTCAATGTGTGCGTGAAAGGGTAAATGTGTGCTAATGTCTAAACGTCACGCATTTTACCAATCAAAGCAATTGCGGTTCAAGCGTCCATCAAGTCTGATCAATATGTAAATTTAGCACATTAAATTAGCCTAATTTGCCTCACAAAAGTCCGCTAGGTTAAATGCTACGTATGCTAACGAATTTACAATTTTCATAGCAAATCACTCACAAATAACACCACAACTGTGGCGCAGTTTGTAGCCGTAGTTGTCCTGAAGAGTCAGCAGTTCATTTCCCGGCTACGACTGCCCACTGTCAAAAATCTCTTGGGCAAAGCACTGAACCTTAATTTGCACCCAATGGGTTGGCAGTGCCCTGCATGGCAGCAGCACCATTGGTGTGTGAATGTGTGCTAATGTAAAGCGCTTTGGGCATTGCAGCAATGTAGATCAGGGGTCCCCAAACTACAGCCCGCCTCCACATTTGGTCCGGCCCCCTGAACAATACCAGAAAGCATTTTTATTTTATTTATTTTTTTCTCAATAGTGTTATTTATTTCCTGGCCTTTTTCTGTGAAGAACTTATTTGGTTATTATCTATTTTATTAATATTGTTATTATTATTTATTAATATATTATATTATTATTTTATTTACTTTTGTTCCGTGAAGAATCCAGAAAGGGTTATTTGATTGTGGCTTTCTGAAAAACAATAATTTTTTACATTTAGGCACTCCTGCAATCACACTTTTTCTGTGACAAACTGACCCCGGCCCCTCCTCAGAGAAGGGAAAAGTTATGTTGCCCTCACAGGAAAAGGTTTGGGGACCCCTTATGTAGATAAATGCACTATATAAGTACTCTCCATTTACCATCTCTAAACGACACAGATTTTAACAATAAAACAATTGACACAAAGCAATTAAGCGTCCATGTACTGTTTACATAGACTGACGCTGGGCTGCTATAGGTGTGCAAACACCCCAGTAATGGCAGCCAACCACTAGATGGTGACGTACACAAATCTGTACTCGGAATAGTCAATAGAGTAGACAGGCATATTGATGTGTCAAGAGGCACAGGCCAGATTGCGGTCGTTAACATTTGATTTATTATTTCTCTGCAGCCCGGTAGCACGGACCGGTACTGGTCCCCGGCCCTGGGGTTGAAGATCACTGACGTAATGTACACCTGTTCAAAATGACACGCACTTTAAAAATAAAACTTTTTACACAAAAGATATTGTGTTCAAACATCCATCTAGTCCAATCTATATGAAAATTTAGCAGATTAAATTAGCAGACTTTTGTTGGGCAAATTAGAACGCTACGAATGCTAACGCAAAAACTTCATTATAAATGCATACTAGGCCTGAACGATATTTGAAAAAAACTATCATTGCGATTTTTGGGGGGGTTTGCGATAAATTGCGATATCATATATATATATTATAGCTAATAAAAGAGATCCAGGATCTGCACACTTCCTGCTTTTCTGAAGTAAAACTAAAGTTTACATGTTTAAAAAAAAAAAAAAAAACATTGCACTTCCTGCGATGTGACTATTGGGCATGCGCACATTGCGATGGCGATGTTCAAACGTTATATTTTGCAGGCCTAATGCATACACAAACATATATTAGCTGAAACAATTTACAGCCTTATGTGGGCCAAACTAGAGTGAAGCTGTCCTTTATCCATGTCAGATGTCCAGCCAAACCCAACACTGCCACCAGAGGGCAGTGTATCATCCATCATTAAACAAAATAAAACCTTTAGCACTTTTTGCGTAGTTAATTTGTAGGAGTTAATCGTAACTTACGCGGAAATTCTGGTTATGTCGCCAGCGTAGGAACGGAACTTGTTTGTAACCCGTGGACTACCTGTATTTTCAAATGAATCGGGGTGTTCATTCTTAATATATAGAGTTATCGAAACAAACAAGAAAAAAAAGACTCCTAAGTATGATTTGATTATGTTGTGTAATGATGCTATTTTAGTCTGTGTAACACCTATTTTTATACAAGCATTGGCAGAATCTCTATCCCTAATCAAGTCTATGTTTTGGATTGCTTTGCACTTCTTGCACTATATTGACCAAACTATGTTGTTGTCATCAAATAAACATGATGTCGGTTCTCATGATATGAGTAGTGCAAAAATATGAGGAGCTGGGAAGGGGGGAGGGCAGCCAAATGGGGAATATGTATTATGTAAGTATAGACTCTGAGGTCTATGTTATATACGGTATGTGAGGAAAAGGAAGGAGCCCTAGGCTACTTTTTTCCTTCATTCACAGCCATTGACAGCGATAAACGTCAAACGCCTGACATTGAATTCATGTTTTAGTGCTGTTGACGGTGATAGATGTCCAATCAATTTTCCAAGTTTGATGGTCGGTTTCCTTAGATTTAGTGTTTTAAATGGTTAAAAAAAGAAGTTATAGTGGTACCTCTACTTACGCACTTCTCTACAAAGAGAATTTTCAAGTAAAGACACGCCTCAACGTGAAAATATTGCCTCTTGTTATGAAAGAAATTTTAAGGATACAAAAGGCGAAAATACCGTATGGTTGGGACTCGCAGCTTCCAGAGTTTACTGATCGTAACATGCTTATAGCTGCTCTGCCATTGGCTATTACCTAGCATTGTGTTTATTGTGCAATGATCTAATTGTAACATGTATTTGTTACATGTGTTGATGCATTTTTATGCATTATAAAAGAGTTATGTCTGAATTTTGGGGTTCTTGGAAAGAACGCATCTCTACTTACAGAATTTTCAGGTTACAAAACTACTTCCAGAACCAATTAATATCATGAGTAGAGGTACCATTGTACTATGCGGTCACCCAAAAAATTTTTTTTAGAGCTTATCTGGTTGTCCATCATGGTCAACGGCAGCCAGTGAGTTAATAACAATGGTCAAAAAACAAAAAAAGTTCAGTTATTTTAAGTCTTACAGCTGTTTTAAAGCATTGTTTTGGGTGCTGAATCTAAATATGATTTTAGTTTTTTCCCAGTTATACTAACTTAAGATTTGAATTGGACATAATTTTGATTTTTTTCTTTTTAGTATTCCTGGCTCATTCTATCAAGTGGATTTGGAAACTTAAAATTTTGAGTTGAAACTTCTTAATGGAAGTCCAGGTTCCATAAAGTTTGGAGTTTTTAAAATCATAAATTGTTTTATTTTTTTGTTTAGTTTAGTTTAGTTCTCCATCAAAAGTGCCTTGTTTTTTTGTTTATTCCTGACTTACAGTATGTATATCCATTTAATGTTGTAAACTTTAAAATTTGAGTTTTAATTAGCGGGAGTCCAGTTAAATTAAAATTTTGAGTTATAATGACATAGCGGAAATCCAGTTTAATCAAAATATTGTGTTTTACCTGATTTTTTTTTTTTTTTTACATTTTTTTCCATCAAAATCTGACTTGAATTATCATATTCTGCATCCCTTATTATTATTTTTACAGCGTTGTTTCAACATGTCCACAATCACATCCTTTGCAAAAATTAATTATAATAATTAGAAAAAACGAGTTCAATAAGCGTTGCAAATATGCCTTTTTTTTAAAAATATATATTTTTTGTTTGTGATATTTTGTTTCCCATTAAAACAATCCCATATGTTAAATAAAGTTTTTATATAAAATGCATACAGTGGTATGAAAAAGTATTGGAACTTTTTGGAATTTCTCAGATTTCTGCATAAAATCACTATCAAATGTGAAATATGCAATATGAAAACCTATAAATGCTTGGGTGGTGTTAGCCAAAGCAGACACTGTTTTACATCTGTGTGATTTTAACAAAGATCAGATCACATTTGATGTTGATTTTATGCAGAAATGTGAGAAATTTCAAACCACTGTAGTTGAAAAAAATTGTACGGAAAAACAGAAAAACTAATATCAGCTTTGGATTCTGCACCCAAATTACGTAAAATATTTATAGCGGTTAGACCTAAAACGATAACAATAATATTGCCCGGTGTAATCAAATAACCCAATAATCTAATACAAATGGACCTAGACTATCATTAATGGATTAGGACAGGGGTCAGCTACCTATTACACTCTGAAAGCCATTTTGGTCCAGTTTCCATGGAGGAGGGGAGACAGCACTGGGAGCTGGACATGCTTTTTGTCATCTGAAATGAATGTTAACTTGGGTACATCTATAAATATGAGTACATGCTGTTATGTTAACGGATAACACATTGTTATTCTCAGAACACTCACCCATGACATGAATTCACCAATTATGTAAAGTCACGGTGCCACTCAGAAGGTGTACCCATAACGCTTGTGCGTATACAAGTGGCCTAAGTGTTCTGTTAAAAAAAAAAAACCTGACTGGTTCGACTTACTAAAAGGAAGCTAATTTCCTATATTATAACTTGTAAGGGCAACAACGGCGCAAAGGCTTGTGGGTAAACCTTCTGAGTGGCACTGTGACTTTACATATAGTGGTATGAAAAAGTATCTGACCCTTTTGGAATTTCCCACATTTTTTACATAAAATCACACAATTGACAAAACAGTGTCTGCTTTAACTAAAACAACCCAAACATTCATAGGTTTTCATATTTTAATGAGGGTAGCATGCAAACAATCACAGAAGAAGGAAAAATAAGTAAGCGAACCCTCTGCCTAAGGAGACTTAAAGAGCAATTAAAACAATTTTTACCAAACATTTTAATTCAGGTGTGTGCCCAATCACTGATGAGTGGAATAAAGCTGCCCTGCCCATTATAAAACACACACCTGGTAAGAAATGTTTTGATGAGAAGCATTGTCTGATGTCAATCATGGCTCGGTCAAAACAGCTGTCTGAAGACCAATTAAGCATTGTTGATTTGTATAAAGCTGGGAAAGGATACAAAACCATATCTAAAAGTCCGGCTGTTCATCAATCGACAGTCAGAAACGTTGTCTACAAATGGACAGAGTTTGGCACTGTTGCTTCTCTCCCAAGGAGTGGCCGTCCACCAAAGATAATGCCAAGAGTTCAGTGTAGAATACTCAGAGAGGTAAAAAAGAACCCTAGAGCGTCTGCTAAAGACTTACAGACATCACATATACTGTATGTACAACTATAGCCTAGAATGGTGTTCATGGGAGGACTCCACGGAGGAAGCCATTGCTGTCAAAAAAAAAAAAAAAAAACCTGCTCATTTAATGTTTGCAAAAACGCACTTACACACTTCAAGTTTTGGCAAAATATTTTGTGGACTGATGAAACCAAAGTTGAATTGTTTGGGTGTAACACACAATGTCGTGTGTGGAGAAAAAAATTGAACAACTCACCTCATCCCCACCATGAAGCATGGTGGAGGGAGCATCCATCATGATTTGGGGCTGTTTTGCTACCTCAGGGCCTGGACAACTTGTAATCATTAATGTAAGAATGAATTCAAAAGTTTTGCAGGAAAACCTGAGACCATCTGTCAGACAGATGAAGCTAAAAAGAGCATGAATGCTGCAACAATACAATGATCCATAACACAGAAGTAAATCAACTTGAACCTCATTGAGATGCTGTAGTGTGACCTAAAGACAGCGATTCATGCCAGACATTCCAGGAATCCCACTGAACTAGAGCAATTTTGTAGAGAGGAATGGGCCAAGATTAGTCCTGATCGATGTGCCAGACTGATCTGCAGCTACAGGAAGCGTCTGGTTGAAGTTACTTTTGGCGCAAAACATTAAATGTGATGGTTCACTTACTTATTTTTCCCCCTTCTGTAATTGTTTGCATACTATCCTCATTAAAATATGAAAACCTATAAATGTTTGGGTGGTTTTAGTTCAAGCAGAAACTGTTTTTTCATCTGTGCGATTTTGACAAAGATCAGATCACATTTGATGGTGATTTAATGCAGAAATGTGAGAAATTCCAAAAGGTTCAGAAACGTTCATGCCACTCTAGTTGGTGAATTCGTGACACGTGGGATTGTTCTGTTCAAAAAAAAAAAAAAAAAAAAAAAGGTACACAACTGAAGCCTGACTTTTTCTGCTTACTAAAGAAAAGCTAATTTTTTTGTGAAAAATCTCATAAATGCAACATTATATTTTAATCAACTATCCACGTTTAATTTGTAAATTTGAGCCACATCAATAGCCGAATGTGGCTCCAGAGCCGCGGGTTGTCTACCCCCGAATTAGGATGTCAGTGATTCACTCAAGGTGTATCAAATGTCTCCAGTTATGCGTGTTTTGTCGAGCGTTATACCCAAAAGCATGACAAATTCACCACAACGGCCTTGAGATTATTTTTTGTTTTCATTTTTATAAGTATCCCCAAAACAACAAAGCACCGCCTCTGGATTTAGAGTCGGCTGTTTTCTATTTTAAATCCTTAAGTAAACATCCCACACATGTGATTTTTGTGAAATGACCAAAAATAGTTGACCCACTTCAATTCAGTATATAAGGAGGTTTATAAAAACGCGGCACGCAAATGCGATTCGTGGCTTTACGTCTTTGAATGTCAGATTTCTTTTGTTTCACCGCGGCTACCTTTTGTGCAAATGAGCCGCCATCTTTTCATGAAAGAAGCGATGAGAGCAGAAGGCACCATTTGGGAGATGAGGAATCCTGGAACTGAGTGTAACTGTGGACATGTCACAGACGTGAGCAGGGGCAGTGAATCATAGCCAGGATGTGTGTGTGTGTGTGTGTGTTTGTTTCTCTATGTGTGTGTGCGCGTTGGCCTTTCAGATCAGTTTGGCTGACAGCATTTTTGTTTTATGTACATGCATATATATTTTTTCGCTGCTTACGCGCCAAATCTTTAATTAGAATGGACTAGCAGTGCGGCCCGACGTTGCTCGGGTTTGTGTAACGTGAACGCAATACAACCGAATCGCAGATAAAACATACTTTCCTGAGAAATGCAGCTGTAATGTAGTAATAGGAAAAGGACACCATAAAGGGGGTAATGAGCAATCGCTTTTCCAGCTCTCTGTACAGTATTTTAGAGAACAATGAGAGAGACAGTTTTTATGTTTCACACATGCTGCTTTTGTGCCCCAAACACCGCACGCACCAAGAGACAGCACCTCTAATGCACATAAAACACCACAACATAACGAATAACAATTGAAGGGATTCTGACCTTTTAGCCAAATTACCGGAATCAAGCCAGCCGAACAGCCAGACCCGCGCTGGCGCAGCTCCAACGACCCAGGCCGGCGAGACCCCGAAAGCCCGGCCAAAAGGCCAAACTCCGCGCCTTCACCCTAGTCTTAACCAGGGGTGAAATTGGCTAGAATTTGTTGCCGGAACTCCCCGACGTGAAGGTCGCCAGGGAGCCAGAAATTTAAAATTTTTTTTTTTTCCTTTTCTTTTTTTTTTTTTGGCGGGGGGGGGGGGGGGGGGTCAAACTTCTTTACTGAAATGCAAAGAAAACTGTTTTAGCACCGTTATTTCTATAACACATACCAAAACTGATTTTCATTCAAAATTGTATTTTTTTCAATGATTTGCAAAATAAAAGTTAACATAACGAGCAATAACCCCAACCTCCTATTTAAATTGAAGTTAATGGAAACATTTACTTTTTGTTTTTTTTTAATAATAAAGACATAAGTAACATACATTCAGAAAAATAAGTACAAATGACTTATATTATGCATAGTGAAATGGAATATAATTTAAACATCGCACAAACATTGGCTTTTTTAAATCATAAGTAAATGAATAAGTGGCTTAACATAAATGAACAAATATAAGTCCAAAGTGCCCATTGACAGCTAAGATGTTCTGAACCTCCCCATCAGAGCAAATAAAACTAAATAGGATAAATAAGCCTCCTCAACTCTTTCGTTGCTTTTAAAGATTTGATCCATTTTATGTTGCATTGCCCTTTTTTTGTCGCATCAATTAACCTTTTTTTTTTTTTTTTTTTTTTTTTGCTGTTCCAGAAAATATGTACATTTGAACCAATCAGAGCAAACTATCTCTGCTGATCACATGTCAGTATGTCAGCCAATTGAACAGATAAATGGGTCCAGGCTTTTTGCTTTGCTGCGTGCACTCACACGTTGACCTGACTCATCATTGTCAGCAGCTGGGGAAACCTCCATGCCGTCCGTGGAATAAAATAAATAACAAATATTGGTGGAAACGGATTAAGCCACACAAGTACTTTATTATGCTTATTGTTAACACTTCTGTATGCAAATCTGATGTTGGTAGATGGTTTTCTTCTTAGAGATGAAATGCATGTGTGGCAGCTTAGCATTTTTTTTTTTACACAGTGTTTTGACAGTTGCCGTCATATTTTCGGAATCAAAGCACCGTGTACCGGAACAGCATTCCGGCACTGAATCTTATACCGGAACTGCGTTTTGGCCCTGAATCTTAAACCGGAACTGCGTTCCTGACCGTTCTGGCTCACTTTCACCCCTGGTCTTAACCCCTTGTACTGACTCCCTTTTGAAAGCTGGAAAAAAAGGCTTCGAAACACAAGTTGACAATTTATTCTGAGTCGACAGCAATCATACAGCACAAAGGGACCCATGCAAGGATCTATGGTCACCATATCACAAGTCAACAAAAGGTTCCCAAGAAAAAATGACAACCCCTAGTTAAACATTGTCTTTTTTAAGGCTCTCGCGGGGCGGGCCGTGGGCAGGAAGAAGAAGAAGTAGCTCGCTGCTGGGGCAGTTGCCTATCGGTGAAGACAATCGACAACCCCGCCGCATTGTGAAATGATCCGGGGTAGTTTGATGTGATTTTTCGATTCGAAGGGCGAGAATAAAACTTGGAAACAACGCTCGGTTTGGGTTAGCATGTCGGCTAGTTGTCACGCTCCCTGGTTTGTTTACGTTTTCCAAAGCTGGGGAAGGGAAATGACAAAAGCCGGACTAACGCAGGTGGCATAAAATAGAGTTAAGTAGGTGCAAGAAGTCGACAGTTTTGACCATTATGGGGTAACTTTGCCAAATTCTGAATCAGATGAAATCGTGAGCCTGCCGACGTCATCCTCCACCTACGGACGCTAGAGCGCTACAATGACAGACGGGGCTAATCGGCAGATTAAAAGACTAATTTCTCGTCATCTGGGCTTTGTCAAATTGTTGTATACAGTCGAATCGTCTCAAAATATGATTTTAATTTACATAATAATGCTATTTATGACTTTTTTTATCCTTTCATACGCACTTTAACCCCTTGTATTGACTCCATTTTGAAAGCTGGAAAAAGGCTTCGAAGTTGAAAATTTATTCTGAGTCGACAGCAATCATCCAGCACAGAGGGACCCATGCAAGGATCCATGGTCACCATATCACAAGTCAACAAAAGGTTCCTGAGAAAAAATGACAACCCTGAGTTAAACATTCATTCTTTTTAAAGGCTCTCGCGGGGCGGGCCGTGGGCAGGAAGAAGAAGAAGAAGTTGCTCGCCGCCGGGAAGGTTTCCAATCGGTGAAGACAATCGACAATTCCGCCGCCGTGTGATATGATCTGTGGTAGTTTTGTGTGATTTTTCAAAAGGCGAGAATAAGACTTGGAAACGGCACTCGGTTCAGGTTAGTATGTCAGCTAGCTGTTACGCCTCCCGGTTTGTTTACGCTCTCCGAAGCCGGGGACGGGAAATGACAAAAGTCGGACTAACTCCGGTGGCATAAAATATCATTCGGGAGGTGCAAGAAGATTTTGACCATTATGAGGTAATTTTGCCATGTCGTACTGAATAAATGCATTTTTAACATTTCATATTCCATTTAGCACAAGACTTATTTGTCATGACCATACCATTTATTTAGCAATTGGGGAAAAATACTTAGATAAAAAGAATATCCTGTCAAAATATTGGAGGAAAGAGATTGAAACAATGATGACATTTTGCCGCTCTGGGTTGTATTTTCCTCGTTCTGAATCTTCCCCCCTCAATGGGCTGAATTCTAAATCAGATGAAATTGCGACCCTGCCGACGTCATCCTCCAGCTGGTGACGCAAGAGTGCTATAATGACAGGCGGGGCTAAATGGCAGATTAAAAGACAAATTTCTCGTCATCTGCGCTTTTGCCAAATTGTTGTATGTGGTTGAATTGTTTCAAAATCTTTTTCTAATTCACATAATACTGCAATTTAAGACTTTATTTATTTTGCTGTCACAGGCACTTTCAATTCAATGGAAGATTGCAATAGGTATTACATTTCCAGGCGATGCGTTTAATGCCAGTAAAATCACTGTAGTACACCGTAAAACTTGTAAGGGAGTGTATTCGTTTTATTTATGGTTGTGCACTAAACATAAGAGTTCGGAAATGATATATGGCGGAAACCACTCAGGTGACTTGAAGTTCCGACCCCCAATTTGGCCAGATTTCAAAATTGTCCGATATGCATGTGTGATACTTCATTGGAAAGCTTAAAATCTCCATTTTCTGGGGGAAGAAAAATTTTGAACAGGAGGGCATTTGAAAAATAAAAAAAAAAATTTAAAAACAGCAAACAGCAAAACCCTAACCATAGGTGAGAGCACACGAGAGCAGAATTACAGACGCCATTACTTTAACGAGATATTATCGCATACTTACCTTGTTTTGATCCAAAAACTCCATGTCGCATGTATCACTGAGTGTCAGGACACAGGTGTGAATGGCCACGGCTGCATTTTGTGTGGATTTTATGGGTGAAACATGGTAATATAACAAGGGTTGCGATGCAGAAATCGCAGACATTAGCAAGTGGTTGAGATTTTCTTTTTCATATACAGTATTTACCCTTTTAAACTTTTTTTAAAAAAATTCTTTGTTCGGATCGATTATTTATCATCTAACATATCATAGAAAATGCGACAGTAACAGAAAAAATACAATTAAGCGATAGTTATGAGGTAGATATCCATGACTTTTTTACAGACGCCATTTTTTTCATTGTGACATAATTTGTTTACAAGTTCGAAATATGTGAGTGAATAATTTTTTAAAGTCTTTTTTTTTTTTTTTTTAAACGAAATATGAGACATCAAATAATGACTTTAAGCAAAAAACGACAGACATTTTGAATAATCAATGTAATCTATTACCTTCGTTTTATGGCTGGGTTGAAACACAAGCAGTTGCGCGATGTCTGTAAACGAGGGTTTTCAAGGTAAAACGGACAAATTAAAAATAGTTCGGGGGCTTAATCTACCATGAATCTGCTATGGCAGCATATAGACATATTATTTCAAACACAACAGTTTTTTTGGCTTAAAATACAACCGTTTATTTTAAAGAGGGTTGCAAGAGCAGAAACTGCTTTTTCAGTCTTGTCTGTGTTTTCTGCCATATGTAATACGGTACGTTGTCCGCAACCTCAGCCCTGAGGTTATTTCCTGGTTGTTTAGGGTTGTAGAGGTGAGCGTGAATATGCAGAGATGGGAAAGCGTACTGTAAATTTAATTAAAAATGGATTGGAGATGGTTTATTTAAGAGGCGGTTGGCCCCTGTTGAAAATAACAGTGCCAGGTGCAAAGTCTTGCAAAAAGACTTTTTCGTTAGAGCCAATGGGGGTCAAAACTGTTGAGTCGCTCATGAGAAATTGTTGCGACGTGTTTTAGTCTTGAATTATAGACTCACTGGCCACTTTATTAGGTACACCATGCTAGTAACGGGTTGGACCCCCTTTTGCCTTCAGAACTGCCTCAATTCTTCGTGGCATAGATTCAACAAGGTGCTGGAAGCATTCCTCAGAGAGTTTGGTTCATATTGACATGATGGCATCACACAGTTGGTGCAGATTTGTCGGCTGCACATCCATGATGCCAATCTCCCGTTCCACCACATCCCAAAGATGCTCTATTGGATTGAGATCTGGTGACTGTGGAGGCCATTTGAGTACAGTGAACTCATTGTCATGTTCAAGAAACCAGTCTGAGATGATTCCAGCTTTATGACATGGCGCATTATCCTGCTGAAAGTAGCCATCAGAAGTTGGGTACGTTGTGGTCATAAAGGGATGGACATGGTCAGCAACAATATTCAGGTAGGCTGTGGCATTCCAACGATGCTCAATTGGTACCAAGGGGCCCCAAAAAATATTCCCCACACCATTACACCACCACCACCAGCCTGAACCGTTGATACAAGGCAGAATGTTTTCATGTTGTTGACGCCAAATTCTGACCCTACCATCGAATGTCGCGGCAGAAATGGTGACTCATCAGACCTGGCAACGTTTTTCCAATCTTCTGTTGTCCAATTTCGATGAGCTTGTGCAAATTGTAGCCTCAGTTTCCTCTTCTTAGCTGAAAGGAGTGGCACCCGGCGTGGTCTTCTGTTGCTGTAGCCCATCTGCCTCAAAGTTCGACTTACTGTGCGTTCAGATGCTCTTCTGCCTACCTTGGTTGTAACGGGTGGTTATTTGAGTCACTGCTGCCTTTCTATCAGCTCGAAACAGTCTGGCCATTCTCCTCTGACCTCTGGCATCAACAAGGCATTTCTGCCCACAGAACTGCCCCTCACTGGATATTTTTTCTGTTTCGGACCATTCTCTGTAAACGTTAGAGATGGTTGTGCGTGAAAATCCCAGTAGATCAGCAGTTTCTGAAATACTCAGACCAGCCCTTCTGGAACCAACAACCATGCCACGTTCAAAGTCACTCAAATCACTTTTCTTCCCCATACTGATGCTCGGTTTGAACTAGGAGATTGTCTTTAACCATGTCTACATGCCTAAATGCACTGAGTTGCCGCCATGTGATTGACTGATTAGAAATTAAGTGTTAACGAGCAGTTGGACAGGTGTACCTAATAAAGTGGCCGGTGAGTGTATATTTTCAAGGTCTTAAAAAGCATTGGACTTTTTTGAAATGGTGCAAGAACCCTGCATTGTTATGTGACCTGTCCGTATTTGCTGGGACGTTGCGAGTAATGCGCGAGGCTGCGTGCGTGCGTCAACTCCTGCCAGTTAAAAATAATGCTTTTAATCAGCCAATGGGCTTTTTAAGGTCTTAACATAAATGGAGGCACAAAAGGCTGTTTTTATGATCCCTCCATTAATCTCTCAAAAGCTTTGAGTGCGTTTCTCCGTTCTGTTGAGCTGCTCTCCTATGTAGTCAGTGGTTTGGATGGTAACCGCTAAAGAGTGAGACTTTATTATGAATATGAAAAACGCATAATCCCCTTGATGAAAAACATAGCCTGTGGTAAAATATGTGAAAGTGTTGCCTCATGCAATTTAAGAGCTCTGTAATGCAAAGTGCTTGATTCAGGCTAAGGTAGCGCTTAAAAACAAACATTGCAATGCTAGAAAACTCTGCCGTCATTACACTTCACATTTTGGAACAACACGTTGGCTCGGATGCGTGTACTCTCGGCCAATAATTTTCTAACCTTTTGAATACGGCGGATTAATTATATTGTAATGAAAACATTGTTTGTCTTGTGTTTACGGTGAATGAATCAGCTCGATGCGGCTAAATTAGCTGCCTGAGAAGCTACGGAAACAATAACGGGTCTTATCTGAACCTCGTTGTGGCTTTAAGGAGCCATACAATAAGTGCACAGTGCGCGGTAGGTTACTTTTTTCTGCGTGTGCGTGATGTGATTCAAAAGTGCACTTTTAAAAGTGCATTAGTAATCCAGTTGAGGCTTGTCAGAACCAATGCAAGCTGTTGTTAGGGCTATATGTGGATATTGGAGGTCTTAATGGCCAATTTGGAATTTGTACCGTTAATACAGGCTGAAGTAGTTGTTGTTCTTTTTCCTTCTTGTGGAATAAAACTTTTAAGCCATACTTATTCGTCATTTGTGAGCGTGTATTGAAACTAGGGCGACCACTTCCATAAGGTCAAAATGGAGGACATAATTAAAAAATATAATATTAATAATATAGGACTGTCAAACGATTCAAATTTTTAATCGAGTTAATTACAGTTTAAAATTAATTCATCATAGTGAATCGCAATTCAAACCATCTATAAAATATGCCATATTTTTCTGTAAATTATTGTTGGAATGGAAAGTCACAAAATGGAAATATACATTCAGCATACGGTACATAAGTACTGTATTTGTTTAAATAAATAAATCAACAAGATGGCATTAACAATATTAACATTCTGCTAAAGCGATCCATGAATAGAAAGACTTGTAGATCTTAAAAGATAAATGTTAGTACAAGTTATAGAAATTTTTATATTAAAACCCCTCTTAATGTTTTGGTTTTAATAAAATTTTTAGAATTTTCATTCAAAAAATAAACTAGTAGCTCGCCATTGTTGATGTCAACAAGTACACAATGCTCATGGTCCTTAAACCTATAAAATCAGTTGCACCCACGTGCCAGCAGAGGGCGACAAAACACAAAAAAACACAAGTAACAAGTTAAAAAATTAATTACCGCCCGTTAACGCGAAAATTTTGACAGCCCTATAATAATAATAACAATACATCTGACTTGCTGTGTATTTTAGGCAACAGTCAAGTTTTGCACATTTATACACTGCTGGCCAAAAGTATTGGCACCCCTGCAATTTTGTCAGATAATGCTCATTTTCTCCCTGAAAATGATTGCAATAACAAATGCTTTGGTAGTAATATGTTCATTGATTTTGCCTGCAACGAAAAAACACAAAAGAGAATGGAAAAAAAGTTAAATCATTATCATTTTACTCAAAATTCCCAAAAATGGGCTGGACAAAAGTATTGGCACCCTTCGAAAAAATCATGTGATGCTTCTCTAATTTGTGTGTTTAACATCACCTGTTACTTACCCGTGGCACATAACAGGTGGTGGCAATAACTAAATCACACTTGCAGCCAGTTAAAATGGATTAAAGTTGACTCAACCTCTGTCCTGTGTCTAACACATCGAGCATGGAGAAAAGAAAGAAGACCAAACAACTGTCCGAGGACCAGTGTTGTAAATCTTACTATAAAAAAAGCAATTAATTACAGTTACAAATTACTTCTCCCAAAAAGTAATTGCGTTAGTAACTCAGTTACCTGAATGTAAGAGTAATTAGTTACTTGGCAAAGTAACTGGTGATAATTTTCATGTTTTTATTTTTTTTCCCCTCCAAAAACAAAATCAAACAGGTCACACAATGTGAAGTTTAAAGGGTTTTTGGGACAATTGGCCCTAGCCCATTTCTTTACCCTAAACTTAACTAGACACAGGGGTATTACGGATATTGCGATCACTATATAGTAACCTTTGCTATAATTAGAAGTCATTTTATGTTGTGAATCAACCGTTAAAGTTGTTAAAATTGCTCCTGTTATTGCATTAGTTCCCTTGTGTCTACTTTCAACCTAAGTTTTAAAACTGTTTCATCATTTAAAGACAGATTTAAGTCAAGATTTTACCGATTTAGGAGCATTTTAGATTAAAAGTTACTTAGGTTCGCTAGGAAGGTTCTCTACAACAGAGCCTTCCTGAGAAGTCTACTGCTTTAAGATGGCGGCTGTTTACTAATGCATCTAGTTCTTTATACGTACATGTTGCTAATGCCGCCATGTCCATAACTGGCATCAAGTTCTATATATGTGATATCTACCGTAGCATCATGTGGGCGTAGTTTGTAGGCTATCGGCTTTGCATCGCGTTTGCAACGCCGTCACAACTCCCTTGCCTCCTCACCACTCCTGCTCTGCTCTCTCGTCTCCGTGAGTCTGTCTTTCTCAGACTTTTCTTGTGTCATTCAACCGGCCCATTTTTGGAGTTTTGTGTAAAATGAGCTTGGTTTTTTTTTTCATTCTCTTTTGTGTCTTTTTATTGCAATAAAAATAAATGAAGATATTATTACTAAAGATGTCCCGATCTGCTGATCAATCGGGTCCGATCACATCATTTTCAAAGTATCGGAATCGGCAAAAAAATATCGGACATGCCTTTTTAAAAAAAAAAAAAATATATATATATATATATATATATATATATATATATATATATATATATATATATATATATATATATATATATATATATATATATATATATATTTTTTTTTTAATTAAATCGTTTTCTAATTGTATTTAATGTTACAGACAAAATGTCTTACACTCATCCAGAGTCTTTAGTTTTGGCTTAAAGTAGGGCTATCAAATTTATCGTGTTAACGGCAGTAATTATTTTTTTTTTTAATTAATCACGTTAAAATATTTAACGCAATTAACGCAAGCGCTGTACGACCTAGTCACACATTGTCGCGTTCAATCTATAATGGCGCCGTTTTACCTATATATAGAGTGCATTTTGACCGTCTTTGGAGCCTTTTTTTAATTGGCTATAGCCTTACAACCCCTCTCTCCACAATTAGAAATAACGTGGGAAGCAGTGTGGGGAAGCAAAGTAGTAGTTGATCTTTTTCTTAACACCCTATGTTATTTTCCAACGCAGAGAAGATACATTAATGCCTTTTTTTAATATATATATATATTTTTTTTATTAAACCGTTTTCTAATTGTATTTAACCTTACAGATATAATATATAACACTCATCCAGAGTCTTTAGTTTACGCTTAAGGTAAGGTTATCAAATCTATCCCGATACCGGCGGTAATTTTTTTTTTTTTTTTAATGTATCACGTTAAAATATTTAACGCAATTAATGCATGCGCTGTACGAACCGCTCACACATTGTCGCGCTCACTCTGTAATGGTGCCGTTTTACCTATATAGAAAGCTAAAGGGCAGCGTAAAATGAGTAGAGTGAATTTTGGCAGCCTTTTTTTAGTTGGCTAAAGCCTTACAATCCCTCTCCCTACGATTAGAAATAACGTGGGAAGCAATGTGGGGAAGCAATGTAGTAATTGATCTTTTTCTTAACACCCTATGTTATTTCCCAACGCAGAGAAGATATATCAATTGGTAGCACTACGCACAGTCATGGTTCCACTTCTCATCATGCATTTGGACATGGCTACAGTATCTTTACTGAAAGTTCAACAAATACACTAGATGGCAATATTTAGTCACAATATACAAAGTCACATTTATCCTTTAAGAATTACAAGTCTTTCTATCTGTGGATCCCCCTCACAGAAAGAATGTTAATAATGTAAATGCCATCTTGAGGATTTATTGTCATAATAAACAAATACAGTACTTATGTACTGTATGTTGAATGTATATATTCGTCTGGGTTTTATTCATTTTTTTCTTAATGCATTGCCAAAATGTATATGATCGGGAAAAATTATCGGGAATGATTAGAATTGAATTGGGAGCACAAAAAAAAAAGCAATCGGATCGGGGAATATCGGGATCGGCAGATACTCAAACTAAAACGATCGGGAGCAAAAAAACATGATCGGAACAACCCTAATTATTACCAAAGCATTTGTAATTGCAATCATTTTCTGGCAGAAATTGAGCATTATCTGACAGAATTGCAGGGGTGCCAATGGCCAGCAGTGTATGTAAGTCGATGCCATTGACGGCCATGTACGTCAAAATCAAAAGCGTAGGTTTGGTCTCAACATTAGTAAGGACGCTATAACAGCATAATCTGCATGTATATTTTTTTTTGCCAGGGACAGGACATTAATTAGGTGTAATTAGACATTAGATGAACGGGGATCAGGGTTACGTTTCCCACAAATATGCTGATACGTCAAAATGAAAAAAGTTTTTACATGGGAGAAGTCATTTTTTTCAAAATAGGGGAATTCTCCCTCGCGTCATATAAAGAAAATTTACAGTGGTTGCTTTTTTGGGGGGTGGGGCTGCGGGGGGGGGGGGGGGGGGGTACTACTTAATCTATACATGGAACTACATGTTAGCCGACATTGTCCTTCACCACAAGAGTAATAGGTTGCTTCAATAGGTTGTTTCTTTTAATTCTTGAATTAAGGCCATTTCTGACATTTCAAAGCTTTTTTAAGATTAAATATCCATTTTTTAAAGATTAAATACACTCATTTACAGTTTAAAATGAGTCTGTCAAACTTATTTTCAGCTCGCTATTTTTCTTATTTCAAGAAATCTAAATGAGTAAAATTTATTTGAAGCATTGGCAGATCATTTCACTCATTTCTAGTAGATTTACACTGAAACCAAGGGAATTGAACTAGTTTTAAGGAGGTGTGTTTTTGCAGGGTGTACTCTATCACTATGTTTCCATGCCTTCCAGCTTAAAAGGCCATGATATTTGTTGTGTCAACACACACTACTGGAATGCTGGCAATTTCTTTTTTTTCCCCCTCTTCCGAGCGAATCTACCACGTACAGTATCTGAACGGAGTTAGATGGGCTATAAAATGAGGTCACGTCGTGTAAATCCGGCCTAAAAGCTAATACCGTTGTTAATTTACCTTGTTGCTATATTAAAGAGTGCGTGTAATGTACTGCAGCCATATGTAGGCATGATAATTAAGCTAATACCAGCCCCTATGGACACACAGGGGAGGTGGACACATTCCATATGCTCGAGCAACTGTCCGCAACCCGCTCGCCATCCCGATCTGAGCAATTTGAGTTCAAGGCGATGCGGGTAATTGAGAGGGCAGGGATGGCATCTGACAGGCTCTGATGGCTCCCATGATTACTTTAATCAAAGTGGTTAATGGAAATCCTTCAGGCATGCAGAAATGCGCAAATGTTCATCAGCACTCAACCGACTTGGAAGTGCAGCGAAAGCAGCGCCGCAGTTCACAACTCGTACCGTCAAACATGCGGAACGGCTACTTTGATTTTTGGAAGGCTAGGTTTGAAAAAACAAAAAATGGTGAAATCGGATGTCCAATAGCCACCCGAAATATTCAGTCATGGACAAAATTATTGGCACCCCTGGAATTTTTCCAGAAAATACACAGTTTGTCCCAGACATTAACGCAATTACAAATGTTTTCAGCATGAATGTGTTTATTTTTTGGATTTGCATCGGAAGAAACACAAAAAAGCTGAAAAGAAAAGCCAAAATGTACACAATTTTACACAGAATGCAAACATAGGCTGGACAAAACTGGTGGCACCTTCAACTTAACACAAAGCAATCGCTTCCTATAACATTCAACAAATTTTGTGCACCTCTCTGATGGAATTTTGGACCACTCTTTTGCGAACTCCAGGTCTCTCAGATTTGAAGGGTGCCTTCTTGCAACAGCAATTTTGAAATCTCTCCATACTGTAGGTGTTCAATGGGATTTAGATCTGGACACATCGATGGCCACCTCAGAATTCTCCGGCGCTTTGTCTCCAACCATTTCTTGGGACTATTTGAGGTATGTTTTGAGTCTTTGTCCTGTTGGATCACCCATGATCTCTGACGCAGACCCAGTTTTCTGACACTACAGCCTACAGTCCCTGACAAAACTTCACTGTTTTTTAACAAAAGGTGGATTTTTCAGATGAATCTTCCATTGAATTACACAACAGTCGCTGCAAATATTGCAGGAGATCTACTGGAGCCCGAATGGATCCGAGATTCACTCAGAAAACAGTGAAGTTTGGTGGTGGCAAAATGATGGTCTGGGGTTAAATCTAGTATGGGGGTGTGCGAGAGATCTGCAGGGTGGAAGGCAACATAAATAACAAATCTTAGCTGCCTCTTACATTCCTAACCATAAAAAGGGACAAATTCTGCAGCAGGATGGTGCTCCATCGCATACTTCAATCTCAACCTCAAAGTTCCTCAAGGCAAAGAAGATCAAGATCCTCCAGGACTGGCCAGCCCAGTCACCAGACATGAACAGGATGAGAGAGGAGGCATGGAAGACGAAACCCAAGAATGACATGCAAGACTGCTTTCTTTGATGTTCCTGATGACTTGATCAATAAATTGTATGAATCCTTGCCGAAGCCCATGGAAGTTATACAAAATATTAAATTTAGATCTCACATCACCACTACTTAATTTGCTTATGTTATGTAACATATTTATGTATTTGAAGTACATTTTTTTGTTCAATTTCACACTAGTTTCTGTAGGCGACAAAACTTTTATCTTGCCAAAATTGGACCTTTATGTCTTTATTAAATGATAAATCTTTTTTCAGTGAAACAAATATATATAAATCTATATTATATTTACTTTATATAACATCATTTGGGAGGGTCTCACATGAGCTTTCATATTAGCCATTTCTGAAACCAATTGAATAATAAAAAGTCAGGTTATTAGCAATTGTTTCTACAAAATGGATAAGCGACAAGAATTTTGTCAGGGACTGTAGACTAGACTAGACTAGACTAGAATGGAATGCCTTTATTGTCAGGTCATTGTCCTGTTGGATCACCCACGACCTCTGACGCAGACCCAGTTGTCTGACATTACATTGCTACCCAACAATTTTGATGGTCTCCAGATTTCATGACTCCTTGCACACTGTCAATGCACCCAGTACCAGAGGCAGCAAAACTACCCCAGGACATCACTGGACCTCCACCATGTTTGACTATTGAAGGGAATAGTTACCTTTCTCGCACACACCATATAACTGTTTGCATTAGTCTAACACATTCATTATAGTAAAGCATTTAACCATAGTTTGAGGGACGTCACTCCATGCCTTTTGACACGGTAAAGTGGATCACCTTTTCAGCCCTCGCATGATAAGCGAAGGAAAGGACGTCAACGGCTCTTCGGTGGGTCAGGGCACCCTCACCCTACCAGGACAACAAATTGATAGTGCGGAGTCTTAGACGTCAAGACGTGCCTCAGTTGCCATGACAACCATGTCCCAGCCACGAAGGATGACGCACGAACTTGACCGCCCAAACCTGCCACAGAAGGATGATACCAAGACAACACCCAGACACGCCTTCCGCCCGGCCCACTCTACCACAGCTTTCAAAAGACTGAACATTTTAGCGAACAACGGTCGCTTCTAGGGGACATTTCGATGTATCCGTTGTTTTGCTAACCCTGGATCCAGCATTGCCTCGCCGTCGTCTGTTTTGCCTTGTTTTTTGACCATTGTCGACGAATAAATTGTCAACCTGTTTTCGATGAGCCTTCTTTAAACCGTTCAAAATGGAGTCAGTACGAGGGGTTAACACCAGAGTGGAAGCGCAGTGTTTTGCCTCGCCGGCCGACTGCTGGAGCAGCGCCAGCGGAACGCCTTCTGGTTCGGGTGTCGCTGTTCCGGTGGCTTGGCCGGAGGGCCGAATTCCTTCAGTATAGGCACTATGTAGTTTTCTTTGTAGACCTCATTCATTTTTTCTGGGTGCCTTGACAATGTGCAAGGAGTCATGAAATATGGAGACAATCAAAATGATAAGGGCCGGAATGTCAGGTGTAGTGTCAGAAAACTGGGTATGTGTCAGAGGTCATGGGTGTTCCAACAGGACAATGACACAAAACATACCTGAAATACAACCCCTAGCAAAAAGTATGGAATCACCAGCCTCGGACAAGCACTCACTCAGACATTTTATTATGCAGAACAAACTCAGATAAAAAGCTTGACAAAAACGTACGGTTGCCAAAAATGTGGGCTGTTCACAGTCAGCTGTATCAAAAATCTGGACCCAGTAAAAACAGCATGGCAAAGTTGTTAAAGTTAAGCATACTAGTAGACATTCAAACGTCATGACAAACAACTAAAGGCCATATGTCTTGAAAACAGAAGATGTACAACAAGACAAACGAAGAAGAAATGGGAGGAAGTTGGAGTCAAGGTATGTGACAGAGTCGTGCAAAATCGCCTAAAAGAAATGGGGTTTTCATACAGGAAAGCTAAAAGGAAACCATCATTGACACTTAAACAGAAAAGAACAAGACTGCAATGGGCTAAGGAGAGGCAATCATGGACTGTGAATGACTGGATGAAGGTTACTTTCAGTGATGAGTCAAGAATTGTGCATTGGACGAGGCAATGATGACTTTTGTTTGGTGCCGTTCCAGTGAGATTTACAAAGATAACTTCCTGAAGAAAACATCAAAATTCCCTCAGTCCTTGATGATATGGGGCTGCATGTCAGGCACAGACACTGGGGAGATGGCTGTGGTTAAATCTTCAATAAATGCACAAGTTCACATTGGAATTTTAGACATCTTTCTTATCCCTTCAATTGAAAATAGGGATCTGGCAACTGGAATCAAAGAGAGTTGGCACCAAATTGATGAAGAATACTCATCAAGTCCATGCCTCAGAGACTGCAAGCTGTCATAAAAGCCAGAGGTGGTGCAACTAAATACTAGAGTTTTGATTGTTATTTCTTTGTTTGCGTCTCATGATTCCATATTTTTTTCCCCTGCATTTGCTCTATAAAAGTAACATTTACTGACCACCACAGTTTTTTTGTTCATTTCTTTTAGTGTTTCTGAATGCCAATGAGTTGCACTTTTGAACTAATTCATTATTTTGTCAAGCTTTTTATCTGAGTTTGTTCCACATAATAAAATGTCTGCGTGAGCGCTCGTCCGAGACTGGTGATTCCATACTTTTTTGCTAGGGGTTGTGGCACCAAGAAATGGTTGTAGACAAAGCGCTGGAGAATTCTGAGTTGGCCATCGATGAGTCCAGAAAACTATGGAGAGATCTCAAAATTGCTGTTGCAAGAAGTCACTATTCAAATCTGAGAGACCTGGAGTTCGCAAAAGAAGAGTGGTCCAAAATTCCATCTGAGAAGTGCTCGAAACTTGTTGATGGTTATAGGAAGTGTTGGAGGTAGTCGTTCAGGTCCTCCGCATGTTCGTTTTCAATTCAGGTGAGACGGCTAGACTGGATTGCTAAATAAAGACAGGAGGCAAGAGATCAATACTGCGCAGTTTTAATTTCAGAAATTTCTGGGTGCATTCAATGACAGAACAAAAGCTGTGTAGAGACATGCACACTAGACAGATGGCTCGGCGTTGCTTATATGCTCTACAGATAAGGAGGTGTGTCTGGAACGTTTGGTGATTAGGTTATGAGTCTTGCTACGTTGGCAGTTAAAAGTCCATGATTACATTTGGCAGTTAGATGCCCATGAGTATTTGAGGCAAAACTAACTGTCAGCGTTTTTCTGTAAATAACAACTTCATTTATGGACATGATTACATTAGGCGAGATGCATACTGACTTCAGAAGCAATTTCTTTCTGTTATTTCTTCCAAATGATCTGCAACCAAATATTGAGGTTAGGATGCCAACAATTTTGTCCAACCTATTTTTTGAGTTTTGTCTCAATTTTGACTTTTTTCCTGAGTTGTTTTGTTTTTTTCCAATGCACATCAAAGAAATAAACTCATGCATACTAAAAACATTTGTAATTGCGTTCATTTCTGTGAGAAAATGTTCTATTTTCTGGAAAAAGTCCAGGGGTGCCAATAACTTCGTCAAGGACTATATGATAATTTGGGCTAAAATGTCATCTTTTCAACAGCGTACGCACCCGTGTGTTTCCCAGTACTGAACGTGATATACAGTAGTAGTGTACATATAATTCCTTTTGGAGTTTATAGCCTCACCACGTCCCATACTTAGCCCGACAGTAATTTATCATACGAGCTTGTTGTCTGTGTCAGGCGTCTCAAGGAATGTGTCCTATATTTTTCCCCGCTTCTTTTGTATTCTACATATCTTTGAAACGTTAGGATAAAAATCTTATATATCTCTTTATGACATTTGAAATACTGTTTGTTTTATCTGAAAACATCAATGTTATACAGAGCAAGACAAGGAACATCTTGACAAGATTGATGACCACATCCGTATTCTCCCAACTATAAGTTCCACTTTTTTTATTTTTATTTTTTCTTAGTAAGACTTTAATGCAGTGGTCCCCAATCTTTTTTGTACCACGGAACCGTGTGACATGGGCCTTTTTTTCATGGACTGGCAATGTGTGGCAGAAATTTTCAGTAAATATGTACCTCTACATACAAATTTAATCCGTTCCAGGACCTTGTTTGTAAGTCGAAATGGTCGTATGTCAAGCAGGATTTTCCCATAAAAATACATTATAAATCCATTAATTGGTTCCACAGCCCGAAAAACTGCACCAAAACCTTAATAAATAATGCTGGTACTATTACAAATGGCAATTACACATAGCAAAACAAATAAATTATAAATAAAAATCGGAATAATAATAATAATAATTCCTGTAATAATGTAACATATCAGGTTCTAATGTGGTGGACATGTTTTTCGTGCTGTACTTGAACGCACCGTGTGGCTGACCTAACAGAGTGAGATAGGTGCTGTAGAGATTTTACTTTCTTTTTTAACTCATTTGCTCTCAAAAGCGTGTACATATTTTCTATTTTAAATTGTTTCAGTGTCCCAAAGACGTATTTATACGTCTTTTATGGGTTTTTTTTCTTCTTTTGTTTTTTTGTTTTTTTTTCAAAAAAAAGACATCTCTGGGTCGTGATTCAATTTAGCTCCAAAGCACAAAGCTGAAAATACATTTTAAAGCAATAAAACTGGCCACTAGAGGGCAGTAGCGCATTTGGTAAGACCCGCAACCCTATTCAAAGGCAACGACGGCCAAGCCGCAAAGCCGGGGTGCCGACGGAAGACGACCGAATGGATGCCAGGCGGCGGACGACCGAACAGAACATCGGTAGGACGCCCGGGATGCCAGGTGCTGGACGACCAAGCAGAACCACTAGATGCCGTTGAGTCCGTGCTGATTGCGAGCAGAGCCCGCAGCGACTCAAAAAAATTCATCTGTTTGAGACAGGCAACGATAAGGGAAAAGTTTAACCGGCTGTCGCGGCCACAATAGCGTCATCTTTCAGTTAGTTATGTGTAAATAAATTGTTACTTTGCTATCAAAAGTTCTATTTGTATTGTTGTTTCTGTTATTTTGTAAAAGGAAAACATTATTCAGATGTTTGGGATGTCACATAAGCAAAAAATAGCTGTGTTAAAGTCAAAGTTATGTTTGAAATGCATGCTTTTACAAAAAGTTCAATTTCTCCGTTTTTTTTCATCAGAAATTGGAAAATTGCTCAAACTAAGCTATTTTCTAATGCTGATTTCTAAAGAATGGAAAAATATATAAACTAATTTTTTATCTGCTGAAAAAAGAGAGTCTAATCTTTCTTTTGGTGGGTTCCATGTTTCTAGAGCAATATAAAAGAATTTTCTGTGGGCCTTGCAAAATCAGTCAAAATCCAGTAAAACGGCCGGGAGCGAATGAGTTAATGTTCTGGTGTGTTGTGTTGCACAATTTATGAAACAGATGATTCAAAACCTGATGAAGCTGGCGATTTTTGGTGATGTTACCACAATAATAATTGTCACCTTAACTTATAAAAACTGGCAAACGCTGCCACCGGTGGGCAGTGTATCCTCCATCATTTAACAAAATACAATACTTTTGGACTTTTTGGATTGTTATTTTGGGGTACTTAAAGTGTTAATTCCAATTTACGCAGAAATTCGGGTTACGTCACCAGCGTAGGAAAGGAACGCGTTCGTAACCCAGGGACTATCTGTGTAATCAAATTTTCTGTAAAAAAGGGCCATTGTTTTTCAGCCGTCAGTATTTAAAATTAAAATGCTCATCAAATTCCATCTCTCCTTCAACTCTTCCTACACTCTGCTGCTCTACTTTGTCTGGGCAGAAATGGAGATATAACACTGTAACTGTAATGCAATTATCGTAATTTTTGGAGTATAAGCCTCTGCTTTTTCCTTCATTTTGAATCCTGCGGCTTATAGTCCAGTGGGGCTTATTTGTTCATTTATTTGAATTAATAGGTAACACTTTTTTGACAGTCGCGTTATAAGACCGTCATAATTATGACATGGGCATACTGGATGCTTATGTCATTACCTCATTCACTCCCAGCCATTTTCACCGAAGCAAAGCCCTTCGCTCCCGGCCGTTTTACCGGATTTTGACTGATTTTGCAAGGCCCACAGAAAATTCTGTTCTATTGCTATATAAACATGGAACCCACCAAAAGATTAGACTCTCTTCTTTCAGCAGGAAAAAAAGTAAGTTCATATCTTTTTCCTTTCTTTAGGAATCAGCATTAGAAAATAGCTTAGTTTGAGCAATTTTCCAATTTCTGAAAAAACTGAAAAATTGAGCTTTTTGTGAAAGCATACATTTCAAACATAACTTTGACTTATACACAGCCATTTTTCGCTTTAGTTACATCCCAAACATCTGAATAATGTTTTCCTTTTACAAAATAACAGTAGTACAATACAAGACAAATAGAGCTTTTGATAGCAAAGTAACAATGTATTAAACTAACTAACTGAAAGATGACGCTCTTGTGGCCGCAACAGCCGGTTAAACTTTTCCCTCATCGTTGCCTCTCTCAAACAGATTAATTTTTTTGAGTCTCTGCAGGCTCTGCTCGCGAGCAGCACGTACTCAACAGCATCTAGTGGTCCCGGTAGTTCTGCTCGGTCGTCCAGCGCCTGGCATCCCCGGCATCCTACCGGTTGTTCTGCTCGGTCGTCCGCCGCCTGGCGTCCATTGGATCGTCTTCCGCCGGTGCCCGTCCGTGCGGCTTGGCCGTTCGTTGCCTTTGAATTGGGTTGCTGGTCTTACCAAATGC
Source organism: Corythoichthys intestinalis (assembly GCF_030265065.1). Classification (NCBI taxonomy): domain Eukaryota; kingdom Metazoa; phylum Chordata; class Actinopteri; order Syngnathiformes; family Syngnathidae; genus Corythoichthys; species Corythoichthys intestinalis. The sequence goes on along the minus strand of NC_080396.1, from coordinate 1,694,442 downwards.
GCTACTGCCCTCCAGTGGCCGGTTTTATTGCTTTAAAATGGATTTTCAGCTTTGTGGTTTGGAGCTAAATTGAATCACGACCCAGAAATGTCTTTTTTGAAAAAAAAAAAAAAAAAAAAGTAAAAGACGTACAAATACGTCTTTGGGACACTGAAACAATTAAAAATAGAAGGCATTTATACATTTTTTGGCAAATGAGTTAAGTGTCATCCAGCAAATTATGGCCCTAACTTCGTTTATGTCCAGCTTGGATCTTTTACATCCATTCAAAAGTAAGATAATTTGCAGGATAACACTAAATGACATCTGTTATAGGCATTCATAAACTTCATAACTTACATCTCTCATTCCTCCTTGTTGATTTATCCTTGCTGCGAGCAAATAACTTTCTAATATCCATTTGCAAGACATATACTTTTCAAGTCAAATAGAAAAATAATAATAATAATAATAATAATAATACATTGTAGTGGACCACACATACACGAGGACACTGGTGTTTCAATTTAGGTGAAAATTCAATTTAATAAAAGTCACAAAAGAAACAGTTTAATAAAATATCTTGGGCCCAACATATAAGAGGCCAACATAACAAAAGGCTTCAACCAAACTGACCTCCAGACTGTGTGGCCGTCTAAAACAGGGTGGACTCTACTAACGACCACCTGAAGGAGGTATGACAAATTAACCAAACATTGTCAACTTAATAAAATGACAAAAGATGGAAAATATACATATATTCAAACAATAATTAACAAATGTACATTTAAACAAACAGTGAAAGCTTTACTCCAAACAGTCACAATTAAATCAACTTAAATATCCCCCCTTCAGAATGGTAGGTGCCAGATCTTACACAGCTGTGGTCATTACCTCAAATTGGCAAATAAAATCTAGTAAGCATTCAGACAAATATTAACTAAAGTGTGCACCCATTAGAAAATACATGTCCAAAAAAAATATCACATAAATAATTAACTAAATCTTGAAACACTAAATTGTGGTGGTAGTGGTAGCCACCACATGCATCTTGTTCCAGATTACAGGGACTGCAGTAACAGATAAAATGCTTTTAGAACAGATGGAAATTATGATGAGCGCACATACAAAATTGTTAAAGGTCATATCCCAAAGATTGATTCTGAAATGGCAATAAATAGCATCAGTATTGATAAGTTCAAATACCACATATCACCAATGTATTGATAATCGTTGTATCGCCATATCGTGAGATTATCGTGAACTTTGTATCACAAATTATATAGTATCGTGAGGTACCAAAAGTTTCCCGTTACACACACACTTCAATTTTAGATGCTTTTAAGTAATTAGGTGATTAGCGATATTTCATCATGAAAACCTTGGGTACCATATTGGCTTCCCAAGCAAAAAATACCCATCCGTTATCTTTGTTAAGTACATTCATGTGACAAGTCATACTCCCCCCCCCACATATAGTTGAGTTTGCAACACCACGTATTTCCATGGTGACGACTTGCTCACTACATGCTCTGTGGGAGACTCATGCTGTTCAAGTTTAATTTTGTATTCAATGTGTCGCCTCATATTTGCCTGGAAGGTTCTTTCAATTGTCGTCAGAACGAAGACGTGTCTGCTTGTCGAAGGCGCGATACAATTACATGCCGCGTAGTCATTGGTCTCTGTCGAGGTTCGTGAATGCTTTGTAGACGCCTCAAACAGAACTGTAGGTGGGCGGGTAGGCCCGATGCCATTCAGGCTTCACCGGGCGGGCCTTCCGTTTATTGTATGATTCCACAGTTTTTCTCTCTGAACGAGCGTGACTCGTCACCTGCCCTCATTTTGCCTCTACTTCTCTTCTTTTCCATGTGCAGCAATTACAATTAGAGTGCACGCTGGGTGAGGACAAGCATAGTAAAACAACGTGAGGCAAAGAAAAGAAACATCCAATTGTGCTGTTTGTTTTCAGCTCGTGAGTTGCAGTGAGATGTTTAATTGCTCGCGCTGGACGAGAACTATATTTTCCTTGTGATGACCTCCACCATGAAAAAAAAAACATTAGCACAGTAATGAACACTTTAAATAAATGTGAGGCTATTTAGTAAACGTGTTTTTGAAGATGGCTACCATCTGATTTGAATTCTACAAAGCCCCTAAAGGGACATCGACAGAAATAAAATAAATTTAAGCAATCTGGTGCGTCCTACAATCTGCTCATCATTAGCATTATATAGTATTTAAGCTAATGGACTTCTGCTATGCAAGTTAGCTTAAATGCTAATGTTTACAACAATTGACAAGCAGAACTTTGTTTGCAAGTTCGCCAATTACAACAGTTGGCAAAAAGTTCACTAGCTTACATACTATATCATGCTAGCGTTTACCAGATAGTTTCTGGTGCGCACTTGAAACAATCTGGTAAACATTAGCATTATATACCATTTAAGCTAGCGGACTTTTGCTATGCAAGTTAGCCAATTGTTGTAAACATTAGCATTATATAACATTTAAGCTAGCGGACATTTGCTATGCAAGTTAGCCAATTGTTGTAAACATTAGCATTTAAGCTATCGGCTTTGGAAATACGCCAATTACAACAATCGGCTGACTTGCGTAGCAAAAGTCCGCAAGCTTAAATACCATATAATGCTAGTGTTTACCAGATTGTTTTAAGTGCGCACCAGAAACTATCTTGTAAACATTAGCATTATATAGCATTTAAGCTAGCGGACTTTTGCTATGAAAACTAGCCAATTGTTGTAAACATTAGCATTTAAGCTATCAGCTCTGCAAGTACGCCAATTACAACAATTGGCTAACTTGCATAGTAAAAGTCTCCTAGCTTAAATACTATATAATGCTAGTGTTTACCAGATTGTTTCAAGTGCGCACCAGAAACTATATGGTTAACATTAGCAATTTATAGTGTTGTAAACATTAGCATAAAGCATTTAAGCTATCGGACTTTTGCTTGGCAAGTTAGCCAATTGTTGTAATTAATAGCATTATATAGCATTGAAGATGGCAGACTTTTGCTATTCAAGTTAGCCAATTGTTGTAAACATTAGCATTATATAGCATTTAACAATCTGGTGCGATTGCAGATTGCTTAAATGTATTTTATTTTTTGTCGATGTCCCTTTGGGGGCTCCGTGGAATTCATTGCATCATCCAACTAACATATTTGTTTTGAAAAAGGACAAGAAATGATGGAAATATGGACATAAACACATGGTTGATGCAGCGTTTATATATGAGGGCAATATCTCCCGTTTTCTTTGGTCAATTGACTTCAAGTAAAAATGGGTGTGGACCTCAACCTCCGCAGTTTCAAATGAGACCAACCACTGGCACGTGGTGATGTAATTACAGCGTGACGAGGCTTCAAAGATGATATGTGTAAACGTGTCGCCACCGACACGTCCGGTGTTAAAAATGTTTGTTAACGACTAGCTGTTAAAAACGACTAGCGAGCGTCTAGTTCTAGACTGACTTCTGTCACTCGTTTCTTTCCCTACCGAGCAGCGGGTGCCGTCGAGTCCCTCCGCCGTCATAGAGCACTCATAGGTGGACACATTCTTAGCAGGGAGTTAACACACCGTTAAAAACATAACATTTTTAGTTATCTTGCAGCTTCTGTTCTCGCTATGCAGTGCAATCAAGTGCATCATACAATCAAGTGCTTATCATTGAGCAGCAAGGACAAAATGAGAACACGAAGTACATTAATGAAACCAATTCACAAATGTTCATCGAATCGCAGAATAGATTGGTTTTACTCTATAGAGCAAACGTTTGACCCGTTGGAATGTGTTTTGCAAACCAAGTGAAACGATAAAAAAAAATGATTGAATTTCCAATCGTACACAAAACATCAATAACAAGAAGAATTGCCCCTCAAATAACCTGTGATAAAAATGAATCCACGGTCACATGTCACATTTCAGTTAGTTAGATTAATTCCAGGCGGCTAATGGTTTAATTTTGGCATAATTCAATAAGCGCATACTCCCACGACACCCCTCACACGTGGAGTCTATAATCACGTCTTGACTGTTAGATGAGTTTGGAATCTCTTGTGGTTTCATTTGCAGCTAATTCCTCCTATTATCACACTTGTGCATGGCAAATCAGAACAAATGCTTAACAGTTTGCGCTCCTACACATATATATTAGGGCTGACAAACGAATAAAATTTTTAATCGAGTTAATCACAGCTTAAAAATTAATTAATTGTAATTCATCTCAATTCAAAACCATTATTTTTCTGTAAATTATTGTTGGAATGGTAAGATAAGATGAGACAGATATATACATTGAACATACTGTTGATAAGTACTGTATTTGTTTATTATAACAATAAATCCACAAGCTGGCATTTACATTATTAACATTCTTTCTGTGAAAGGGATTCACGGATAGAAAGACTTGTAATTCTTAAAAGATGAGTACAAGTTATAGTCATTTTATATTAAAACCCCTCTGTACGTTTTCGTTTAAATAAAATTTGTAAACTTTTCAATCTAAAAATAAACTAATAACTCGCCATTGTGGAAGGTAGTGATTGAAATACACCACAAGGTGTCAAGAGTGAGTTTTAAATTAATTACAGATCCAGCCAAGTTTTTCTAGTGCGTTTCGCCCCTGGACTGACGCCGTAGTTTCCGGGTTCATTGTACCTTACGTTCATTTGAGTGTTGACTTCACAACGTACGAGACCTCTAATAGTTTGTATATTGTGATTAAATATTGCCATCTAGTGTAGGGTGTTAAGAAAATGATCATCTCCTGTCAATCTTCCCCACGTCGCTCGCCACAATAGTTGTAATTGTTTTGGAAGAGATTCCAAAGCTTATGCCAAAAAATGGCGCGGCCCCAATGAATGCCTGTGTCTACTCCACTTGCTTGCCTCTGCCTCTTAGCTCTCAATATACATAAAACGGCATTGTAGTCTGTTTGCGGCAATACATGAGTGGGTCGTTCCGCGCATGCGTTAAATATTTTATTGTGATTAATTAAAAAAAAAAAAAAAAATTACCGCCCGTTAACGCAATAAATTTGACAGCCCTAATATATATATATATAATTTGTTTTTTCTAGTTTTTAATTTAAAAACTTGATATTTGTATTTAGGAATTTGGTTGGGGAATTCTCTTGACTGGTCTGATTTATAGCATTCTGCAAAAGATAACATAACCAACACGTGAATGAGTTAGAAAAAGAAAAAACTAAGACAGCATGAACGAAATATTGTCATAATTACTAAGGCTGCAGCTATCGAATATTTTTGTAATCGAGTATTCGGCTGAAAATTCTTTAATCGAGTAATCGGATAAAACATTTTTTTTAGGTAACGAGCAATTATAAATATACATGAGAAAACAAGACATTTCATCTAATATTAAACCATTTTCAGTAGATCAATGTCTTTATTTTCATTGTACATTGTTAAAAACAGCCAACGATTGCATCTCAGAAGTGACTACAAAAAAAAAAATAATTTTTTACTGTTTTCACTCAAAAACTTGTAAATCTAAAATAATCTTATTTTGGAGCCACCTAGCCTAGCATCGCGTTTGCAACAGTGTCACAACAAACACTTTGCTCTCCGTGTCTCTGACTTTTCTCGCATCATTCAACCAACTTAGTAACGCATAGTCAGAGGCGGAGTTGGCAATTTTGGGGCCTAAGGCGAACATATTCAGGGGCCCTCTTCATGGGTCAGGGGTTAAAAAGGTGAGGTACACTAGGGCTGTCCTAAACGACAAATTTTCTCCTGATTAGTCAGCCGACTAGTTTTACGATGAGTCGACTAATCTAATAATTGTCTTTTTTTTACTAATTTAGCAATTAAATTTTTGTTGACGCTTATTAATTCACAAAACCATTTTGGAACACTTAAATTCTTTATTAAAGTACAAATAATCATGTAAATAACAATAATTAATCACAAACAATGAGGTTAAATGCTGATAGCATTTACTAGTGCAAAAGAATGGAAAGTAAACAGATTCAGAACATTGACTTTGCCTTTCCAACATTATTCAAAACAATTATTTTAAAAAAATCGCGCATTATTATTATAGTATACTACTATATATATCGTAGTATAATAATTATAATAATTATTCATTGCTAATCATATTTGTCATAAAGAATGTCATTTGAAGGCTATTCTTAGTGTAGAATCTGTATTCTGTAGTATTTACTCTATATATTATAACATTAATTCTGAAGTATGTGGGATGAACTCCAGAAATCGTTGTTTATACGAAGAACATGACGTGCCTTTATTTTGAAATGTTCACCGGAGGTACGTTCGCTAAACCGCTAAGCGAAAGCTTTACACTCCGTAAAAAAACATTCTTTGTCATTGCTTGTGGTGTCACTAATAGATTTCTTTTTTTTTTTTTTTGTTAGCAAATGCTGTTAACCAGCTGTTGAGTGTTATTGTATGACTGATTGGAAATGTACTGCATTGTTTCACCACAGGGTGTGCTGTCGTGTATTTTATGTTCGGTGTGAAGAAGAAGAAAGTTAAAAGAGGCATTAGCGGCCTTTTCTCAACGTCTTCCTCACTGCACTTTGGCTCTGATGGAGAGCACATTCGCTCATGTGTTCGATATAAACGATAGCCGACGTGCAAAGCAGCAAGTGAGCTGTAAAAATAACGAGCTTCGTGGTTTGAAAAACGCGGGAGAGCTAAGTGAAGCTAACGAATAGCTAAGCGATGCTAAACGGAGCTAAGCTAAGCTAAATGAAGCTAAGCGACTGATACTCAGTCCGTCGTCGTGGAACAGTCCATTGTAGTGCGTGTGTGTTAGAGGTTAGATTTTGTGCCCGGACCCGAACCCGACCCGATCGGGTCAGGCCCACATTTTAAGCATTCACGTTCGGGTCAGTTCGGGTCGGGCCGCCATGCCGGACTAATAAATTATTTAAAAAAAAAAAAAAATGGAGAGCAGGCTCTCTGTATTGCGCTTCTGCTTGTGCGTGTGCACGAACCTCGTGGCGCCGGCCGCTTTTTATTCTTGTCCTCCCGCTGTACCGTTTGCGCACGGCCGAGGCGCCGCCCTCTCCTGTTCCCTCTCCTTGACAGAGAGTCGCGTCCATGTGAGAACAATAACCCACACACTCAAAAATATGTTTAACAAACTTTCCCAGCGTTATTTCGTTGTGTGAATGCTTTGATAATTCTCAAAAAAATATGTAGATTATTTAAACATTAAGAAAACTTGCGTTTTTTTTCTGCCAACTCGAAGAAATGAAAATAAATTGCTGCTGCTGCGTTTTTTCCGCGTCACTCAAAAAAAAAAAAAAAAAAAAAAAAAAATCGGGTTTTTCGGGCTCGGGCCTGCAAATCTAGTTAAGTGATCGAGCTCGGGCCGGGTCGGGCCTCAATACCAGCAGGCCATGTCGGGTCGGGCTGGATTTTTTAGGCCCGAACTAGGCTCTAGTGTGTGTGGGGGAAAGATAATATAAATACAGCATTCAAATGGATTTCTTTTTTGTTTTGTTATTTTTTTTTTTTGTTTGGTATGCTGACATAATTATACATGAAGAATAGTTGGGGGTGCTGCTGGCTCTGGTGGCCCAAGCCCTTGCTCGTTGGGGCAAGGGCAGCTGGTAGGACGGCCCCTACTGTTTGGGGGGCCTAAGGCGATCGTCTACTTCGCCTGAATAGTAGATCCGCCTATGCGCATAGTAACGGACATTGTCTCGTTGCCAAAACGGTGACAAAATCTGTACTGAGATAAAGACATAATGCATGGAAAATGTAAAGATTTTGAACGTACGGCGTACACATTTAAAAATCAGCGCTCACTTGTACAAATTACGCCGAAACCGTACAACTTGACAGGTATGATTATATAAGCTGCACACAGACTACTTTTCATTGTGTCAAAGTGTCATTTTGTCAGTGTTGTCCCATGAAAAGATATACTTTAATATCTGCAGAAATGCGAGGGGTGTATTCACTTTTGTGATACACTGTTGCGTCATCAGCATTATTGTCACTTTCATGTACCTGTGGCATGAAAGTGACGACGCGGTTTGTCCGTTAAATAAACCATGACGAGATGCCTCTGTCGCAGCAGCTATTTGTGCCGCTCATCTTTGCACGCCGCCTTATCCTACTTAACGCTCCCGCAGCCCTTAACTGAAGCGATTGTATTTTCTTTTCAGTCCTGGATGAAATTAATTATTCATTTCAAGATACAGTAATTGCATGCCACTGTGGCTTAAACATCCATTTGTGTTTAAAAAACCTGCTACTAACTTTTAAATGAAAACGATTTCAAATAAGGACGATTTTCAAGCACTTTGGAAATTGGGGTCCCAGTAGGTTCCGGCTTAATTTGAAAAATCAAATAATCAATTTGCCACAATGTTGTGATAATTAAGAATGGGATTCTATAAAATCCAAACTATGTTCAAAGCATTTTTTTTTTGCAGCTTTCAGGTTGTTTTGCAGACACGGCAAATCAAAGAAACTCATCACTGCTTCTCCAGGAAAAAAAATAGTGGTGATGAAAAGGCTTTTCATTTGATGCAACAAAAGAGATGCTGAGTATCTTGACTGTGTTGGCGAGAGCGGCTCAACAGGAGTATCAAAGCGCCAATGAAAATGATGTTTACTTGAATGGTCGTTTTCTCGCTAACCTTTAGGAACTTTAGTGTGCTGCGGTTGCAATCGATGGTGTCTTTGTTCAGAAAAGATCAGTTGACCTTTTTGTTCCGGGAAGTTCTACGTTCATCAAAAACAGGTACTTTTTTAATATGCAAAATACAGCAAGTATCGCAGCTTCCACCTCCGGATAGATTTTGGAGCACATCACTAGGACGAGTCCGTTTAATCAATCCTAAAAAGTTCAGTCCGCTGATGTATGACAGCAGAACTATGCACATTGCACGCATACTTGGGCTGCAAGGTTCTTCCATAGCTCGAACACAGATCAAGTCATCATGAAAAATTGGCTGCGGTCATGCTGGAACCCAAAAATGATATTCTACAAATTGTTTGTACAAAGAATTGACCAAAATGGGCATTTTTGTAAAAGAAATGGTTAAACTGGGGAACATATTTTTTGTTGTTTTTGGTCTGAAGTCTGTTTTGAATTAGTTTTCTTCCAGCGTGCAACAGGGGCGTCACTAGACCTAATACTGTACTGGGGCACAGCGGGGCACTGGCAAGCAAAAAAAATAAATTCTTTTTTAGCACTTATTGAGCATAAAAAGTCAGAAATGGCACTTTAAACTATATATAATCAAACCAAAATACAAGTGATGGTTGTTTTTGTTTTTCAGCCATCAGTATTTAACTAAAGTTGCGAACGTAGTATTTGAAACCCTCCGCGTTTTAATGACGTTACCCACATGCCGCTGGTTGGTCTCGTTTGAAAGTGCGGAAGTTGGAGTTTACTCTCATTTTTATTTGAAGTCAATCGACCAAGTAAAACGTGAGATAATGCCATTTAAGTTTTATAGGTTTATCTTCCTCTCGATGAAACACGAAAACGCTGCATGGATCATTTGCTAATGTCTATATTTCCATCATTTCTTGTCCTTTTTCAAAACCAAAAGTGCCACAAATCCAATGAACCCTTCTGACGTCACAACGGAAGCACACAATGCGACCATTATAAATATATACTGCCAAGCCCGCTCAAGGATTCGGTGAACGAGAGGGAGGGAGGAGAGTAGCCAGGTTGCGAGCGGCGATCGACTTTTTGAATGAATCGAAAAGTAAATCTAGCGCAAACATTTGCGCTTTTTCATCAACTCGAGAAAGAGGATGGACCAAATTTGTCATCGTCGTCTTCAGATGAGCCGCGAGTGAAGAGAGTGACGGATTAGAACACGTGGGCGACGCCATCGGCGATCAGAGGTAAGACAACTTGCTTTAGTATTTGAAGCTGTAAGACAAAGTTTCTGTAGCGAACTACTTGGAATGATGCCACACGCAGAGGGTTTCGACGGGTGTTCTTTACCTTTTTTTTTTTCCCCATCAATCTTTTTCATTCTTTAGCTGACACCGTGATAACCAGAAAAAGTTCACAAAACGTAACACAACGGTGTCCTATTAAAATACAATTCACCAAAGCAACAAAAAAACATTTCCATTCCAAGCCCGCAAACAGTTTGCTGACAATATGTCAACAAAGCACATGGATTACTGGAACCATGTCCTTTTGTAGGATTAGACGGGCGGGCTTTCTTGTGTACCGTCTTCAGAAGAGGCTTCCTCCTGGGGTGACAGCCATACACACCAATTTGATGTATGGTCTGAGCACTAACAGGCTGACCCCCCACCTCTTCAATCTCTGCAGCAATGCTGACAGCACTCCAGTAACGAGTCACATGACATTTTGGAGGGAAAATGACAAGCAGTACTCAATTTGGACTTAAGGGATGTACGTTTTTTTCAAAGGGGTGTACTCACTTTTGTTGCCACGGGTTTAGATATTAATGGCTATATTTTGAGGGGAAAATAAATTAACTCTATTATAGAAGCAGCACACAGACTACTTTTCATTGTGTCAAAGTGTCATTTTGTCAGGGTTGTCCCATGATAAGATATACTTAAATATCTGCAGAAATGCGAGGGGTGTACTCACTTTTGTGATACACTGTGTGTATGTACATATATATACAAGTACTGTGCAAAAGTTATAGGCAGGACACCTGCCTAAAACTTTTGCACAGTACTGTATATATATATTTTTTAATTATTAAATTTCTTAGGATGATGGAAGCTTCCACTTGGGGAAAATATATACATACAGTATATCCTGTATATACATAATATAATAAAAATATACAGTACTGTGAAAATGTTTTAGGCAGGTGTCCTGCCTAAAACATTTGCACAGCCTAAAACTTTTGCACAATACTAATATATATACACAATATATATACAGTATATATATACAGTATATATATATATATATATATATATATATATATATATATACAGTATATATATATATATATATATATATATATATATATATATATATATATATATATATATACAGTGCCTTGCAAAAGTATTCGGCCCCCTTGAACCTTGCAACCTTTCGCCACATTTCAGGCTTCAAACATAAAGATATAAAATTTTATTTTTTTGTCAAGAATCAACAACAAGTGGGACACAATCGTGAAGTGGAACAAAATTTATTGGATAATTTAAACTTTTTTAACAAATAAATAACTGAAAAGTGGGGCGTGCAATATTATTCGGCCCCCTTGCGTTAATACTTTGTAGCGCCACCTTTTGCTCCAATTACAGCTGCAAGTCGCTTGGGGTATGTTTCTATCAGTTTTGCACATTGAGAGACTGACATTCTTGCCCATTCTTCCTTGCAAAACAGCTCGAGCTCAGTGAGGTTGGATGGAGAGTGTTTGTGAACAGCAGTCTTCAGCTCTTTCCACAGATTCTCCATTGGATTCAGGTCTGGACTTTGACTTGGCCATTCTAACACCTGGATACGTTTATTTTTGAACCATTCCATTGTAGATTTGGCTTTATGTTTTGGATCATTGTCCTGTTGGAAGATAAATCTCCGTCCCAGTCTCAGGTCTTGTGCAGATACCAACAGGTTTTCTTCCAGAATGTTCCTGTATTTGGCTGCATCCATCTTCCCGTCAATTTTAACCATCTTCCCTGTCCCTGCTGAAGAAAAGCAGGCCCAAACCATGATGCTGCCACCAGCATGTTTGACAGTGGGGATGGTGTGTTCAGGGTGATGAGCTGTGTTGCTTTTACGCCAAACATATCGTTTTGCATTGTGGCCAAAAAGTTCAATTTTGGTTTAATCTGACCAGAGCACATTCTTCCACATGTTTGGTGTGTCTCCCAGGTGGCTTGTGGCAAACTTTAAACGAGACTTTTTATGGATATCTTTGAGAAATGGCTTTCTTCTTGCCACTCTTCCATAAAGGCCAGATTTGTGCGGTGTACGACTGATTGTTGTCCTATGGACAGACTCTCCCACCTCAGCTGTAGATCTCTGCAGCTCATCCAGAGTGATCATGGGCCTCTTGGCTGCATCTCTGATCAGTTTTCTCCTTGTTTGAGAAGAAAGTTTGGAAGGACGGCCGGGTCTTGGTAGATTTGCAGTGGTCTGATGCTCCTTCCATTTCAATGCACTTTAAACAGAACCCTGAGACTATCACAGAGCTGGTGCATTTATACAGAGACTTGATTACACACAGGTGGATTCTATTTATCATCATCGGTCATTTAGGACAACATTGGATCATTCAGAGATCCTCACTGAACTTCTGGAGTGAGTTTGCTGCACTGAAAGTAAAGGGGCCGAATAATATTGCACGCCCCACTTTTCAGTTTTTTATTTGTTAAAAAAGTTTGAATGATCCAGTAAATGTTGTTCCACTTCACGATTGTGTCCCACTTGTTGTTGATTCTTGACAAAAAAATTAAATTTCATATCTTTATGTTTGAAGCCTGAAATGTGGCGAAAGGTTGCAAGATTCAAGGGGGCCGAATACTTTTGCAAGGCACTGTATATATATATATATATATATATATATATATATATATATATATATATATATATATATATATATATATATATATATATATATATATATACACACAGTGGGGAGAACAAGTATTTGATACACTGCCAGTGGGTTTTCCCATTGATTGTGTATCAAATACTTGTTCTCCCCAATGTGTATATAGGTTATATATATATATATATATATATATATATATATATATATATATATATATATATATATAAATGTGTATATATTAGGGCTGTCAAACGATTAAAATTTTTAATCGAGTTAATTACAGCTTAAAAATTAATTAATCGTAATTAATCGCAATTAATCGCAATTCAAACCATCTATAAAATATGCCATATTTTTCTGTAAATTATATATATATTCTGTAAAGTAAATTGTACACATAATGTGTACATTCTTTACAACAACCATACTTACGGACAAATCTTGTCCAAGGATCATATAAGCACAACATTACAACGTAGGCGTCAGCCCGAGACATCGTGCAGCCATATTGAACAGGCAAGAAAACAATAAACCATGTCGCAAAGCGACCACAAGAGTTCGCTGTTAGACAGCACAAAAAGCCTTGCTGTAAAACTTACCAAAAGGCAGAATACTGTCTGAGCGGGACATGTGCGTTAATTGCGTCAAATATTTTAACGTGATTAACTAACAAAATTAATTACCGCGCGTTAAAGCGATAATTTTGACAGCCCTAATATATATGTATATATGTATGTAAATATGTATGTATATATATATATATATATACTGTATATATAAATGAGGGCTGTCAAAATTATCGCGTTAATAGGCGGTAATTTTTTTTTTTTAATTAATCACGTTAAAATATTTGACGCAATTAACGCACATGCCCCGCTCAAACAGATTAAAATGACAGAATAGTGTAATGTCCACTTGTTACTTGTGTTTTTTGGTGTTTTTTCGCCCTCTGCTGGCGCTTGGGTGCGACTGATTTTATGGGTTTCAGCACCATGAGCATTGTGTAACTATTGACATCAACAATGGCGAGCTACTAGTTTATTTTTTGATTGAAAATTTTACAAATTATATTAAAACCAAAACATTAAGAGGGGTTTTAATATAAAATTTCTATAACTTGTACTAACATTTTATCTTTTAAGAACTACAAGTCTTTCTATACATGGATCGCTTTAACAGAATGTTAATAACGTTAATGCCATTTTGTTGATTTATTGTTATAATAAACAAATACAGTACTTATGTACCGTATGTTGAATGTATATATAAGTTTTGTGTCTTATCTTTCCATTCCAACAATAATTTACAGAAAAATATGGCATATTTTATAGATGGTTTGAATCTTTAAACTGTAATTAACTCGATTAAAAATTTTAATCGTTTGAAGGCCCTAATATAAATATACATTTTGTCCCTGACAAACGTCTTGTCGCTTAAATAGTCTGAAATATCAACAAATCTATGCTGCCTCTTACATTCCTAACCATAAAAAGGGACAAATTCTGCAGCAGGATGGTGCTCCATCGCATACTTAAATCACTACCTCAAACTTCCCCAAGGCAAAGAAGATCAAGATCTCTAGGACTGGCCAGCCCAGTCACCAGACACGAACATCATTGAGAATGTCTGGGGTAGGATGAAAGAGGAGGCATGGAAGACGAAACCCAAGAATGTTGATGAACTTTGGGAGGCATGCGAGACAGCTTTCTTTGATTTTCCTGATGACTTCATCAATAAATTGTATGAATCCTTGCCGAAGCCCATGGAAGTCACAAAATATTAAATTTGGATCTCACAGCACCACTACTTAATTCGCTTATGTAACATTTTTGTATTTGAAGTACATTTTTTGTACAATTTTCACACTACTTTCTGTAGGCGACAAAGATTTTGTCATGCCAAAATTTGACCTTTTTGTCTTCGTTAAATGATAAATCTTTTTTCAGTGAAACAAATATATTTTTGTACATTCAACATCACTTGGGAGGGTCTTAGCCTTCATGTGAGCCATTTCTGAAACCAATTGAATAATTAAAAGTCAGGTTATTAGCAAATTGTTTCTACAAAATGGATCAGCGAAAAGACTTTTGTCAGGGGCTGTATATAAATTTCCATTACTATTATTATTTATAGCTGCATATATTCTGTTATTTTAATGAACACTTACACATTTTTTTCATGTACTCTACATGCATACTGATAATGAGCGATCTACACTCACTGCCCCACTGGGAAGAGAAGAAGGGGTCAGCATTGAAGAGGGATGAGTTGTCAGCGCAGATGATGCTGGAGAAGTCAGCGCGGCAAAAGTCGGTCACCACTGGCTCAGCCTATATATTTTTTATTTTTTTCCACAGTCAGTCCCCTCAATTTGTGTATATAAATGTGAGTTCAAGAAGCTTGATTGTGTGTGCATCGTTTTCATTAGGTGATCGGTCCAATACCTAAATGTCAAGGAAGCTGAAGTTCGAACTCCAAGACAAGTGTTACCTCGATAGCTCGATTACAGAAATGAATACGACCGCAACCATGGATTGCTTTTCTTCGAAGACTTTATAAACAAGAGCTCTTGGGTACAAAATGATGCAACCCAGCCAGAAGCTGTGATCACCCAGAAAGTACGAAGCAGTACAATAGAGGCTGGACATTTATACTGCTGAAAAGGGCGGTGCCGAAGCCCACCGTGAAACGAAACTTCACCAAGAAACGAAACTCATCATCTCACAAGCCTGGGAATTTTTCCATACAAAAACATCTTTGAGCTGAGACCTTGAGCACCGGTATCGGCTGGAACAACGATAAGAAAACACAGTCCCTCCCTTGTATTCATTCAGGGTATATTGAAAAACAGGAACATAACAGTCCATATTTGGTATTGTAATACCGTCTACAGTCGTCAAGGCCAGAAAAGGCACACTCAACAGATTAATGCTACAATGTTCTCATGCAAGCATAACAAAATATGATGTATAATGGTTGTGTTTTAAGCATGAATAAAATTCTCTCACACTAAACTCACAGAGATGTCTTCTAAACGCTTTTGTGTTATTGTCAAGTTCAAATACGAATCCTTAGGTAGACATTCATAATATTACCCAAAATAAGGAGAGAAGGCACTCAATTTAGTTGAACAACTTGCAAGGAGAAGAACGAAAGCTATGCAATGGACTACAAGATACAGCTTCCGCAATCGTTCTAAAAAAAAAAAAAAAAAAAAAAAAAAAAAAACCTCACTTTTTATTTGGGATGGCCCTAGCAACAAGAGAGGTGTCAACCTTTAAAGGATGGGGAGCAAAGCGGGAGAAACCTTTATGAATTTGTTTGGCTATGTGTATGCATATAGGTGGGATTTATACATGTGTGTCAGCACATTCCAGCAAAGCATAACTGTCTGTTGTTGCCTCTGCCCTTGGGAGTGCAAGAGTCTTCAAGGCCTCTTCAAGAAAAACATCCCTTCTTTGTGAATACAATGAGCAAAGCATATCTTCATTGCGAGCAGCAAAAGCATTTCTTCATTGCAAGCAGCTTTTGATTAAAGCAATTATATAATAACATCTTAATAACTATCTCACCAAATACATTTCATGAAGCAATATCATTTGGCAAGTAATAAAATGAAACAATATGATTTCTTAAATGTCACCGACAGTTTAGTTCCTCAATGTCTGGGACTTGTCCTTGAAGCTGGCCTGTGGAACCTGGGCCAGTTTAAACCGGTCAGAATGACAAGGCAGTTATATCAAGAGCTAAACATGTCTATAATTATCAATCACAAAAATGTATTGCAATCAATCATGGAACATCCTATTATAGCAATCTATACTTTATTATGAGAATTCATTGGTAAATGCAAATATTCAATAACCTTTTATTAATTATCTTATCAATTAGATGGTATATATTTTTTCACTGTCTTGCACTGTAGTCTACTGTACATAGACTGTTTTGACCAGAGCATGTATAAAGACCAAAAATGCCTATGACTATACGTGCTGTTTATGTAAAATTATGAAATATAAAACTATTTATTCAAAGTTTTTTGCGTTGAGTGTTCATCCTAACGTGTTGAATAATTATTATCAAGGTTCAAAACGGTTCATTGAGCATGTTTGCTTGTCGATAGGACATCAATATTACTAATTTTGACCCAAAAAAGTTGGGGATTTTTTGTCTTTTTGGTCGCAAAATGTTAATTGATAATTAGTCAGTGAAGAAAACAACACTTTGGACATGAAGTTCAAGGTGTCCTGAAAAAAGGAACCAAACCAGGCCATTGTGAACAATTCTTTCTTTTAAATATATAGGCAACATCAAAGGCATGCAAATTCAGACCAAAAAGGCCCAGACCTCAAAGTGCCTATGACAGCAAAAAGCATGTTTATTTCATATTTTCCGTGGTATTTTATGCTCCTGAATGAAATGGACCGCTTGGATGTGCATGGAAGCGATCGCTATATTTATTTCTGTCTTTTTTTTGTAATCCCGCGCCATGAAAATGAGTGACTTCCGGCTCCAGTTCGAGTTGAGAAAGAGGGCACTGTGACATGTACGGTAGAAGGAGTCCTTTTCACCTTCCAGCCGTACTGTTGTATGAGAAGGACTAAGGATTCAGCTGATTTTGAGGATTAATTAGTTTATTGTTTTATCATGCCAGCCAAACGGCTGCAGAAAATTTTTGCTGCACCACGGAGAGGCGTGTGAACCTTTTTGGGGTGGTGGATATTGGCCAAAACAAGCCCTACTACTGTGGGACCATTGGACTTTGGAGGAAGTGCGTAAACATCGTGTTTTGTATTACTTCAAATACTTGGATCATTTTAATACGTAGGTGGCTTGCATTTTGTGGCCGACATGCTCTATGTCCGCTCGGCCGACGACCGAGTGGCACATCCCCCCGCCGGGAGAGCACTATACTCGGTTTATTGCCCTCTTCATGTGCCCGGTGTTCTGTCAAATTTTCAAACCCCATCAGTAATTGCAACTTTGTGTAAAAAATGGCCGCGAATACAGCGATTACAAAGTAAACACCACAAACTTTCTTTTAATAAAGAACTACTTACTTATGTTTCATCATGGATGGGCAGGTAGAAAAGATCTCCTAAGACACAGTCTGTCTGTCATGTTAGCTGCACAACAACTGCACACCGCTCTTTGTTTACGTCGTCGCCGCGTAGTTAAGCATTATTTTGCATTATATTCGTGTTGACCATGTGGCAGCTACGTGTTCCTCCGACGTCGGCCGGTTTGTCCGGCGGTACTCTCCAGCTGCTTCCCGGCGAGCTCTCCTGTCCGTAGTAGCAGGGGAACGAGCTGTAACTTGCTCTCCGCCGGGCAGGTTGCCGATCGGCGAAGACAATCGACAACCCCG
This sequence comes from Corythoichthys intestinalis, assembly GCF_030265065.1. Classification (NCBI taxonomy): domain Eukaryota; kingdom Metazoa; phylum Chordata; class Actinopteri; order Syngnathiformes; family Syngnathidae; genus Corythoichthys; species Corythoichthys intestinalis. The sequence goes on along the minus strand of NC_080396.1, from coordinate 1,676,549 downwards.
CCGCAGTGTGACATATACCGGGCTAGTTTTGTGTGATTTTTTGCGTCTAAAAGAGAAAATAAGACTTTGAGACGTCATTCGGTTCGGGTTAGCATGTCGGCTACTGTCACGCCTCTTGGTTTGTTTACATTCTCCAAAGCTGGGGAAGGGAAATGACAAAAGCCCGACGTGGCATAAAATATCGTTCGGGAGGTGCGACAATAAAGGTTAAGTCGACAGTTTTGACCATTATGGAGTAATTTTGCACTCTAAAAAAATACACTGGCTCTACTTAAAAAAATTGTTGTAACAATTTGCATTTAAATTTTTAAGTAAATTCAACTAAGCCATGATTAAGTACTTCCCTTATAAATTTTATAAATGGACTAACTCAATTAGTATAGTTGAACAATCATTATTTATTGTCCTCCACAAGCTTTATTGCGTAGAACCAACTCAATTTTTAAGTCCAAGTTCAAGCATTAAGAAGAGGTAAAATTACTTCATTTAGGTTGCTATAACTCCTTCATTTTAATTTCTCAACTCAAAAGTTGATGCAAAATGGTACTTAAATTTATTGAGTAAGAGTAACTTATTTTTCTAAAATAAATTGGACATGGCAACTCCAGTTTTATTTGGAAAAAAAAAATATATTTCAAAACTCAAAAGAATTGACAAAATAAAAGTGCAGAGCAAAACCAATATAAACATCCTAAACATTGTCAACAGTTCACTTCAGGTGCAGGTATAAATGAAAAGTGTACTTCCAGTACTTTGATACACAGATATGGCACAACAACACACAGTGCAAAACAAGTGTACAACAAAATGTTTGCAAATGTACAAACAATATAGGGTGATTGAAAAGTAACTCCTGTTTTAAGATAATTTATTTAAATGTTGTAAACATTTTTGTAATTTTTTGACTATGCTGCTTGATGTATGGCAATGAAATCTGTTTTCATTTTCTTTCTGACTGCAAATATTGTAAGGATGTTTCAAACCAGTTCAGCAGTTTCTGCAAAAGAAAAAAACGTTAGTCCACTTATATGATGCAAATAGATAGTTGACCAACGGTTAGAAGAAAAACAAGCTATCACAGGTGGGCAGCTATGTCTAGTGCAGCAGTCTTATAGTGATAACTTACTGTCTAAAACTTTCTGAACAGTTGATTGCAAATATCGCCAGGTTGTTTCAAACCAGTTCAGCTGTTTCTGCAAAAGAAGGGGGAAAAAAGTTAGTCCCTTTATATGATGCAAATAGATTGTTGACCAACAGTTAAGAGGAAAAACAGGCGATCACTGCAGAATCAGCAGTTGCTCTAGTTTTATTTGCAGAATATATTAACTGTTCAACTTTTACCATAGTCTGGAGGTTGTCCGTAACATACTACACAGTTCACACTGTGGTAAAGAACTGCTACACACTGCCACCACTGAGCAGAGAGCCGGAAAACATGGATGAATAACAGACAATTATTGCAAAAGTTTGATACTCCCCCCATTTTTTTTTTAAATTGCAAAGCACTCCTTTCTCATCTATACAAATCTTTAAACAAAATGGCTTTATTATTTTCAAACAACTTTGCATACCCTTTATTTACATCACTCAAACACTGTTTGACTCACTTAATAAGGTAAGATCAATAATGGAGAACCCTTTTTGGACGTTGCTTTCATAAACAACTTGCACAAACAAAAAATATGAACATTGACATTCTATGTAATACTAGATAAATTCATTTGAACACCGATTTTCTGGATAAAAAAAAAACAAACAAACAAACGGATAGCCAATTTTGCCTACTCCATTAATTTTATTGTCAGGGGTTACTTATTCAGTGTGGTGTTGCGATATCTGAAGTCGAGGATTATACGAATTAAATTTGCAAATTTAACAACGAATATCTTTACGCACACACAAAACGACAATGTTCGCATATGTGCTAGTGGACTGATGGTTACTGTTGTACATAAAGTTCAGAAAATAAATATAAAATATATTTACTCACCGAGAGAAGTTTATCCAAGGGTGAATTCGAGGTTCGTCCTAATTGCCGTTTTCTTCCACCTGTTGGCTGGTGCAAGCTCGAGGCGGAATATGGCCAATTCTATTCCCGTGGTAATATACACATGTGATGGGAATTTAGGAAGTTGCACCAACTTAATAATGGAATACAAATTAAATTTCACTCACTTAATCTTTCCCTTTGTTACGTGAAAGCAGAAAAGCTTATTCAAAAACAATTTACTTTTAAGTTAATACGTCTTTCTTAATATTTAATTTTGATTAACTCCATAAAAGAAGTTACCAACTTAATAAAACAATGAATAGTAAAAAAAAGTCATTTTTATGTTGAAAAAGCTCATGTTTTCAAGTCATACCAACTAGCCTCATGAATCATTTTTTAGAGTGTGCCATGTCTTACTGAATAAATGCATTTTTTTTTATTTCATACTCCATTTAGCATAAGATTGATTAAAAGACTAATTTCTCGTCTTCTGTGCTTTGCCAAATTGTTGTATATAGTCAAATCGTCTCAAAATATGATTCTAATTCACATAATAATGCTATTTAAGATTTTTTTTAATCCTGTCGTACGCACTTTAAAGGGTTAAAATCAAAATTGAGACATCCCCTGTTCATTAGTCAATTCACCTCTGCTCATGCTCATCAACTTCCATCTCTCCTTCACCTCTTCCTGCACATGACACCTAATGACATCCGTCGTAAGCATTCATTAATTCTCATGACAGCGTCACGCCATAATTATGACAGGCTTATGATGCCACTTTCAAATAAAGTGTTATCTATTCTTTTGCTTTTTTTAATTGTTGCCCAATGATATGATTCCGAATTGGGGGAAAAAATGCCCTCCTGATTGAATAATTACACCAAGCTTTTGTCTGTCAGTGCAAACATACGGCCCGATAATTGCTTTCTGGAATTTTAAAGTGGCCTTGACGCCCTTTTGTCAACAGTACCAGCTCAAGGTCCTGCACTAAACTGCCCTGCCTGTGCACAAATTCCTGGAAAAAGGGGGTGGGAGTATTGATCCTTTTGTTGCTTAAGGCTAATTATCCACTCCGCTGCAAGTTCCTCTTATTGATGTTCTGCCCCTCTTCCCTGCTCATCACACTGATGGCATATGCTTAAAAACTCCTTTGATTTAGCTATAACAGAGGCTAGTATTGCAATAAATCCAAGCTCCGCAAATAAACACGGTCAATGTCCTTGACACGACCTTTGGATGATGAACGACCACCGTAACAAACGGTCGCATTAGTTGAGGGAGGTGTGTGATGAATGTTTGTAGGAAAACATCCCTCTGCTTTTTGCAACAATTTAGCATTAGCCACTACAGTGCATTAATCTCCAACATCTTTAATAGAAGCAACAATAGAATGGAAATTAATACGAAGCTGGGTTGTTATTAAAAGGCGAGTCCCACTGGAAGCCCTTGGCAGGGTTTTGCCTCCAGACTGACAAGCTTCCTCTCACGTCGCATCCCCCTCTTGCCTCTTCTTCCCATCACTCCGCGAGGCGAGTGATTGATTTGCTTTTTCCTGCAAGCTATGATAAGCGGCAAACTCATTAAAGCAGCTGCCACCACACGCTAAAGAGCATGTTGCGCACGCTACACTCGTTATGTACCACTCCTTGAATATTTATATAGATGAAACGGCGTCATAAACTTGCATTTCTGTAGAGGTTTTTGTGTTTAAAACACTTAGGGAGATGGATGGAAACGCTATGTTGTCCTTTGCAATCGTGCAGTTAGTTTGAAGGATTGAGAACGTTTGAAAGTACTTTAGAACCCTTGGAGTCCAAAGCAAAGCTTTGAAATTGGACCAATTAGAAGTTGATATTTACAGTGCTGGCCTAAAGTATTAGCACCCCTGCAATTCTGTCAGATAACGCTCAATTTCTCCCAGAAAATGATTATAATTGACTGACATGACAGGGATTTGATTTGTAGTGACGGACTAAGAATTTTGAGCCAAGAACTGGGTTTAGTTAGCTGGTTATCCACGATGTTTTGCAAATGGCGAGGATGATTCGAGAAATGTACCAAAGCGACGGAGAAAAACTGAATTAACTTTATTAACTGTCATGCAAATGGAGATTATATTTTGGGGAACTACAGTGCCCTCCATAATTATTGGTACCCCTGAAAAAGATGTGTTTTTTAGCTTCTAATATATATTTTTTAAAATTAAAATAATATGGGACCTTAATGGAAAAAAAAGAGAAAAATCCAACCTTCAATCCAAGTGCATTCATTCAGTGGGGAAAAAAGTCCCACATAAAGAAAAAAATATTTGACATCAAATAATGTGTGTCACAGTTATTAGCACCCCTGGTGTTAATACTTTGTACAACCCCCTTTTGCCAACAAAACAAGGTCTGGGGACTGAGATGGCCATGGGGGGAGCTTGATTTTGTGTCTGGTGAACCATTTCTGTGTAGATTTGGCCATATGTTTAGGGTCATTGTCTTGCTGAAAGACCCAGAGACAAGCAATCTTCAGCTTTCGGGCAGAGGGCAACAGATTTTGATTGAAAATGTCCTGGTATTTCAAAGCATTCATGATGGCATGCACCCTAACAAGGTTCCCAGGGCCTTTGGAAGCGAAACAGCCCCACAGCATCACTGACCCACCCCCATACTTCACAGTGGGTATGAGGTGCTTTTCAGCATGCGCATCTTTCATGGCACGCCAGACCCACTTATGCCCCTTTCCCACTGAAACTAGTGGGTCAACGCGTGTTTTTTCCAAGCCGATGCATTGGCATTTGGCACCTTTCCCATTGACAAAAAAAAAAGCCGTGTCTTTTTTTTTCCCCCACCCCTCCTCAGCCGTGCGTAAGGTTCGTTACGTCACCACGCTAAGACGCGCTTCGACAAGTGCGACCGAATTCTTTCAGTTCAAGGAAGTAAACAATGCAAAGCAACATGGAAGCCTCCTTTCCGTTTGTGTTCTCTGTTTTCATTCCTTTTACTACCTTCAAAATGGTCGAAATGCAGCAAAAGATCAACACTCTGCTTGTGCTGAGGCAACGTAGGCGACGTGAATTTTGGTTTGAAATTGAAAGGAGTCGTGTACTTCACAGAAGGAGGAGAAGAGCCTTTGTTTCATCTGTTATGGCTATTGCTAACGCTGCTACGCCGACTGTTCGCCTCATGTGGATCCGGGCTAGAGCACATGGTTTTTGTTTTTTGTTATGACGCATCACGTAAGAGTCTACGTCACCACGGCGATTAGGGTGTTGACTGTTGACCCGGGGTTTTGATTTCACACTGCATAGTGATCAGAGCCGAGGTGATTTTAACGCGGGTCGCTTAGCGGGTTGATTGACACGGGTCGAGGCGGGTCGCTGCACCTTTCCCACTGCCAACAAAAGCCGATTGTTAGTGGGTTGACACGGGGTTTTTGGCCAGTGGGAAAGGGGTATGAGAGTGTTTGGTGCCAAAAAGCTCAATCTTGGTCTCACACAAAAATACACACGGTCCCAAGCTTCAACTGACACCGTGTGCTTTGGTCAGATGTATCCAGAGGAGGGTCATGTGACCCTAATCAGCATATCTTTTGTGAGCATTGAGGTCCTCATTAGTCATTCCAATCCACACTCACAAAACCACAGGGTTGGATTGCTCCAATTAACATCTTGAGTGGTTGCAGGGCAGAGCTGGCTTGGCTTTGTCGGACAGTGGACCGCTCAGGCAGGCAATCGGGCGGACAACCTTTTTACATATTCTAAAAGCTGAAGTTTGTCTACACTGCTGGCAAAAAGTATTGGCACCCCTGGAAATCTGTCAGATAATGCTCAATTTCTCCCAGAAAATGATTGAAATTTCAAATGCTTTGGTAGTAATATATTCATTTCTTTTTCTTTCAATGAAATAAAGACGAAAGACAATGAAAAAAAATTGAAATCGTTATCATTTTACACCAAACTCCAAAAATGGGCCGGACAAAACTATTTGGCACCCTCAGCCTAATTTGGTAGCACAACCTTTAGACAAAATAACAGCAAACAACCGCTTCCGGTATCCATTAAAGATTTTCTTATAGTGCTCTGCTGGAATTTTAGACCATTCTTCTTTGGCCAACTGCCTTCTCCAAACTGCCATTTTCAGATCGCTCCACAGGTGTTCTAAGGGATTCAGGTCTGGGCTCATTGCTGGTCACTTTAGAAGTCTCCAGTTCTTTTTCTCAAACCATTTTCTAGTGCTTTTTGAAGTCATTGTCCTGCTGGAAGACCCATGACCTCTGAGGGAGACCCAGCCTTCTCACACTGGGCCCTACTTTTTATTATGCTGGAAGATTTGTTGGTAGTCTTCAGACTACATAATGTAATGCACACGGTCAAGCAGTCTAGTGCCAGAGGCAGCAAAGCAACCCCAAAACATCAGGGAACCTCCGCCATGTTTGACTGTGGGGACCGTGTTCTTTTCTTTGAAGGACTCGTTTTTTTCCCCCTGTGAACTCTTATGTTGTTGCCTTTTCCCAAAAAGCTCTACTATTGTCTCATCTGACCAGAGAACATTCTTCCACAAAGTTTTGGCTTTCTCAGGTAAGTTTTGGCAAACTCCAGCCTGGCTTTTTTATGTCTCTGGGTCAGAAGTGAGGTCTTCCTGGGTATCCTACCATACAGTCCGTTTTCATTCAGACGCCGATGGATAGTACAGGTTGACACTGTTGTACCCTCGGACTGCAGGACAGTTTTAACTTGTTTGGATGTTAGCCGAGGTTCTTTATCCAACATTCGCACAATCTTTCGTTGAAATATCTCCTGATTTTTTATTTTCCGTCCACATCTAGGGAGGTTCGCCACAGTGCCATGGGCTTTACACTTATTGATGACACTGTGCACGGTAGACACAGGAACATTCAGGTCTTTGGAGATGGACTTGTAGTCTTGAGATTGCCCATGCTTCCTCACAATTTTGCTTCTCAAGTCCCGAGACAGTTCTTTGCTCTTCTTTCTTTTCTCCATGCTTAATGTGGTACACACAAAGACACAGGACAGAGGTTGATTCAACTTTAATCCATTTTAACTTTAGTCATTTCCACCAGGTAAGTTACAGGTGCTGTTAAATACACAAATTAGAGAAGCATCCAATGATTTTTCAAAGGGTGCCAATACTTTTGTCTGGCCTATTTTTAGAGTTTAGTGTAAAATTATAATGATTTAATTTTATTTCCATTGTCTTTTGCGTTTTTTTATTGCAAGCAAAATAAATGAAGATATTACTTCGAAATCATTTGTAGTTGCAATCATTTTCTAAGAAAATTAAGCATTATCTGACAGAATTGAAGGGTTACCAATACTTTTGGCCAGCAGTGTATAGATATATTTTTTGGAAACTGTATGTATAGGAACATATTTACAAGTCAAAGGATTAGCTAGTTAGTGTTAGTACGAGAATAGTACAGATGATAAAAACATGTATAATAACCACGGCAACATAAATTTAACTCCTTGTCGCCATACAAGACCTCACTATGCAAATTGAATTTGAAAATAAGGGTTCACGATATTCAGACGAACGTGTTCCGTTTCTATGCTGGCGGTGTAACCGGAATTTCCGCAAAGCGTCTGGTTGAAGTTATTGCTGCCAAACGGGGAGGCCACAAAATATTAAATGTAATGGTTCACTTACTTATTTTCCCCAATTCTGTCATCGTTTGCATACTATCCTCATTAAAATATGAAAACCTATCAACGTTTGGGGTTTTTTAATTAAAGCAGACACTGTTTTTTTCATCTATGTGATTTTGACAAAGATCAGATCACGTTTGATGGGGATTTGATGCAGAAATGTGAGACATTCCAAAAGGTTCACTGTAGTTATTAACACAAATTTGAATTGCTGCTGATTTTGCCACATGGCAAAATCAATTTTCCACATGGCAAAGAAAAAAATGCCACATGGGAAAATCCATTTTGCCACCTAGCAGAATCAATTTTGCCACATGGCAAAAAAAAAAAAAAAAATGCCACATGGCAAAAAATGCCACATGACAAAATCAATTTTGCCACATGGAACATTCCATTTTGCCACATGGCAAAATCCATTTTGCCACATGGGAAAAAAATGCCACATGGCAAAATCCAATTAGCCACATGGCAAAAAAAATGCCGTATAGCAAAATCCATTATGCCACATGGCAAAAACTGCCCCATGGCAAACAAAAAATGCCACATAACAAAATCAAATTTGCCACATGGAAAAATCAATTTTGCCACATGGCTTAATCAATTTTGCCACATGGCAAAAGAATGTCACATGGCAAAGAAAAAAATGCCACATGGGAAAATCCATTTTGCGACATGGCAAAATCAATTTTGCCTCATGGGGAAAAAAATGCCACATGGCAAAAAAAATGCCACATGGCAAAATCCATTATGCCACCGCAAAAAAATCAGATCACGTTTGATGGGGATTTTATGCAGAGATGTGAGACATTCCAAAAGGTTCACTGCAGTTATTAAAACAAATTTGAATTGCTGCTGATTTTGCCACATGGCAAAGAAAAAAATGCCACATGGGAAAATCCATTTTGCCACCTGGCAAAATCAATTTTGCCACATGGCAAAAAAAAAAAAAAAATGCCACATGGCAAAAAATGCCACATGACAAAATCAATTTTGCCACATGGAACAATCCATTTTGCCACATGGCAAAATCCATTTTGCCACATGGGAAAAAAATGCCACATGGCAAAAAAAATGCCGTATAGAAAAATCCATTATGCCACATGGCAAACAAAAAATCCCACATAACAAAATCAATTTTGCCACATGGCAAAATCAGTTTTACCACATGGCTTAATCAATTTTGCCACATGGCAAAAGAATGCCACATGGCAAAGAAAAAAATGTCACATGGGAAAATCCATTTTGCGACATGGCAAAATCCATTTTGCCACATGGGGAAAAAAATGCCACATGGCAAAAAAAATGCCACATGGCAAAATCCATTATGCCACATGGCAAAAAAATCAGATCAGATCACGTTTGATGGGGATTTTATGCAGAAATGTGAGACATCCAAAAGGTTCACTGTAGTTAATAACACAAATAAGAATTGCTGCTGATTTTATTTCATTTTTATTTTAATTTCATTCTGCAAGTGTTGATGTCATCAGCAGCTGAATAAGTTCAGCCAAACACACGGACGTCTGACATCGGCATTTCGGAGCTGAGCTAGCTGTCTAACTCCGACTTAGCTCCAACGTCTTGGCGAAGACAGTACAATGACGTATAGTACATAGTTATTTTGAGATTTAGGTACTATTTTGAGGTATTTAGCGTAGGAACGGAACTAGTTCGTAACTACCAGTAACTGACAAACTACAATGAATTTGTAAAAATCAACTTAAAACTAAAAATCAACTCAAATTAAACCCCCACTAACTCGAACATAAAGCCAAATGTCAAAAATTCTGAACTTCCCCCTTAAGTGTATCGTCCCATCCTTACTGCAATGTAGGAAAAAGGTTCATACAGCTCTACATCCCTGTGTTTCCTCTAGTGTGATGTGACTCACCTCCAAATCACAAGCAGTCATCACCCTCTGCATGTTTGCCACTGCAATATTAATCATCAAAGTTGAGGGTGCGTACAAAATCCAAATATAGCTGTACCTTGGGATACGAGTGACTTGGCTTGCTTCAAGAAATGAGCTGTCATTTGGATTTTTTTTTTTTGCTTGGATTTGGTAGCAAAAGACAAATTACATGTGAGCTCTGCACTCAGTAAATAGTAAAACTTTCTTACAAGTCAGGCTATGCTATTGACGGCTATGCACTTCCAAATTTTCCATCCATATTAAATGGCAGCAAAACATGTGTGGCTATGATTTTGACTATACACTTTACATCACAGCTCATTGACATTCAACTGACACGCAAGTCAGGCTATGCTATTGACGGCTGTGCACGTCCAATTTCCATGCTAGTCAGCTTTGTTTCCGAACTGATGAATCTTGGGTACGCGGTTGCTACGTTCACGGGTGCACCACCAGCTTATTTCAGGAGTTTTGTCAACAACTGGAGGAAAGTCGGTTTGAAAATTTGGACGTACATAGCGTTATTTAGGTGCCAGTTGAATGTCAATGCGCTGTAATGCTAAGTGTATGGTCAAAAATCACAGCCACACGTTTTTCTGCCATTTCATTTGAATTGAAAATATGGACGTTCATAGCCGTCCATGGCGTAGCCTTATTTGGGTGCCAATTGAATGTCAATTCGCTGTAATGGTAAAAAAAATAACATGCCACACATGTATTTCTGCCATTTAATATGAAGCGAAAATTTGGACGTGCATAGCCGTCAATGGCATAGCCTGACTTGCACTGTAATGTCAAGTGTGTGGTCAAAAACCACAGCCACACGTTTCCTGCCATTTCATATGGATGGAAAATTTCAACGTGCATAGCCGTCAGTGGCATGGAAATGAATGGCTTGCAAAACTGCCATATACAGCCAAAAAATATAGCCAAAAAATGGCACATACCCCCCCCCCCAAAAAAAAATTTGACAAACCAAAATCCGTTTTTCCATATACCAAAAAAATGATGTCAAAATCCATTTTGCCACATGGCAAAAAAAAAAAATGCCACATGGCAAACTCCATTTTGCCATCTGGCAAAAAATACCACATACCACCCCACAAACAAAAAATGTGACAAACCAAAATCCATTTTGCCACATGGCAAAAAAAAGCCACTTACCCCCCCCCCCCCCCACCAAAAAAAAAATAATAATAATAATGTGACAAACCAAAATCCATTTTGTCACATATCAAACAAAAATGCCACATGTCAAAATCCATTTTACCACATGGCAAAGAAAAAATGCCACATGGCAAAATCCATTTTGCCACATGGCAGAAAAAAATGCCACATGACAAAATCAATTTTGCCACATGGCAGAAAAAATGCCACATGGGAAAAAATGCCACATGGCAAAAAAATCCCACGTGGCAAAATCCGTTTTGCCACATGGGAAAAAAATGTTCCATGGCGAAATCCAATTTGCCACATGGCAAAAAAAAAAACACATGGCAAAATCCATTTTGCCACATTGGAAAAAAAACTGACACATGGCAAAATCCAATTTGCCACATGGCAAAAAAAATGCCACATGGCAAAATCAATTTTCCCACATGGCAAAAAAATGCCACATGGCAAAAAAATGCTACATGGCAAAGAAAAACTGCCACATGGCAAAATCCATTTTGCCACATTGGAAAAAAAACTGACACATGGCAAAATCCAATTTGCCACATGGCAAAAAAAATGCCACATGGCAAAATCAATTTTCCCACATGGCAAAAAAATGCCACATGACAAAAAAATGCCACATGACAAAATCAATTTTGCCGCATGGCAAAATCAATTTTGCCACATGGGGACAAAAAAATGCCACATGGCAAAATCCAATTAGCCACATGGCAAAAAAAAAAATGCCGCATGGCAAAATCCATTTTGCCACATGGCAAAAAATGCCACATGGCAAAGAAAAAATGCCACATGGGAAAATCCATTTTGCCACATGGCAAAATCAATTTTGCCAAATGGCAAAAAAAATGCCACATGGCTTAATAATTTTGCCATATGGCAAAAGAATGCCATATGGCCATAAAAAAAAGAAGGCCACATAGCAAAACCCATTTTGCCACATGGCAAATACCACTTTTGGTTCTCGGCCTTGCTGTACAAAGGGTTACAGTACAAGCAAAAAAATTGAATTGTTACAGTTTTTGAACACTAAAATATCTTTCCTATGATGACAGAATACTACCATTCTTGCAAAAAATCCCACATCCCTCCAGGCCTAACTGTTGAGCTCACCCTAGCACTGTACAGTAAATCTCGATCTGATGTGCAGAGTGTCGACAAGATGCGGATATCTGCATCAAAGATAGGCTTTAGAGATGCTCAGTCGGTGCGGTAAATAACCGTATTTTAATGCATCGCTTTATCAGTCGGCGTTAGAGATAATCATCCTTCGACACATTTGGTGAGATTCATCTCTTGACGTGAATCCATCTGGGAATAGAGCATCTATTAAAGCCCGAGCCTCGGCCCAACGGCAGACAATGGCGTCTGCTCACTTGCTCACGCTCCTGCAGAGATAACCGCGACCAGATTATCATATATCGCCTTTAAAAAAAGCATCAGTTGAATGGCCTCTATTGTCAAAGACAATCCCGTATCTGTCAGTGGAGTAATTTCATGCAAATCCTTTGAGTTGAGTCAGTTCGAATTCACGGTGCAGAGGTAATTTACTGGGCAATGTGCCTCAATGGCCGTCTATTTAGATCTGATGACAAATAAGCTGAATGCTGATCAGGAGGCACACGTAATGTTCAGAGAAACGTCTTGTCATTTGCACACAGCCGTAGATCAAACAGGAAGACTATTATGACCCTATCTCTGCTGTTTTTTCAATCCCTAAGATCGTAGATAAAAAAATAAATAGGTCGATCAACCGTTATGTTTTTAATCGAACAAAACATGATGGACTGACTTTATGTTGTTGAGTTTATTATACTCCAGTTGAGGTAAAATGTAACACTAAGCACACATACCAAAGAAAACTGCATATGATTTGCATCAAATTAAAAAAAATGTTTGATTTTTGAGCGCCCACTAGCTTAATGCTAATATTAAACGGAACACCCCATTTAAGCGCTAATGAAAATTAGCATCACACCGCATCCCAAAACAATGAATATTCACGCAGAAAGGCCTCAGGAACATTCATAGACAAGAATTATAACAACTTTCATGTTCATATGGTCTTTGTACACTAGCAATTATCATGAAACTCTTCTTCTTTCGCAAGTAATAAATTATGCCAGCACTTCTCTTCCAAAGTCAGCTTGCCAGTGGTCAAGGTGTTCACACAGTATTTATTTATTTATTTTTTTTTAAATTTCTTATATCTTGCTAACATTTATTTCATTGATTTGTTTTGTTATGATTGACGCTGTATGTTAAACTAATGTTATTGTCAATCATAACCATAATTTCTGGACTATAAGCAGCTACTTTTTACCCTCATTTTGGGTTAGGGTGGGGGCCGGCAAACCGTGTTTTAAGAGCCACATGCGGCTCTTTAACGCTGCTCTAGTGGCTCCCTGGAGCATTTTCAAAAATGTTTGAAAATGGAAAAAGATGGAGGAGGGAAATATCTTTTTTTGTTTTGATATGGATCCTATAAGAGGACAAAAAAGATGCAAACATTCTTCCAATGCTGTAAAAAATGATGCAAATTGTCAGGGAGGGCGTGGGCAGGCAGGTTGTGTGGACCCAAAAGCAGTGAAACAAAAATGCAAGGCAGGTGGCAGAGAACTCAAAAAGGCTTTAATGATAACTAACAAAAGGCACAAAGTACAAAACAAAGGCTATGGTGATCAAAAAACTCTTAACAAACAAAAGTCAGGTTAACTAATAAACTTACTTTCCAAGCAGGACAAGGAACATGAGGAACTGGGGAAAAATGCTGACATGAACGTGGCGATTGACCTTGACAATACATAGACGCTGACATTGACACTGACATTGACAATGACGCAACAAGGACTGAAAAGAAACTGGGAGCTTATATACACACGTAGACAAAGGGTAACGAGACAATGAGGAACAGCTGGGTAACACACTAGGATGCAGATTGCAGGACACTAGAAGGCACAACAGGTGAAATCAATGGGCAATCACAGAGACAAGTCACACAAGGAGAAAACTAACACAAAACCTAACACAAATATTCTTAATGTTTTCCAATGCTGTAAAAATGTGTAGAATAGATATTAAATGTCAACATTTCTGTCAACGAAGATTTACATCATAGCCTGCAACACATGTTCAGGGTACCCGCGGGTTATTAAAAGTATTAAAAAAGCATTGAATTTAGTTTTCCATTATTAAAGGTATTAAAAGTATTAAATTAGCTGTCGTAAGTCTGGAATTTTTTCACCGTGGTTTTAATTTTGAAGAATATCTCAGTGCAAACTAAATTATATCCGTGACGAAGTTTGTTTTTTTTTTAATCCATAACGAAGATGACACATAGAATTTTTACGATGCACTGCACTACAAATCATAATGCACCTCGTCCGTGCGCGCTGTTAGCATCATTAGCATCAACATCACAACAGCAGGCAATCGCACAGTGCTGTGTGCTAACGTAAGGAACTGCTCAGATGCCTTAGTTGTTATGTTCGACGAAAGCCTCAACAAGACAACCAAGTCCAAACAGTTGGACCAGCATGTAAGGTATTGGATCGGCGACCAAGTCGCATTCAGATACTTTGGGTCGCAGTGTATGGGTCATGCGAAGGCAGTGGACCTGCTTAACATTTCAAAGTAAGTTGCCAATTTCTCCAATTAAAATGTGTTAGATGCAACAATGTATTTCTGCACGGTTTGCCTTTCGAATGAATGTGAATTTCGCAGTTTTAACTCTATAAGAGTTAGCCATGTTCAATGGGGTATTGGCAGGTGCACTAGCCTTAGCATGGATAAACCGGAGTCGTAGATTCACCATCACTCTCAGATACACAACACGGTTGACACTGTCTATTATTGGAACGAGTGCGGGGTAATGTTGATTTGAATAACATGGCATGGTGATAGGCAAATTATAATGTAGGTGATAGTAAAACACCTCCTGGTATATTTAAAAGTTTTTCTTGATTGAATAAGAGTATGGATTTTCTCTATCTGATTAAAAGAAATGTCTTCAATAGCTAACAAAGGATGAACATGTGTTTTGTATACTTCTTGTAATGTGATTATAAAAAAAACAATTACCAAGGGAAATGGTCATGTGTAGCTTTTTTATTTTGTGGTAATTAATGGTAAACTACTGCCATTTAGTGGCTGTTTTTTAAACTTTCACTGCCAATTGCAAGATTTTCCCAAGCACTTTACAGTTAAGGTGACCAACTTGTCAATCACCAGTTAAGGTGACCAAGTTGACAATCACCAACCTACCACCTTGACTAGGTCCTCTTCAAAGGGAAACCTGTTGTATTGCAAATGTAATTTCTGAAGTTGCTTTACAAAAATAGTGTAAAATCCATTTTATCCTAGGAAAAAAAAAATCTGAGAGACCTTATATTTAAATGTGTTTTAATTGTATCTTCAGTAAATGTGCATTCTTTTGTCAAACAGACTTGGTAATTGAGGTTAAATTTGATGTTCAGTGCTTTATTTTTTTAATATGATTCAATATTATCTAAATAATGGGCGCGAGAAAAGTATTAATTTTCAGTTGAAATGCATTAAAAAGGATCTTAAAAGTTTTGAATTTAGATTTATCAATCCTGGGGGGACCCTGATGTTTCTGTTAGCCGGGCGGGATGACAGGCAGGTAGCTATTGTAAACAAACCGGCAGCCGAGTACCCAGTTGGGAGTGAGAGAATAAGTGTGACTCCATTACTTCTAAAGAACTTAGAGGAGCACAAAAATAGATGTAAGAAGTGGATTGCAATGCCAAACTCCACTACTGCTGCAAGTTTTGTTGCAACCCGGGAGATAATACATCGTGGAAAACCATTCACAGATGGTGAGTACATGAAGGAGACATTCATCAACATATCAGAACACCTATTTGCAGACTTAACAAAACCGAGATAATACAGAAAATCAAAGACATGCCAGATAAGGGAGCTGTTATGCACGTTCCATTTTGCTGTTTTTCGAAACCTCAAAATAAAATTGTCATCAAAAATCAGAATTCTTTATTGCATTTCTTTAATTTCATAAAAGAAATGAAACAATTCATTAATATTGTATTGACGTTAAACTTGAGGTGGCATCATGCAACAGCGTGATCACGTGGTGCGTTGGATGCACTGCGGGAAAATAAACATTAAATCATGAAGGCTCATGATGTATTTTTAGCCAACTTAGTCATTTTGATTGTAGGCTAATATAGCTAATACAGATACATACAGAATGTAATGCCTTCATTATAAAGCTTATGTAAGGCTTTTAATTTTTTGTGGCGCCAGACATATATTTATTTATTTATTTTTGTCAAATATGGCTCTTTCAACATTTTGGTTTGCCAACCCCTGGGTTAGAGTTATATATAAATATATATATATATATATATATATATATATATATATATATATATATATATATATATATATATATATATATATATATTTTTGTGTGGATGAAATGGATTTTAAAAAATTGCAAAAAGAATCGAGTGTGAATGATATAAGCAATTTTTTTTCTTTCCCCCGACACATTGCCCAGCCCTACGGCAAATATATTTAAATACAGGTAGTCCCTGGGTTAAGAACAAGTTGCATTCCTTCACTGGCGATGTAACCCGAATTTCTGAGTAAGTCGCAATTAACCCTTTAAGTACTCCAAAATAACTATCCAAAAAGTCCAAAAGTATTGTATTTTGTTTAACACTGCCCGCTGATGGCAGCATTGGGTCTGTCGTTTTATGATTGAGAAGCAGACTCAGACGCCTGACATGGATAAAGGATAGATGCGCTCTGGTTTGGCTCAAATAAGGCTGTAAGTTGTTTCAGCTAATACATGTTGTATGTGTTATCTGTCAGACTTGCGGTGTATTTTCATCAACAATAAAGTTTTGCACGGTTTATAGATCATATTTGTGCAACTTAATAGTAACATACACCAATTAAAGGTCAAACGTTTTTGACAATTTATTTAGTTTACAGTATCGGTACTCCCCAGGTTACGAAACGTATTCCGTTCCTACGCTGGCAACCATACCCACATTTCCGTGTAAATCTGAACGAACTCTTTTGAGTACCACTAAATCTCAAAATAACTATCTGAAAAGTCCAAAAGTATTGTATTTTGTTTAATGATGGAGGATACATTGCCCTCTGGTGGCAGTGTTGGGTCTGGCTGGACTGTCGCTGTTAGAGCCATTTTTTTATGTTGTGAATGATATATGTATGTTTATGCTGTTACATTCATATTCAGAATATATAACTTAATCTACAAGTGATATACAAATTTATTTAATAGTTTACCCGGCGCTGTGACGCAATTGACTGGCAATATTTGTCAACACCTGGTGGTGGCAACGGCACAAACACAGAACAGAAGCCGTGAACCTGGCTGGAAGCATCGCATTCTTTTGACCGTCACATTAATGTCGAGTTCTGAATTCATCTTTTGTTTTTGTATCATATTAAGCTCAACGATAAGAAAGACATCGGCATAAGGCTTGGATTTAAGACCTATTTTGACAAAAGTGTTTGACAAGGCTAGTGGGTCACCTGCACTCACATAAAGTCAAAAGACTAAGCTGTCAAATCACCAGAGTTGCTGAGGCACGACGGAGCTAACCTACAGAGCCAAGCTGCTGCTAGCTCAGTAAGAAGGCAGAATCAACTAAATCCGCCATCAAAACAAGGCAGCAAGAAACAAGAATTCCCTGGATCAGGTCAGACCACTCCTTGTTTACGTTACGTTAGTACGCTACGCTATGCTAAATAGTCCGCTAGCTACCCTGCTAAGCTGCAAAGAATTTCCAGTTCAGAAAGTCATTGATGTTTATGCTTATATAACTGAGGAAAAGACTCGTCTGACATGATTGAAGGACAGCTGCGCTCTGGTTTGGCCCATTTGCTATGAGGATTGTAAATACATCCGTAGCATTTAAGCTAGCGCACTTTTGTTAGGCAACTTAGGCTAAGTAAATCAACTAAACTTAAATATTGATCAGACTAGATGGATGTTTGAAAATCAATTGTTTTGTGTCAAGTGTTTTATTGTTAAAATGTGTGTCGTTTTGAACATAAGTGTGTTTTACAGCTTTGTAAATTGTCAAACGTGAAGGAAGTCAAAAGCTTCCAAAACCACAATCACCTCGTTTGCTGTCTGTCATGCTGAACCACCTCACGTTGAGTGAGGACAGAACAACTCATGTTAATGAAGATTCCAACAATAATTTACAGAAAAATATGGGATATTTTAGCGATAGTTTGAATTGTGAGTAATTATGATTCATTCATTTTTAAGCTGTGATTAACTAGATTAAAATTTTTAATCGTTTAACAGCCCTAAAAATAACACGTTCCCCAAAAACTCTCGAGCATAACTATAGTTTTACCGTAATAGTCAATAAAACACCCATATTAGCGAGCCAGTTGGGGACTAAGGTGCGGGGGTCCTTAAGCGGAAACATTCATTTAGCCAAACTATTGGATTTCATTTTTTGCTCTGCTCCATCTTTCACTTTTCGAAAATGACTCTAACAGCTTTTAAGTGTGTCAATTTCTGCGGTGTATTATGATAGATGTAAGAAAAGCCAGTCGCTACACTGATGTCGGTATGAGCTAAAAAAAATCTGAGGGCTTGCTTCTGGAGAGGTGCCAGCTGGTGGCTCTAGCACCTGCCTCCAGGCAAAGCACTGAACCGGCCAACTGCTCGGGGCACTCTTTCATGTACAACCCTCACTATGACATCCCTCTCTCCCTGTGCACATCCATTGCATCCTGTTTGTGTTTGTCTTTCTAGTCTGTTACCAGAATCACTATTTGATTTCATTTTTTTAATCGTTTTTTTTAAGAAGAGTAGTTCAACGTAAATCCAATCCATTTTTGACACGGAGAGGCAAGCAGCGAATGATCACTGCACATAGGCGCAGTCTGACTTTTGTGGGGGGTGGGCATTGATAAAATAAAATTGATATATATATATATATATATATATATATATATATATATATATATATATATATATATATATATATATATATATATATATATATATATATATACACAGTGCCTTGCAAAAGTATTCGGCCCCCTTGAACCTTGCAACCTTTCGCCACATTTCAGGCTTCAAACATAAAGATATAAAATTTTAATCTTTTTGTCAAGAATCAACAACAAGTGGGACACAATCGTGAAGTGGAACAAAATTTATTGGATAATTTAAACTTTTTTAACAAATAAAAAACTGAAAAGTGGGGCGTGCAATATTATTCGGCCCCCTTGCGTTAATACTTTGTAGCGCCACCTTTTGCTCCAATTACAGCTGCAAGTCGCTACGGGTATGTTTCTATCAGTTTTGCACATCGAGAGACTGACATTCTTGCCCATTCTTCCTTGCAAAACAGCTCGAGCTCAGTGAGGTTGGATGGAGAGTGTTTGTGAACAGCAGTCTTCAGCTCTTTCCACAGATTCTCCATTGGATTCAGGTCTGGACTTTGGCCATTCTAACACCTGGATACGTTTATTTTTGAACCATTCCATTGTAGATTTGGCTTTATGTTTTGGATCATTGTCCTATTGGAAGATAAATCTCCGTCCCAGTCTCAGGTCTTGTGCAGATACCAACAGGTTTTCTTCCAGAATGTTCCTGTATTTGGCTGCATCCATCTTCCCGTCAATTTTAACCATCTTCCCTGTCCCTGCTGAAGAAAAGCAGGCCCAAACCATGATGCTGCCACCACCATGTTTGACAGTGGGGATGGTGTGTTCAGGGTGATGAGCTGTGTTGCTTTTACGCCAAACATATCGTTTTGCATTGTGGCCAAAAAGTTCAATTTTGGTTTCATCTGACCAGGTTAGGGTTAGGATGTTTGGTGTGTCTCCCAGGTGGCTTGTGGCAAACTTTAAACCAGACTTTTTATGGATATCTTTGAGAAATGGCTTTCTTCTTGCCACTCTTCCATAAAGGCCAGATTTGTGCAGTGTACGACTGATTGTTGTCCTATGGACAGACTCTCCCACCTCAGCTGTAGATCTCTGCAGTTCATCCAGAGTGATCATGGGCCTCTTGGCTGCATCTCTGATCAGTTTTCTCCTTGTTTGAGAAGAAAGTTTGGAAGGACGGCCGGGTCTTGGTAGATTTGCAGTGGTCTGATGCTCCTTCCATTTCAATATGATGGCTTGCACAGTGCTCCTTGAGATGTTTAAAGCTTGGGAGATCTTTTTGCATCCAAATCCGGCTTTAAACTTCTCCACAACAGTATCTCGGACCTGCCTGGTGTGTTCCTTGGTTTTCATAATGCTCTCTGCACTTTAAACAGAACCCTGAGACTATCACAGAGCAGGTGCATTTATACGGAGACTTGATTACACATAGGTGGATTCTATTTATCATCATCGGTCATTTAGGACAACATTGGATCATTCAGAGATCCTCACCGAACTTCTGGTGTGAGTTTGCTGCACTGAAAGTAAAGGGGCCGAATAATATTGCACGCCCCACTTTTCAGTTTTTTATTTGTTAAAAAAGTTTAAATTATCCAATAAATGTTGTTCCACTTCACGATTGTGTCCCACTTGTTGTTGATTCTTGACAAAAAAAATTAAATTTCATATCTTTATGTTTGAAGCCTGAAGGGGCCGAATACTTTTGCAAGGCACTATTTATATATATATATGTATATATATTTATACCTGTATATATATGTGTGTGTTTATACACTGGTATGAAAAGTATCGGAACCTTTTGGAATTTCTCACATTTCTGCATAAAATCACCATCAAATGTATGATCTGATCTTTGTCAAAATCACACAGATGAAAATACAGTGTCCGCTTTAACTAAAACCACCCAAACATTTATAGGTTTTCATATTTTAATGAAGATTGCATGCAAACAATGACAGAAGGGGTGAAAATCAGTAAGTGAACCCTCTGCCTCAGGCAGTGGTTCTTAACTTGGGTTCGATCGAACCCCAGGGGTTCAGTAAGAACGTCTAAAGGGTTCGGCCAAGGTAAAGAAACGCAGAGCCCTATTTCCGTACACTGATTAAATCTAGGCAAATTGGCTTTTTAGACCGGGTTTTGCACTGCTTTGCTCTCAATTTATATATTTTTTAAATGCTCGTCCTCAAACTGATTGGAGGAGGGACTGGTTTGCTCAGTGGAAGGTTGACCCGCACTTGGTATGAGGGAACACAACAGACTAGAGAGGTCTCGAATTTTGAACTGTTTATAAAACATGCTGTCAAAATGAGAAGACTTTTGAACAGGAAGTTGCTAAATTATTAGCTTGCTAGCTCAGATATACTGTATTGGTTTTGAATTTAAAGAAAATTGCTTTATTATTTAATTCCGAAGGGTTCGGTGAATCCACGTGTGAAGCTTTTGGGGTTAGGTACCTTTAGCACGGTTAAGAACCACTGGCCCAAGGAGTCTTAAAAAGCAAATGAAACCAATTTTTACCAAACATTTTCAGTCAGGTGTGTGCCCAATCACTGATTGAGTGGTTTAAAGCTGCCCTGCCCACACACCTGGTAAGAAATGTCTTGATGAGAAGCATTGTCGGATGTGCATCATGGCTCGGTCAAAAGAGCTGTCCAAACACCTGCGATCAAGGATTGTTGATTTGTATAAAGCTGGGAAAGGATACAATACCATCTCTAAAAGTCTGGATATTCATCAATCGACAGTCTGAGAAGTTGTCTACAAACGGAAAGAGGTTGACACTGCTGCTTCTCTCCCAAGGAGTGGCCTTCCACCAAAGATGATGCCAAGAGTTTAGCGCAGAATACTCAGAGAGGTAAAAAAGAACCCCAACATGTCTGCTAAACACTTACGGAAATCACTGGCACAGTCCAATATCTCTCTGCACACAGCAACAATATGCAAAACTATGGCCAAGAATGGTGTTCATGGGAGGACTCCACGGAGAAAGCCAATGCTGTCTAAGAAAACATAGTTGCTGGTTTAATGTTTGCAAAAAGGCACTTGGACACTCCACAGACGTTTTGGCAAAATATTTTGTGGACTGATGAAATCAAAATTGTATTGTTTGGGAGTAACACACAAGGTCATGTGTGGAGGAAAAATGGAACAGCTCACCAACATCGTGGACCATGGTGGGGGGAGCATCATGATTTGGGGCTGTTTTGCTGCTTCAGGGCTTGGAACACTTGCAATCATTAATGGAAGAATGATGTGAAAAGTTATTCAGGATGTTTTGCAGGAAAACATGAAACCGTTGGTCCAGGGTCGGCCCAGGCCATTTGGGGGCCCTAAGCAAAATAATACCAAGGGGCCCATATTTTTGTAAAAATGTATTAAAATTGTAACTTTATATGCATCTTTCTTGATTCTTGATCTCTTAACTATGTACACGACATTGCCAAGCATTACCTTGAATTGTACATTTGGGGAAATCATCATCTTGTGAAGATGACGGCACTCCACCTCCAATTCCATACTGAGATACTTCTCAATAGCTCCTTTGAATCAGCCAAAGTACAACATATGATCACGTGGAAAAAAATTCAGCCCAGGAAAATATTCGTCAACAAAAACGTGTACTGTGGGGCAGGCCATTTGGGGGCCCTAAGCAAAATAATGCAGAGGGGCCCATATTTTTGGCCCACCATTTCGTCACAGTGTACTGTGAAACCCATACATGCAATCCAACCTATACGTCCATATTTTGTATATTAATCAGATTTTGTTGCACTGCATACTTCAAACTTCTCACCCCAAATGATTGTCAGTACTTACAGTAGACAGCGCCAAACCTTTTTCTAAAAGAGGAAAGAAAGAAGTTGAGGAAGAATTTTTATTTTTTTTAAACTTGTAATCAAGTTTCAAAACTCACAAAAGTCAAATAAAGCAAACCGTAGTAGACAAAATAGAACACAAATTAAACAATTGCCAGATTGGGGGCCCCCTGGTGTTCAGGGGCCCTAAGCAGCTGCATAGTCTGCGTATAGGCTGGGCCGGCCCTGCGTTGGTCAGACAGTTGAAGCTAAAAAGAGAATGGATGCTGCTACAAGACAGTGATCCAAAACAAAGAAGTAAATAAACTTCAGAATGGTTTCAGAAGAACAAAATACACATTCTGAAGTGACCAAGTCAAAGTCCAGACTTGAACCCCATTGAGATGCTGTTGCATGACCTAAAGACAGCGGTTCATGCCAGATATCCCAGAAATCTGACTGAACTACAGAAATTTTGTAGAGAAGAATGGACCAAATTAATCCTGATTGATGTGCCAGACTGATCTGCAGCTACAGGAAGCATCTGGTTGAAGTTATTGCTACCGGGGGGAGGGGCAAAAAATATTAAATGTGATTGTTCACTTATTTTTTTCCCCCCCTTTTGTCATTGTTTGCATACTATCCTCATTAAAATATGAAAACCTATAATTGTATGGGTGGTTTTGGGTGGTTTTACTGAATGCAGACACTGTTTTTTCATCTGTGTGAATTTGACACAGATCAGATCACATTTGATGGTGATTTTATCCAGAAATGTGAGAAATTCCAAAAGTTTCAGGCACTTTTTCATACCACTGTACACACACATCTTGACACTGTTCGTGTTCAACCTTAGTTCAAGATCAGTTGTTGTTGAAGCTTTTGTAAGCTTAGGTGTAGTTTTGACGGAGCAAAGCAAAGGGCCGTCCCTCAGGTGCTTGTCACATGATCTGTTTGAAAAAAAATTTGAACAATGATGAAATACTTTGTTGGATTCTTGATTTCACTCAGTTTTGTGGTTTGTTTTATGGTTTTACAACTTTTATAGTCAACAATTTAACGGCTAGGTCTTTGAAGTAAAGGAGAAGTTCAGAATTTTTTACATCAGGCTAATCTTCCAGTTAGCGGGGGTTTAATGAGTCGGTGGAGTTGATTTCAACAAATTCCGTGTAGCTGGTCAGTAACAGGTAGTCACTAGGTTACGAACAAGTTTCGTTCCCACACTGGTGACGTAACACGAATTTCCGCCTAAATCGGGGTTAACCAGTTAAGTACCTCAAAATACCCCCTAAATCTCAAAATAATTATCCAAAAAACAAAAATAAATAGTCATTACATTTCTATCATTAGCCTTCAGAGGTTTGCTAGCTTACAAATACAATCTCCTCTTACTCGGTTAATCTTTTGCAACCTGGCCCATCCCAGTCAAAATGGATTGGACGTCTACTGACGTCAACACAAATGAACGAGTTAACCAGCCAATAACACTCTTAAATTGGGGCTGAATCCTGCATTCGCATGACATATTGAGTGATTGAGTAATTTGTGATGTCCTTAAACTCACCCACCTGTGGACACTCTTGTCTGATTTCATTATGTTTCGTAACGGCAACGCAGTCTCCTCAGCATCCTTGTTTCTCACAGGATATAACCAAGTGATAACAGCAGACTTTTTCTCAACAAGAAAAAATTGCTGCTTTTTATATCACTTCTCATACACAGTGTACTCTAGTACTGCAACAGTTCTATTCTGTGTTAACTTTGAGGAGTCACACTGTGATATCACCTCAGGATCTAAAGACAGTCGTATCTGCGTGAATACTGCAAGGAAGAACATGTTGAAGATGTGTTTTCATACACTGTCGGCCTGTCCTCGTGCACTGACGTCATCGGTATCTTCGCCCCCTTCATTGACAAATGTATTGGAGTATCATCGTCATCAACTGTTCGAGAGTGGAGAAGTCCGTTGTCACGTTTTGCGTTGTCAACTGTTTATATACTTTACAAAATTCTGATTGTTTGTTTAAATTGGTTTAAAAGAGGGCTGTCAAACGATTCAAATTTTTCAATCAGTTAATCACAGCATAAAAATTAATTAATCGTAATTAATTGCAATTCAAACCAATTCAATTTTATTTGTATAGCCCTAAATCACAACAAGGTTGTCTCAAAGGGCTTTGCAGAGGCAATATGATACACAATCAGAAACGACAAATAAGTCAACAAAGATGAATAAATAAAGTTCAAGTCCTGGACATCCCCCATCCTTGGACCCTCCATGTCGGCAAGGAAAAAGTCCAAAAACTCCAAGCTCTTTGGGAGAAAATGCGAAACCTTGGGGAGTACCACAGTCAGGAGAGATCCACTCCCAGGACGGATAGACAGGATGCACCAGGACTGCTAATGGGAATTAGCAGACGAGGTTACAGTCTGTAAAGATGCAGTATAGTAAAGGAATAAGAAGAGGTCCATCTAGCCAGATGAGACGGGGGTGGCAACGAGGACGTCCATCCAGCCAGGGGTCCGGATAGTCAGGAGGCTGCAGCTGAAAAATAGTCTCTCCCCAGAGGGGAGGAGGGAAAGGGGACACCAGGTGACTAGTGATGAAGAGACTAGTTAACTAGATATTAACATTGGAAAATAGAAATAAAGTAAGACAAGTGGTAGGTAGAGTGAGAAAAAGGAGATAGAACTCAGTGGCTGTACTTCCCCCAGCATGATAGCTTCCAGTGCAGCTTAGACTGAACTGTGAGTCTAATCCGACTTCAACTAGCCTGACCATAAGCTTTGTCGAATAGGAACGTTTTTAATCTAATCTTAAATGTGCAGACTGTCTCGGCTTCTTTAATATTAGCTGGAAGCTGATTCCTTATATCAGGAGCTTGGTGGCTAAAGGCTCTAGCTCCGACAGTACTTTTAGAAACCCTGGGAACTACCAGTAGACCTGCATTCTGAGAGCGGAGTGTTCTGTTGGGGCAATATGGAACCAGAGCATTGGTGAGATAAGATGGCCCCAACCCATTAATGGTCTTAAAAGTAAGAAGGAGGATTTTAAATTTAATTCTAAACTCGACTGGAACCATCTCTAAAATATGCCATATTTTTCTGTAAATTATTGTTGAAATGGAAAGATAAGACACAAGATAGAAATATACATTCAAAATAACTGTACATAAGTACTGTATTTGTTTATTGGAACAATAAATCCACAAGATGGCATTAACATTATTAACAATCTTTCTGTTAAAGGGATCCACTGATAGAAAGACTTGTAGTTCTTAAAAGATAAATGTTAGTACAAGTTATAGTAATTTTATATCAAAATGCGTCTTAATGTTTTCGTTTTAATAACATTTGTAAAATTTTCAATCAAAAAATAAACTATTTGCTCGCCATTATTGACGTCGCCGAGCGGTGACGTCACATGGGCTCCCTGCTGTTCTTCCACAGTGTCTTTAACCACGTAAGGTAGTGATTGAAATACCGTATTGTCCCGAATATAAGACGGTGTTTTTTGCATTGAAATAAGACTGAAAAAGTGGGGGTCGTCTAATATTCACGGTCTAGACATTATACCCATTCACGACGCTAGAAAGCGCCAAATATCATTGAAGCGAATGCTAAACTTGAGGAGTAATGTTCTGTCATGACAGATCTCAGCTACTCTCAAGTTCACCCGTTTGCATTATTTTATTGCAATGTTTATCCTTACTGAGATTTGTTTCAAGACTTCAGTTAGTTAGACCTCACTTTGATGGTTATGCAGTTATTGCACTTTTGTTGTTTTATCTCAACAGATTTACATTTCAAAATCCAGAAGCCATTCAT
This sequence comes from Corythoichthys intestinalis, assembly GCF_030265065.1. Classification (NCBI taxonomy): domain Eukaryota; kingdom Metazoa; phylum Chordata; class Actinopteri; order Syngnathiformes; family Syngnathidae; genus Corythoichthys; species Corythoichthys intestinalis. The sequence continues at coordinate 1,650,255 of NC_080396.1, read as the reverse complement.
TTACGAATGTGATTGCACTTTAGTTTACATATTTAAATGTTCAGATATTAAGATTTTATTGAGGCAAAATAATATGCTTTTTCTCTCAAATATATTGTAATAATCATTTGTTTCAGATCAACTGTAATTATTTTCTGTAGAAAAATTAATATGGTGTTCAAAAAGTCTTTTTTCAAACCTGAGTCTTGAAAAACGGGGTCGTCTTATAATCAGGGGCGTCTTACATTCGGGCCAATACGGTACACCACAAGGTGTCAATGGCGAGTTTTAAATTACTTAGAAATCAAGCACATGAATGTGTTTTGTCCCTCGACTGATGCCGTAGTTCCCTGTTTACTGGTCCATCTACGGTCATTTCAGTGCTGGCTTCACAACATACGACACCTCTGATAGTTTATATATTGTGACTAAATATTGCCATCCAGTGTATTTGTTGAGCTAAACGAGAGCTAAATGAAATGTTTGAATAGAGTTTGACCAAGGTCTGAGTAAGTTTTATGTGTATTTTGCATAGCTATTTTGATTGGGAATGCCAGTTCTCTTTGCATGGTTGTTTAACAGTGTGAGAATAGGGCCTCATGAATACAGATTTTTTTTTTTTTTTTTTTTTTTAGAGATAGGAACATTATTTTTGTTGTGCTTACACTAAATGATTCTTGTTTTATCCTACAGATTTATCCTACACTTGAAGTGCAACAAAAATAAACAGTAAACAATACAATAAAATAACAATCAGCAGTAAACAATATAAAGTGAGTTTAATCAATTAAATCTAACTCTCACAACCTGAGACAACTGGTCAAGGAGACCTGATTGGCTTACCATGACACATGACTCTAATCCTCAGCCAATCACAATCACTTCCATCGAATCTATCCAGGTGGTGCATTCAGGTAGCCTCGTCCCCCTACTCCTCCCGTCACCCTCCAAGCGTCTGCCATACTCAAGATGGAAGCAGCAAGAATGCTGGCTGACAGTGGGGGATGGGAACGAGGATAGCATTCAGGTGTAGCAAACAGAAACGTTAGCAAGCTTTGGAAAGCATTGTCTAATTGTATGAGCAGGGACAAACAGCCTGTAGTCATAAGAAGTACGTGCTGTAATATTCTGATACGGAATTATCCCAGGCACCCTAAAGTGCACACGGCGCCAATGTTGTTTTGCTGACACGATGCGGGAGTGAGTTAGAGACACGGCCTGCTGAGAGCCGTACGTTTGTGTTAATTTTGAAGTTATATGTGCTATTAAAGAAACAGAGTGCCAGCACATCCTGTGTGGTATATCTTTGCTAAGAAAAAGCACAAAACAAAACACGTGCGCTATTCTCGAACCTGAACGCACCCCAAGTCTTGGATGACAATTAAACAGAGCAGAGTAGACTCGCTACGGCTGGTACTTTCTTCAATTTATTCAGAGTAAGTAACGCACAGCTTTCGACAGTCGGTAATGGTAACGGCGTTGTAACGGCGGGAAAAAAAAAAAGTTAGATTTCCCCGTTACTGAAAAAATAATGCCATTATGTAACGGCATTATTTAGAAAGGTGTTATTCCCAATAGAGATGTCCCGATCGATCGGGTCTCATCAAGTCATTTTCAAAGTATCGGAATCGGCAAAAAAATATCGGACATGCCTTTTTTTTAACATATATATATTTTTTAATTAAATCGTTTTCTAATTGTATTTAACGTTACAGATATAATATATTACACCCATCTAGAGTCTTTAGTTTAGGTTTAAGGTAGGGTTATCAAATCTATCCCGATAACGATAAAAAAAAAATGTATCACGTTAAAATATTTAACGCAATTAATGCATGCGCTGCACGATCCACTCACGCATTGTCGTGCTCATTCTGTAATGGCGCCGTTTTACCCTACCCATATAGAAAGCTAAAGGGCAGTGTAAAATGAGTAGAGTGAATTTTGGCAGCCTTTGGAGCTTTTTTTTAATTGGCTAAAGCCTTACATTCCCTCTCTCTACGATTAGAAATAACGTGGGAAGCAATGTAGTAATTGATCTTTTTCTTAACACCCTATGTTATTTCCCAACGCAGAGGAGATATATCAATTGGTAGCACTACGCACAGTCATGGTTCCACTTCCCATCATGCATTTGGGCATGGCTACAGTATCATTTACTGAAAGCTCAACAAATACAGTAGATGGCAATATTTATTCACAATATACAAAGTCACAAGTCTTTCTATCCGTGAATCCCTCTCACAGAAAGAATGTTAATAATGTAAATGCCATCTTGAGGATTTATTGTCATGATAAACAAATACAGTACTTATGTACTGTATGTTGAATGTATATATTCGTCCGAGTTTTCTTCATTTTTTTCTTAATGCATTGCCAAAATGCATATGATCGGGAAAAATTATCAGGAATGATTGGAATTGAATCGGGGGCAAAAAAAATAAAAGCAATCGGATCGGGAAATATCGGGATCGGCAGATACTCAAACTAAAACGATCGGGATCGGATCGGGAGCAAAAAAACATGATCGGAACAAGCCTAATTCCCAACACTGAATATTTTAAATATGTTCTTCATTTTGACCTTATGGATGTGGACACCCTAGGCAGGGTACACCCTGAACTGTTGCCAAATCGCGGTTTGTCTAGTATGAGAATGAGCCATTTCTAAATAGAGCAATGGAAAACTTCCCTTCTAAAATATGCACATAATAACTCTAGCAGCATACCAGAATATACATACTTTGTTTATCTTAAAATAACAGATAAACATAGGAGACCAGAATAGAATTTTCATCATCGCCATAGCAACTCTGGATTGCCTTACGTATATACTTCAATGTTGTTGTCACCTCTACGCGCCACAATTGTTCTAGCTTGTTTTCAGCAATGCAGAAGTTGTTGACTGTTACAAATCCAGCCATCCATTTTCTATAACACGTATCCTCTCCAGGGTCACAGTGAGCCGGAGCTTATTTCAGCTGACTTCAGACAAAAGGCAAACTACACAGTGGATATACAGTATCACCAAGTGGCACATCCTAAGACAGACAATTAGTGTAGCTTCTCTCTCACATTTTGAATTGTCGCTGAGTAGGAACAGAACCAGACAAGTTCAGTGACTATTTCAGGAGTCTTATATATCAAGTCACAATATTTTTGTTTGTGGTAATATATAGTATTATTCTCTCTGTTTGCATACACTCATACACAAAGGTCAGTCCAGGAAAGAAATAATAACAGCTATTGGCAGTTCTTATAAACCCTGATGGTGACAGAGGTGAGTATGAATTAAGGAGAGAACAGTGCAGAAATAGTCACCTTTTTCTTGGACATGTTTGAAATGGACATTTTCTTAGTAAACGTACACATGCAACGATTCAAAGTTCCATTATCATGAGATGAATATGTGTTTAAAAAAAAAAAAAAAAAAATCACTTTTGTAATACGTATTCCAGAAAGATGTCAGAGATAGGAATCAGAGAAAGACATCAGCCCTGATGAACTTCAAATGACGCTAGCAAATAGTCAAATCAATGGGAATGACGGCAGGGGCGTCTTTAGGCCTATTACAATTCTGGGGCACAGTGGGGCACTGCTGAAAACAAAAACCAAAGTGTAGTTATTTTTAATTTTTAAAGGGTTAATTCCGACTTGTGCGGAAATTCGGGTTATGTTGCCAGGGTAGGAATGGAACTCGTTCGTAACCCAGGGACTACCAGTATAATCAAACCAAAATGCAAGTTCCTGTAAAAAGTGACTTTTTGTTTGTTTGTTTGTTTGTTTTTCAGCCGTCAGCACTCAAAATCAAAATTGGGACATCCCTTGTTGATGGTCATTTCACCTCCGCTCATGCTCATCAACTTCCATTTATCCTTCACCTTTTCATATACTCTGCTGCATTACTTTGGACAGAAATGGAGAAATATCACCGTAAGTGTTATGCAATTAATCAGTGTTTATCAACTGGTAGGTGTTAGGGTGTGTGACGAGGAGACAAATGCAGACACACGGGGTTGCAGCGAGTAATATCTTATTTGCAAGCAGCAGAAATAGCGTGGCGGGTGGAGGTTGCTTCTTTTGGGGTAACTGAGCCGACGACGTGGAAACTTGGGAGGAGGCAAGCGTGGAACCTTGGAAGGAGGCAGGCACGGAGTCCAACAGGGAGCGCGCAGAAGACAGGACCTGGGGCAAGAGCAAAGTAGTCGTGAGCCGGGAATCAGTGATATCATATGAAGAAGGCGAGAAGAAACTGACGGCAAAATCAGACGAGTTGATCAGGCTACGCGTGGCGGCGTCCACTGGCTTTTAAGGATGGTTGATTGTCATAGCCAGGACCTGTCGCCGCTCCACCCGTCTGTCGTCCAATCTGCAAATCAATAAAAACATGCACACCTGCCGGAGGTGGCCAGGTCTCAGGAGGAAGGGGCAGAGGCCCTAACAGTAGGTTGTGACCTAAAAGTGGTTTGTGTTGCCTAGGTGGCTTACCTAACTTACCTCTCTCATTCCTCCTTGCTGTGAGAAAATACAGATAGTCCCCGGGTTATGACGTACTCGACGTATGTGATTTCGCCGGAGTCCCGTCCACCATTCTGTCTCCAGTTGTGTAAGTGTAACGCTGGGCCGCAACTGCGTTCCGATCCCCCTCGCTCGGATACACTAACCGCTAGGCCATTAGGTCAAGCTGACGGCTTAGCCGCCAGCGCACCCACATGAAGGCATCGGAGGGAAGGTTTTCCACGCGCCATACACACGGGCCTGTGTGTACCTGTTACACTCACCCCCCGAAAACCTTCGCTGCCGATCTCGGTCATGGCACCAACGTAATGCTGGGCCGCGCCGCACAGACCGCATTCCGATCCTCTTCGCTCAGGTCAGGACTCGAACCCACAACATGTCCTCATGTCAATGGCAGGCATAGGCACTGACCACAAAGCCATAAGCTCGAGCTGACGGCCTAGCCGCCAGCGCACCAACATGAAGGCATCGGAGGGAAAGTTTTCGACGCACCATACACACGGACCTGCGTGTATCCGTTACATAAGCAGTACATAGTTCTTCCAATGTCAGGATCCCCTCCATCCTGCAGTTCCTGACAGCTTCAGGTCCCACTTCCTTGTTCTAATACCGCTACTGCTGCCGCTTACCCCCGGCACGGACTCCTCTTGCGAGTCCCGATCAGTTTTTTTGAGTTCGGACGGCGAGCTCGCGTTAAAAGATGGGATGCTGGCAACGATATCGCGCTTCTCTCGCCTCCCTACTCTTTCCACAGTGCCCTTTTCTCAGCACTCTCTCAGATACCAGATAGTCAAACCTTGGCTAGCTTGGTCTCTACGCCGCTTGTTTGCATTTGTTGAGCTCACTCAGACAAAGGCTGACCTTTGACAACATGGCAACCGGACAGAATTTTTGGTAAACAAACTTGACTCCTATACTTGATGGACAAACCTGTGCAGGCCAACAATTCCTCCCAAAATTCATTAACTTTTTTTCCTAGAATAATTTTTCAGCTTGATGGGACACACCTCCCACTGTCTGCTCATTCTTTTACTTGTGCCTCTTCCCTTGCATCAGACAGCTAGTGATGGATGGCTTAATTAAGATGAAAGACAATGAGTGAGTGCTTTTCATTGTGTTTGGTCTCAGTGGTTTGTGACAAAAAAAATGGATTACTCTTCTAAAAGTGGTCTCCTTGGGGAAATGTCACATTTAGCATTGAAACACATCTATCTGAATTGGCTCGGAAGGAAAACGCGCACACACATCCCGAGCGTTTAGATATATATGTCTGCGCCGGGTTAAAAATAGACACCTTTTTTAGTTCATTTGCTTGAAAAGGACTCATACTGAAGACTGTGCTCACAGTCGTTGAGCATCCGCACCTTGTGCAAATATCATCCTCCTCGGAAGACGCGTGCAAACACACACACACACACACACACACACAAACCCTTGGATGCCACGATTGCCTGCTTCGGTAATCAAATCTATCCTTTGACTGTCCTCTCATCCAGTTTTGAGTTCAACATCTCTCCATTCAGGGTATTAGGTTCGCTACTCAAAAAAAGGGTTGATCTGCTCGTTCGGAGCAATTTTATTACTTCCGCAAATAAGGATGGAAAGATACGGAATGTTATGCAGCCAGGTACGTATGACTGTCTGTTTGTATTCAAGATAACTCAACAACGAATAAAGGGATGAATATCTAACTTGTTAGATATGTAAAATGTAATAATGTTGTCAATTAAACAGCGTTAACAGAGTCAAAGGGGGTGTGCGTTATTATTAGGGCTGTCAAAATTATCACGTTAAAGGTAGGGTTGGGAATCTCTGGCATGAAGCCGATTCGATATGTATCTAGATACACAGGTTACGATTCGATTAAAAAAGATGATACATCCGTCAAGTTAATGCCTGACTCGAGTCGGGAAAACACGAAAAAAATTGGATTCGTGCATTAAGACATGCTAATAAGTTTACCAAACCATCAGTGTCACTCCAAAACACCAAAATAACATGTGAAATGATGTCATAATGTGTTAATAATTTCACTAATAAGTCGCTCCAGAGTATAAGTCGCACCCCCAGCCAAACGATGAAAACAAAACTGCAAATTATAGTCCAAAAAATACGGTATTTAAAACTAGTTTTAGTAGAAAAAAAACGCATTTTATGTTAAGATGTTGGTTTCGCTACATACATTTTGTAGAGTTCGTTAACACATAATTAGTTGTTTATCTAGATTTAAGCTATTAAAACTGACATTAAACAAACACAGCGATATTACTTGTCTTTGTTTTTAACTTTGGTTTTCATTTATTGTGATTTTTACGAATCATTTATCTACGTTTGTGAATCTTAATGTGATGTAAATCACTTTGAATTCCCATGTCTTTAATTGTGCTATACAAATACATTTGCCTTGCCTATTGAACCGCTTATCTTTGAGCACATTGTGTGACACACATTATGATTTACATTGATGGAAATGTTGGCAGCACTGTAATGGACAATTAAAAAAATAATGCAAACAAGTTGCTGCATTAAGATCTCAGAGCTCTTCACTTTCTTCCAAGAATCTTCTTCAACCTATTTTTCTCAATTTTGCTTCCAATTCTTTCCGGTAGAATTTGCTTTGCACTCGTACTATACCCCTGGCCTTTGTTTTATATATTTTTTCCATTGTTTCCTCTGTTGTCGAGAGATACTTACTACCTTCTTCTCTCTGAGATGCCACGCGGGAGTATAGTCCTCCCACGTCTGATCCGCTGCCAGGAGGGCGAGTGCCGCATTTGTGTTGTTTTTGGATGTCAGCATCTGACCGTTTGTAGCTCTGTCAGGTTAGTAGCGCTCTTTGAAAACAAGATAGTCATCACAGCATGTTTCTGAGAAGAAATATTGCTCTTTGATGATACAGAATGCAAAGGGAAGGGGTTGTCTCCCCTGCAGTGTATGTACAGTTCATCAGGTCTCTGAAGAATGTGTAGGACAAGAGGAGAAGCATATGGGCTCAGGATAGAGATAGGACGCTCGAGCCCTTCTGCTCGGATCCGATTCGAGCAAATGAAGTGGAGGCGTGTCAAAGTAGTGTTCCGAAAACGGCGTCAAGCAAGCCAAAAATCACGTGACTACTGCTGACGAGGCCTCGAACGTCACAGATTTTTATTTTAAATTGCCTTTCAAGATGACATATCCATTCTATGAGTTGGATTTTATCAAGTAAATTTCCCCCGCAAAATGCAACTTATACCTGGTGCGACTTAAATGGTTTTTTTTTTCATCCTTATGGCGCATTTTTGGACTGGTGCGACTTATACTCAGGTGCGACTTATATTCCAAAAAATACGGTAACATCATTTTTGAAGTAACCTAGTTACTTTGATAATGAAGTAATCGGTAAAGTAACTACAGTGGGGCAAATTAGTATTTAGTCAACAACTAATTGTGCAAGTTCTCCCACTTGAAAATATTACAGAGGCCTGTAATTGTCTACATGGATAAACCTCAACCATGAGAGACAGAATGTGAAGAAGAAAAAAAAAACAAGAAAATCACATTTTTTTGATTTTTAAAGAATTTATTTGCAAATCATGGTGGAAAATAAGTATTTCGTCAATACCAAAAGTTCATCTCAATACTTTGTTATGTACCCTTTGTTGGCAATAACGGAGGCCAAACCTTTTCTGTACCTCTTCACAAGCTTTTCACACACTGTTGCTGCTATTTTGGCCCATTCCTCTATGCAGATCTCCTCTAGAGCAGTGATGTTTTGGGGCTGTCGTTGGGCAACACAGACTTTCAACTCCCTCCATAGATTTTCTATGGGGTTGCGATCTGGAGACTGGCTAGGCCACTCCAGGACCTTGAAATGCTTCTTACAAAGCCACTCCTTTGTTGCCTTGGCTGTGTGTTTGGTATCATTGTCATGCTGAAAGACCCAGCCACGTCTCATCTTAAATGCCCTTTCTGACGGAAGGAGATTTTCACTCAAAATCTCTTGATACATGGCCCCATTCATTCTTTCCTTTACACAGATCAGTTGTCCTGGTCCCTTTGCAGAAAAACAGCCCCAAAGCATGATGTTTCCACCCCCATGCTTCACAGTGGGTATGGTGTTCTATGGATGCAATTCAGTATTCTTTCTCCTCCAAACACGAGAACCTGTATTTCTACCAAAAAGTTCTATTTTGGTTTCATCTGACCATAACAAATTCTCCCAGTCTTCGGCTAGGTTCATACTACAGGTCTTAATGCACAAATCCGATTTTTTGTCATATCTGTTTTTTTTGGCGTGCCCGTTCAGACTGCCTTTATCCATTGAGACCGTTCAAGTATTACGCATGCGCACTAATTCGCAGTCCGACACGCACTGAGCAAGACAACCCACATGCACAGAAGCATCAAAACAAATGACCACACATGCTGGCTGTCATCCGTCATTCCAGGGATATCATATTTTGCTTTTTAAAAAGAGGATACAAATAACAGACATAAATAATCCCAGTTTAAGTTTATATTCAAAGTAAATGGATCAATAACATGCACGCACTGTCCATGCATGTCACACACACATACGAGCAGTTTGCCCCGACTCTCGGCCGTGTAAGCAATGTTGAAATACTGCTTATATGGAGCAGACAGAAAACCGATCATTCTCAGGCTTATCCTCAACCCATTTTTATTTTTTTTATGACTTGTCAAGTCTGACCCTTCCTAAAAAGCCGTATTCAATGCAAGCTAGGCGCTAATAACGCACAGCTGCACCGCTACCGTAGCGTCTCTCTCGCTTTTTGATGACGTAATTGCTGCATGAATTCCGATTTGAGAGACTGGACAGTACAGAACGCCGCGACAGTCTGGAAAAATGTGGCCCAGATCGGATTTGAACCACATAAGAAAGTGACCCAGATCGGATTTGAAATGATCCAGTTCTATGCGACTTGTCAGGTTCAGACCGTCAAGTTAATGCCTCACTCGAGTCGGAAAAACACAAAAAATTCGGATTCGCGCATTAAGACTTTTAGTATGAACGTAGCCTTCTTCTGGATCATCCAAATGCTCTCTAGCGAACCGCAGACGGGCCTGGACGTGTACTCGCTTCAGCAGGGGGACACGTCTGGCAGTACAGGATTTGAGTCCCTGGCGACGCACTGTGTTACTGATAGTAGCCTTTGTTACTCTGGTCCCAGCTCTCTGTAGGTCATTCACTAGGTCCCCCCGTGTGCTTCTGGGATTTTTGCTAACTGTTCTTGTTATCATTTTGACGCCACGGGGTGAGATCTTGCATGGAGCCCCAGATCGAGGGAGATTATCAGTGGTCTTGTATGTCTTCCATTTTCTAATAATTGCGCCCACAGTTGATTTCTTTACACCAAACGTTTTACCTATTGCAGATTCCGTCTTCCCAGCCTGGTGCAGGTCTACAATTTCGTCTCTGGTGTCCTACAACAGCTCTTTGGTCTTGGCCAGAGTGGAGTCTGGAGTGTGACTGACTGAGATTGTGGACAGGTGTCTTTTATACCGCTAATGAGTTAAAACAGGTGCCATTAATACAGGTATCGAGTGGAGCCTCGTTAGACCTTGACAGCCAGAAATCTTGCTTGTTTGTAGGTGACCAAATACTTATTTTCCACTCTAATTTGCCAATAAATTCTTTAAAAATCAAACAATGTGATTTTCTGGTTTTTTTCCCCATATTCTGCCTCTCATTGTTGAGGTTTACCCATGTTGACAATTACTGGCCTCTCTAATCTTTTCAAGTAGGGGAACTTGCACAATTGGTGGTTGACTAAATACTTATTTGCCCCACTGTAGATTACATTATGAGGCGTAACAAGTAATTAATTTTTTTTTTTTTTTTTTTTCCAAGTAATCGGTGACAACACTTACCTATTAACCCAAATAAATCAACAAATAAGCTGTACTGGACTATAAACTGCAGGATTCTAAACGAGGGTGTGAGAGAATTTTATTCATGCTTAAAACACAACCATTATACATTTCATATTTTATGTGCATTTGTTATACTTGCATGAGAACATTATAGGCTAGAGTATTATTGTTATAATAATCTGTTGTAATCTTTTTGAGCGTGCCTTTTCGTGGCCTTGACGATCGTAGACGGTATCACCAGATGCCCAAATATGGACTGTTATGCGCCGTTTTTTTTTTCAATGTGCCCTGAATGAATGCAAGGGAGTACAGTGGTTTCTTATCTTCGTTCCACCCTGCACCGGTGTTCAAGGTCTCAGCTCAAAGATGTTTTTGTATGGAAAAATACCAAAGTTTGTGAGATGATTAGTTTCATTTCTATGATGTCAACCCATAAATAGAGGCATGCCCTGCATTTCTCTTTTGTCCACATGCGGAGAGGCGCTTTGTACGTGACTCTGCGTCTGTACCCGAGAGCTCTTGTACTAAAATCTTCGAAGAAAATCAATCCATGGTTGTGGTCGTATTTATTTCTCTGATCAAGCTATCGAGGTAACACTTGTCTTGGAGTTCAAACTGAACTTCCCTGACAGAGGGGAAAAAGTTACAGCTTATATTTCGAAAATTACGATAAGTAAATGTAACGTATTACTACCCACATGCTACCCCACCACACCATATGAAATGCAATGAATGCCTTGAATGACCATTACAAATAAAGGATCTGTAAACGATTTCTCAATGTGAAAAAACGAATCTCGTTAATTTCCATTTTTGCTCATTTAAATAAACGACGACTGCTTTGATATTTGGGCGACAAGTTTTGCAGAAATGATGTTTGTTCTGTCGGCACAGCGCACCCTTTCATCTTTATCTTCCACCAGTCAAATATGTAGAGAAGAAATGTCCTCCCGCCCACATTCATGATCAGAAGGCTGGAGCAGCCATCTGCAACGCTCCTCTTGCCTCAGCCACACTCTTCTCACTTCAGTGTGACACGGTGCAAGGTGATAAAGCGAAGGACAACTGAGAATGATGTGTAGCTCCACCTTTTTACTTATTATTTTTGTCAGATTTGCAATGACTACAGAGTTTTGTGTGACTTTTTGTCTTCATGCTCTTAGAGTAATAGGCTTTTCTTGGCAGTGCAGCACACATGATAATATGCTTCATTTCAGCTACAGGCAGCAGCATTTCTCAGATGACTCTTTTCGACATACCGCTGGTCACACTGTCCCGAGTTGTCAGAGTCGGGACCGGATAACATGCCGTAGCGCGGCGGCGGCGGCGGGGAAAGCGAACCGCTCTGTGACTCGTCGGCTGTGACACTTTGGCGCATTTGATTTATTCCAGCTCGTCTCCCGGCATGCTGTCAGTCACAAGCGATTCTGATACATCACCTACTTGGCAGAGAGAATCTTCAAAGACCGGCGTGTGCATAAGACGGACAAAGTATTTGTACCTTGTAACAATTGATTAATCAATCAGCAGTCACGCTAGATCCTTGAGTCGCACGTAAAATCAATTATTCATCTTACAAAACACTACTCTGAAGCATAACTGTGTTCTGCTGTTTACTGAAGTATTTGATCATATAAGAAAGCATCAGCATGTCTTTTTGACGTCCTGGTGTTGTTTTACTTCTGCACTATACTACTGTGTTTACCAGTGTTGTACCGATACTGCTATTGGTATTGTTACTGATACAGCACTGAAAAGACATCATTGGTATCCGGGATTACATCGAGATATGAAAGCTTCACTACTCCCAAAATTCATTTTACAAAAAGATGTGGGTCGCTTCTGAAGGAATCTGACCCTTTAACCAGATTGCCGGAATCACGCCAGCGATCCGGCCCGGCGGGAAACCTGACAACTCAGCCAAAAGGCCAAACACCGCACGTTCACTTTAGTCTTAATCCCTTGTACTGACTCCATTTTGAAAGCTGGAAAAAGGCTTTGAAACACGAGTTGACAATTTATTCCGAGTCAACAGCAATCATACAGCACTGAGGGATCCAGGCGGGGATCCAACGTCACCATATCACAAGTCAACAAGAGGTTCCCGAGAAAAAAAAGACTATGCTTAGTTAAACATTCAGTCTTGAAGGCTCTTGTGGGGCGGGCCGTGGTCAGGAAGAAGGGTCTGTTTTGGCGTTGTTTACGATTATTGTCTGTTTGTGGATTGGACAGGATGATTCAGGAGTTACTGTTACCAGGGCAACGAGGGTTGTGGATTTTGCCACCTCAGTGTCAAAGGGGCTCTTGGAGTCTTGTCAGTCGTGTTATCATTTGAAGATCGGGCAGTCTTCAGTGTTCCTTGTGTTGGGACAGGACGTCCCACCATTTGTTCTGGATTGTCCGGGAAAACTGATTGCGAGAGTTGGTAGTGCAGACGTGGGCTTGTAGATGTCAGCGCCAATCTTGCTCAGTCAGTTGCATGATGCACACGCTGGGGTTGGTGATAAAAAGGCGTCATGTATCTCTTATGCTCTATATTCTGCTTGTTTTCCTTAAACTATGCTGTAAGTGCTATTTATTTTATATTGGGTGTGTTAGAGTAACATAAACAGTTAAACAGTAAATACGAGAAATGATACTATTCCCTGATTGGTGATATTAAGTGTGTTGGACTAACACAAACATTCGATCGTTAAATACAGGGATCTATACCATTCCCTGATTGATTATATTAAGTGTTTTAGAATAATGCAAACTGACAGTGCATACGAGAAAAGGTACTATCTCCTTCACTTCATATTACGAAAAAAAATATTCAGCGTACACAAGATAATACAGGTAGTCCCTGGGTTACGAACAAGTCCAGTTGCTACGCTGCGACGTTACCCGAATTTCCGCATAAATCAGATGGCCTTCCCTCAAGTAATCCACATTCCCCTGATAAACTACTCCAAGTTCTTACCTCCAAAGATTCAATCCAACTTGGAGATTCCTAACGGACTCATCAAAACCACATGTAATAACCATATCCCAACAATGGACTCTACTTGAAAAGACAACATCCACTGGACAACTGAAACTGCCTTGACAATCATGAAGAGGTGATTATCTTTTTTAGAGTAAGGGACCCGGACGAAGAACCAGAAGGTAAGAACAGGGATATTGTCAATCTGTAAAAAAAAAAACATTAGAATGACAACCCCACAGATCAATCTATTAAAGTGATCCTCTAACTTAAATACATGTAGGCTCTAATAAACCACAATTGTTCTCTTGTACTAAAATATGTTGTTGGAAACACATAGAATGTTAAATCAATGGCAATATTTTATAATACTTAGTCCATATTTTGACCGTTAGTTGGTGCCATGGTTTGCGGGCTCGCAGTGATGACGTCATTGGTATCTTTCCAAATTTGTAGCGTGTTAAACAATTGCTTATTGCTGCCTAAACTCCCGAAGTACAATGCCACGATGTGCTGCTTTTGGATGCAATTTCCAGTCAAATGGAAACAAGGGGGGTGAAGTGAGTGGTCAAGGTGGAATTATTATTTTTAGTGAATAAATGTGCAAGTGGAAGCTTCTTCCCCTTTTTGGTCTCTGTATGCACGTAACCTACCCACCACGCATTACAACTGGCGCCCGAACATTTTTCCTGGATCCTCAGTCAAGTAAGGGATCCGTCTGTTTTCTGGATCCGACGGTCCCACCATGTCTGCAATATTGGTTTCGGATCTGTCCATTTTTTTGATTTGTCGGTCCCACAGCGGCTTTTCGGATCAGTCTATTTTGTTGAATCGATGGCCTGATCGCGGCTGCGACATTGCCATGGGATCGGTCTAATTCCTGGATCTTCGAGTGAGTAAAAAATGCGGATTTGGATTAATATTGCTATCTTTTATGTTGACTATTCTTCGTGGGAGTTTTCCCCAAATCATACTAAATAATTATAGCACTATAGCACGCTACATTGACGACAGTGACTCTGACGTGGACCTTACAACAATGTTGGGAGTTCATCAGGGAACGCGTGTTTGCGTACTGCTCCCGAGTGAAGAGTAGTCAAGGTGGAAATATTATTTTTTGTGGATAAATGTACATAAATGGAAGCTTCTCCCCTTTTTGGTACTTTTATACACATATCCTAGCTACCACGCGTTACAATGTACAAGACATGGATTACAGAAGGTGTGCTCTTTGGCCTGTACAGTATAGCCAGTAAAGCACACGACAGCTCTGGATGCTAACAATCTACATAATTATATTGGGATAAGTTTGAAAACGCAATATGCTTACCTTGAAAATCTGCTCATAAAACCGGACAGCATACGCTCTCGTTCCCAACCGGAGTTCCCAACTGGACTCTCTCGCATCACCAGTTTTGCCCAACTTTTGTCTTAACAGGTATTTGCTGCACGCATTTTCCCCTGAAGCTCGTCTTGTGAACGACCGACAGTGCTGTCCTGCTGCTCTTCACTTTTCAGATCTGGTTCAAATAGGAAGGGTAGAACTGACGACATGTTGGGAAAGCTAACGAGTGACACGCTGGAATTTCGTCAACGGGACCGGTGATGTCACGCACTACGACGTAACAAGAATGGCGACCTATCACTTAAAATAATTTTACAAACTTTATTAAAACAAAACCATTAAGAGGGGTTTTAACATCAAATTATTATAACTCATACTAACATTTATCTTTTAAGAATTACTTGTCTTGAAAATAGAGGACCCCTTTAAGGAAGGGATTATCCTTTGTTCCTACTCTTATAAACCCGACAAAAATAAGATCCTCTTGGCGCTTCCATCTAACCAAATACCACAGAAGAATCAGACTTTGTGCCTATCTTGGACCAACGTCACTAAAAACCCGATAGACGTTTCATTCCGATCGAACTGGGAACCCACCTCGCAAAACTTCCAGCACAAATAATAAACCTAATCAAGACAGACCAACAAATTCTCCCAAAGTTTGACGCAAGTACACACAACAAAATGAACTTAACAGTAAACGAACAGCAAGCCTTGAGGGAATTAGGAGAAAACAACTCAATCGTCATCAAACCGGCAGATAAAAGAAGTGCGACGGTCATAATGGACAGAGGAAATTACGTCCAGGAGGCTCTACATCAATTGAACAACACGACATACAGTATTATACACCCTTGCAACGACCGATTTTTCAACATACCCCCAAAAACATTGCCGAAATCCTAGACAGGATGACACAAGAAGGGAAATTAACAAAGAAACAAGCCACCTATCTAAAAGGATCTGACAACCCGAGACCAAGGTATTTTTTTACCGACTACCCAAAATCCATAAAGCTCTGGAAACCTGGACTGTACCATATAGAATTCCACTGGGAAGACCTATGGTATTGGATTGTAGAAGTGAGAGTTTTGAATTGGTCGAATATATTGACTCCTTTCTAACTCCCATCACGACACCAGAGTTATATAAAGAACACCCAAGACTTCATTCGAAGAAATGACGGTTCCTGAACCATCCCTGCTGTTCACAATGGACGTGAATAACTTCTACACGAACATCGACACTACATTGGGCTTCAAGGCAGTACAACTGTTCTTTGAAAAATACCCGGATGAAAAGAGAGCAGCTCAAGAAATCCTACAACTGTTCAACATCAGCTTAGCAAGAAATGATTTTCAGTTTGATGGGAAGTTCTACCTTCAACTAAAGGGCACGGCATTGGGGAAGTGTTTTGCCCCTGCAAATGCAAACATTTACATGGTGGGATCGGAGGAGACGGTTTTCAAAAATGCCCCAGAAAACCAACTCATTACTTTCGATACTTCAACAATCTTATGGGGTGTGTGGACACACACGAGAGAGGATTTTGACAGTTTTGTACAAATCCTTAATAACAACCACACGCTCAACTACCCATCAGTCACAGGTTGAATTTCTTTAAAGACTCAGAATTCACCCATTCAGGAAAATTTAAAACCAGGGTAAACCCTAAACCAGGGGTCTCCAAACCGGTCCTCGAGGGCCGCTGAGGGTCCTGCTTTTTGTTCATATTGATCAAGCACAGACATTTTAACCAATGTGCTTTCTACTAAAACAAGCTGCACCTGACTGCAATCAACTGATTACACTTATAAAACAACAGATTGGTGAAAAGGTCTTAAAATTAAATCCTGCACCCACTGCGGCCCGATGTGGAATAGTTTGGAGACCACTGCTTTAATCCAACGGATACTCATACCCTGCAACACAAATCGAGCTTCCACCCGCCACATACAGTACCTATACGGGCTTAGTCAAATCACAATTACTAAGATTCGACAGAATATCCTCCATTAAAGAGGATAGAAATGAGGCCACCTACACCCTATTCCGCTCCCTGGAGAACCGGGGGTACAGTAGATCATTCCTCTGAAAACATTTGAAGGAGACGTTCGAACAACCAAGGATATGCATACAGTTTGCCAGTTAGCAATCGTGTGGCTAACCCCCTACCCCCACTTGTCAGCGCACTGACATAAATCATTAAAAACCTGACGAAAGCTGGCGATTTCTTTGCCGATGTCCCCGTCATAATAATTGTCACCTTAACTCAGGCTTCTCAATTATTTTCTGTTCCGCCCCCCCAGGAAGACGTTAACGTTTCGCGACCCACCAGCTCTCTGCTGCCACTGTAAAAAGTTTCAGTTGTCTATAAAATTACAGTAGTACCTCTAAATAAGAAGTTCATTCTTTCCAGGACCTTGTCTGTAAGTCAAAATGGTCGTATGTCGAGCAGGGTTTTCCCATAGGAAGACATTATAATCCCATTAATTTGTTCCACAGCCTCAAAACCTACACGAAATCCTTAATAAATGCTGCTGGTACTATTGCAAATACTAATTACACAGAGCACAACAAATAAATAATGAATACAAATTGGAATAATAATATAATAGTAGTAATAATACTACCTGTAATAATGAAATAAATCGGGTTTTAATGTGGCGGATGTGTTTTGCGTGGTGCACCTGAACGCACCGTGTGGCTGACTTTTTACTTCCACTTTGTTCAGGTGCGGCGGACAGTAGGCATGTTTTGTTGCACAAGTTCTGAAATAAATGATTGAAAACCTGGCAAAGCTGGAGACATTTTGGCGATGTTACCACAATAATAATTGTTACCTTAACTTACTGGCATACGGAGGTCAGAGGAGGAACGTCGAGATTCTAGACATTCTACGGCGGTATTGTCAAGTCAGTTCACGGACGCGCCCACCATGCTCATATTTTTGTATCATTTCCATGATAAGCCTCGCCTTTTTCCTTTGCCACCTGCACTAAAATTCTTGGAACCCATGTTGATTTCTCTCACAAGAAAATCCCATGACGCCCATGGGAGCCTGCCTCTTAACTCACGCACTCCTCACTTCAGCACTGTAAATATCTTTCACCCTGGCACTTACATACTCATTCATCTCTCCGGGGAGAGTTGGGATGGGGCCATTCAGTCCTGGCCTGGCTCCCCCCTGTTTTTAATGCATCAGCCGTGGCCCTGTGTCGGCGCCCGCGTGGCGTCTCCGCTCGTCTGCGTGGCTGCTGCGTGCCCGGCGGGGCCCACGTGCGGCTGGATGTTATTGGGCGCGCTCGGGCGGGGGGTCCCGGTGGCGGGGTGGCGTAGGGTCGGTCGCCAATGCGCTTACACTCACTAGGGATTCACACGATTACTGGGTTCTAAATCACAGAGATGATTTTTGTACACTCTACCCCTTTCTATCCCTTAGCTTATACTGTAGACTCCCCCACCTTCTTCCCCCTCTTTCCCTGGTCAACAAGCCCCCCACATGGTGTCAACCGGAAATACATTTAGCTGACGATAGCACCAACATATTAGTAGTTAGTGTAGTTAGACGTTCAATGTATTTTTTGTTGTTTGTGTTTCTTCTCCTTCTTCTGTTGTGTTTCTTTTCTTCTGTTCCCCCATAACCCCTTCCTGTTCGCTGTTTTGTCATAATAAATGAGGTATGTTGAATGATCACAAAGGGAGTATGTCAGACTCTCAATGTGAAACATTAAAACTGTTCAGACTATCTGGGCACTTAGACTTCCATTCTCCATATCAAACAGCTGAGCAGGACAGGTTAAAAAAAAAAAAAAAAAGAAAATCCGATGTGCGTTGTGGGAAAACAAAGTAACTGCGGCGCTTTCATAAGTCGTCGTATTTCGAGCATGTCATCGGATGTAGAAATAAATGGCGATTCAAATTTTACGTCGGATGTCGAAAGGATTGTGTGTCGAAGCGATCGTATGTTGAGGTACCACTGTATTATTATTATTAATACAAATACCCCTCTAACATAAAGAAAGACACAATGTCATGTAAAGAAAAAAAAGTGTCAAACTTGGACGGAATGGAGCCGACTCAGGTGCAGAATTCTTTCTTTTATCCACACAAATAATCAGGAGCAGGAACCAACAGGGCGCTCCAGAAGGAAGAAATAACAAGCTATGAAACAAAATGATACAAACGGGAAAGAAGAGAGCCAGGCAAAATGCACAAGAGTTCATGACTACAACAAAGGGTTAGGCTTGAGGCACAAAATAACAACAAACTGTGGCAGAATACTATGAACAAACTTACAATGCAGAATATATTTGACTATAAATACTGACTGGCTGTAGTGGTAACGAAGAGCAAAGACATTTTTGCATGAGACTAGGGAGTGACAAACAATTTAACCCTTTAACACCTAAGCCTAAAACCCAAAATCTTTTGTCAAAATTTGTGATGTTGATGTCCCATTGACAACCAAACATGCTTGACCAACCGTTTTGAAACCTGATGCTATTTATTCAAGATATTAGCATAAACATTCAACAGAATAAAATATGACTGTTTGTGACATTTCAACACAAACCGCATGGATGGTCATAGGCGTTTTTAGCCCTTACATATACTGTACTATGGTTAAAAAAGGTTATATACTGTGCAAAATAGTAAAAAGATATATAAAAATATTAGGGCTGTCAAACGATTAAAATTTTTAATCGAGTTAATTACAGCTTACAAACTACTGAATCATAATTAATTGCAATTCAAACCATCTATAAAATATGCCATATTTTTCTCTAAATTATTGTTGGAATGGAAAGATAAGACACAAGACAGATATATACATTATGGTCAATTATAACAATAAATCAACATTAACATTATTAACATTCTCTTAAAGCGATCCATGGATAGAAAGACTTGTAGTTCTTTAAAGATAAAAGTTAGTACAAGGTATAGAAATTTTATATCAAAACCCCTCCTAATGTTTTCGTTAAAATTTGTAAAATTTTCAATAAAAAAATAAACTAGTAGCTCGCCATTGTTGAGGTCAATAATTACACCATGCTCACTCATGGTACTAACCCATAAAATCAGTTGGACCCAAACGCCAGCAGAGGGCGCCAAACACCAAAAAACAAGTAACAAGCAGACATTACAGTGTACTGTCATTTTAGTCTGTTTGAGCGGGGCATGTGCGTTAATTGCGTCTAATATTTTAATGTGATTAATTAATTAAAATTACCGCCCGTTAACGCGATTAATTTTGACAGCCCTACAAATTTTACGTTGGACGTCGAAAGCCATAAAATGGTTTTGGTGCAACACTAGCGTTTAGCACACGGGCTGCATCTGTTAGTTTAGCTTCTTCGCATGCTGGCACTATCCATTCCGCTTAGCAGATGCACATTTATTACTATACATTTAACACTTACCATTTATTCTATTTGCACATCTCAATTTCCAGAAGCTGGAGCAAAAATTGAAACGAACCAACTGCTCCATGCAAATTAATACTGTAGTTTCTCATCCGCTGGCAACCGTTTTAATGCTTTTGAATTAACAGTCCCGAGTGTTGGGGTTCTTTTGTGTCCATGTATTGGCAAGATTATCACAAAAACAACTTTTTTTCCAAACCGATTTGATGTAGTTGACTCATCTTGAGAGGCAATTTACCTGTAGCCCGAATCACTTAAAAAAAAAAAAAAATCCCTATTAGATGACCAGCATGAGTGGAACTCGGCAACCCATATTTTATTCATCTGCGTGACATTTCAGGTCACTTAAACCTTGGCATAATAGTACCAAAATGAATATGTCTGATGAATTAAATGCTTCAAAAATCTCTTCTTTGTAATTTCTTGGCTCATATTATGCTTCGAGGGAAAATAAAGCATGTCTTTTATGCAGTTGCTTGCTTCCCAGGAATGATAACCCAATAATAATTTGGAAAAAAAATAATAATTCTTTTGAAATACTTCTCTCGCTAACAGTGTACTTAACTTTCTAAGGCCTGCGGTCCACATATGTGGACATCACATTTAGGTTCATTTAAGCTGTATTAACATTTTGTATACAAGTGTGGCCTACTTGACCCAAAATGTGAAGTCCATTTATGTGGACACATGGTCTGAGATTTAGATTTCTTAGGCCCCCGAGGAAAATTGATCTTCGTACAGAACAATAGAAAGAGTACATTTGATGACATTGACATAATTTGTTTAAAAGCTTAAAATATGCGAGTGAATAATTTTATACGGTGTTTTTTTTTAACTAAATATGAGACATCAATTAATGATTCTAAGCTAAAAATGATACATTTTGAATAGTAAATATAATTACCTACCTTCTTTTTATGGTGGGTTCAAACAAAAGCGGTTGCGCGGGGTCTGTAAACAGGGGTCTCCAGGGTAAAACGGACAAATTAAAAATAGTTTGGGGGCTTAATGCACCATGAAACTGCTATGGCAGCATATAGACATATTGTTCTATCTAACACAACAGTTCTTTTGGCTTAAAATACAGCAGTTTATTCTAAAGAGGGGTGCAAGAGCAGAAACTGCTTTTTCAGCACATAGATATCATCTAACACAAAAAAGGGTTGGCGGATATTAATTTGTGAGGTTAGGTATTGCACCCATCACCTTTTCAAAAGTATTTACAGTACATACAGTCATGCTTTTCAAACACACACATCTACAGTCCTGGACAAAAGTCTTGTCGCTTATCCATTTTGTAGAAACAATTGCTAGTAACCTGACTTTTATGGTTTCAATTGGTTTCAGAAATGGCTCATAGGAAAGCTAAGACCGTCAGAAATGATGTTGAATGTACAAAAATATATTTGTTTCACTGAAAAAGGATTTATCATTTAATGAAGACATAAAGGTCAAATTTTGGCAAGACAAAAGTTTTGTCGCCTATAGAAAGTAGTCTCAAAATTGAAAAAAAAAAAAAAAGTACTTCAAATACAAAAATATGTTACATAGCATAAGCGAATTAAGTAGTGGTGCTGTATGATCCAAATGTAATATTTTGTATGACTTCCATGGGCTTCGGCAAGGATTCATACAATTTATTGATGAAGTCATCAGGGACATCAAAGAAAGCAGTCTCGCATGCCCCCCAGAGTTCATCAACATTCTTGGGTTTCGTCTTCCATGCTTCCTCTTTCATCCTACCCCAGATATGCTCAATGATGTTCATGTCTGGTGACTGGGCTGGCCAGTCCTGGAGGATCTTGATCTTCTTTGCCTTGAGGGACTTTGAGGTAGAGATTGAAGTATGCGATGGAGCACCATCCTGCTGCAGAATGTATCCCTTTTATGGTTAGGAATGTAAGAGGCAGCTAAGATTTGTTGATATTTCAGACTATTTATCTCTCAGGGTGCGGACAATTAAAAAACCGTGTGGCATTTGCTAGGCCCACAGCCTGTCAAAAGGATGGACGCTGGAAAAGTGGCAAAAGGTGGATTTTTTTCAGGTGAATCTTCCATTGAATTACACCACAGTCACCATAAATATTGCAGGAGACCTACTGGAGCCCGCATGGATCCGAGATTCACTCAGTGAACAGTGAAGTTTGGTGGTTACAGCATTACCAAAATCATGGTAGGGGTTACATCCAGTATGGGGGTGTGCAAGAGATCTGCAGGTAGAAGGCATCGTCAATAGTCTGAAATATCAACACATATTAGCGGCCTCTTACGTTCCTAACCATAAAAAGGGACAAATTCTGCAGCAGGATGACGCTCCATCGCATACTTCAAAGTCCCTCATGGCAAAGAAGATCAAGATCCTCCAGGACAGGCCAGTCCAGTCACCAGACATGAACATCATTGAGCATATCTGGGGTAGGATGAAAGAGGAAGCATGGAAGACGAAACCCAAGAATGTTGATGAACTCTGGGGGGCAAGCGAGACTGCTTTCTTTGATGTTCCTGATGACTTCATCAATAAATTGTATGAATCCTTGCCGAAGTTCATGGAAGTTATACAAAATATGACATTTGGATCTCACAGCACCACTACTTAGTTCGCTTATGTTATGTCACTTATTTTTGTATTTGAAGTACATTTTTTGTTCAATATTCACACTACTTTCTGTAGGCGACAAAACTTTTATCTTGCCAAAATTTGACCTTTATGTCTTCATTAAATGATAAATCTTTTTCAGTGAAACAAATATATTTTTGTACATTCAACATCATTTGGGAGGGTCTTAACTTTCCTTTGAGCCATTACTGAAACCAATTGAATAATTAAAAGTCAGGTTACTAGCAATTGTTTCCACAAAATGGATAAGCGACAAGACTTTTGTCAGGGACTGTATATCCAAATTGAAAAGATTGATTGGGAAAAAGCATCTAACATCAAAAAAAAGTATTTTCAAAAATATTGACAATGAACTAGTTCAGTTCCATTTTTTTCAGGCATGCCACTCAGTTCCACCTTGAACAAGACAAAGGACTACATCACACAGCCCACTCTTCCTCCGTGTGCGCACCACTGTCACTTCTCACTCGCAGACTCATCCGAAGAAAACGACAAATCTGGCCCATCCGCATCCTCGAGCTGATGAAATAATGCATTAACTTGCGCTAAATCTAGTTTCCGATTCATTCCGCACGCTTCAGTCGCTCGCTCAATCCAACCGGCCGTCGCTCGCTACCTCCCCTCCCTTTCCTTAGGTAGCCCCTCGCTCTGCAGTTTATTTAAAATGTTCACATTACGTCGGTCCTTCTTTATCTCACAGTGGCTCCTGGGCATTGTTGTTAATAACGGCGTTAGAATATAACGGCGTTACTAACGGCATTCTTTTTTTCAGTAGTGAGTAATCTAATGAATTACTTTTCTCATCTTGGCAACGGCGTTACCGTTAGTGATGTGTCGGTCGCGAACGAGCCGATACAAAGACCCGGCTCTTTGAAGTAAACGATGAGAGCCGGCACCCTCCCTCGAGAGCCGGCTCTGTCATTTTCCCTCCCCCCTCTCTCTCGCGCGCTCGCTGTAAGATAAGCTTGTTTTTGGGTGCCAAATATATTGCTCTCCCACAGCTATTATACGTGCACTCCCAAGCTATTATGAAGAATAGAGTTTTAGCCGATGATCATGTGCTTACCGGTGATTGATCACAACCTGCTGATAAGTAGATACACACACATATGTTGATTCATCACACAACGTCTCAGTACTTTTCCACCAAGCTACAGTATTTTGAGTGCAAAATGTGGGTTCAAAACAAAGATATCTTACCTGCCCAGGTAATTCAATCAGGAAGGTTTAATCAGGAAGTGTGACTGTTCAACCACTGACTAGAATAAGGAATTTGCCCGACCGAACCTGCCATGTTGGACAACAGTGTTGTAACTGTATTCTGCTCATCAATAGTCCTCAATAAAAGGCGCAACCCCAGGGAGGGGGCTGAGAGAGAATCACTGACTTGCGAGTAAAGCGTACAGCACTGTCAGTCCTCTCCCTGGTGGCCACCAGTGAAAACTTATCTCCGTTCCTGGTCCGATCCTTCTCTGGGTCTTTAATTAATTACAAAAGTGAGTTTAGACCTAACACTCGCTCTCTCTCTTTCCCTGTCTATGTCGCTCTCTCTTTTTCACGTGTCTGAAGCGAGGTTTGGCAGTGACTCAGCTGCTGTGCTCAGAGAGGGAGACAGGAAGAGAAAGGAGAGGGGCTTGATACTAGGTACTGCAGGGAGTGCACGCTGAGCACGTGCTCCGTCGCGTCTGCGCAGCCACAGACAGACACAGGAGGAGGAAAGGATGACACATAACCGCGGTTTTTAGGCCTTTAAGACGAGCAGAAAACACAGTAACATTTGGAGACATTTTAATAATTACTGAGAGAAGGAGCCGGATCAGCCCGTCCAAGTTAAAATATGTAGTTTTCTTGAATGCAAATTTAAAAGAAAGCAAGGAGTAGCTGATGTTTGTTAAAATAAAGCAAGGAGTAGCTTATGTTTGTTTTGTTCGCTGCTGTTGCAGTTACTACTCACTATTTTTGTTATGATGCAGCATGTTTGTTGTTGGTTGAAGTTGATTTTTTTGGCTTGTTTATTGTTTGGAGCCTTTTTAATGTTCAATAAAATAAGTAAAAACTAGGGTTGTTCCGATCATGTTTTTTTGCTCCCGATCCCGATCGTTTCAGTTTGAGTATCTGCCGATCCCGATATTTCCCAATCCGATTGCTTTTTTTTGCTCCCGATTCAATTTCAATCATTCCTGATCATTTTTCCCGATCATATACATTTTGGCAATGCATTAAGAAAAAAATGAATAAAACTCAGACGAATATATACATTCAACATACAGTACATAAGTACTGTATTTGTTTATTATGACAAATCCTCAAAATAGCATTTACATTATTAGCATTCTTTCTGTGAGAGGGATCCACGGATAGAAAGACTTGTGACTTTGTATATTGTGACTAAATATCGCCATCTAGTGTATTTGTTGAGCTTTCAGTAAATGATACTGTAGCCATGCCCAAATGCATGATGGGAACTGGAACCATGACTGTGCGTAGTGCTACCAATTGATATATCTTCTCTGCGTTGGGAAATAATATAAGGTGTTAAGAAAAAGATCAAGTGCTACCTTGCTTCCCCACATTGCTTCACATGATATTTCTAATCGAAGGGAGAGAATGTAAGATTTTAGCTAATTAAAAAAAGGCTCCAAAGGCTGCCAAAATTCACTCTACTCATTTTACGTTGCCTTTTATCTCTCTATATAGGTAAAACGGTACCATTACAGATTGAGCGCGACAATTCGTGAGTGGGTCGTGCAGCGCATGCATTAATTGCATTAAATATTTTAACGTGATACATTTTTTAAGAAATTAATTACCGCCGTTATCGGGATAAATTTGATAACCCTACCTTAAGCCTAAACTAAAGACTCTGGATGAGTGTAACATATTATGTTTGTAAAGTTAAATACAATTAGAAAACGATTTGATTAAAATATATATATATATATATTAAATAAAGGCATGGCCGATATTTTTTTTGCCGATTCCGATACTTTGAAAATGACATCTCTAGGAAAAACCCTTATCCCTGCTTGATAATTGTTGCTATTTGCAGTCAGTAGAGTGCAATATTTAGTTCACCAAGTCATTTATCAAAATGAATGCTAAATTTGTCATAAATATTTAAAAGAAAAGCTAAAGTTACAAGAGCCGTTTGAAAGCCTTAAAGAGCCGGCTCTTTTCACTGAGCCGATCCAAATGAACCGGATCCCCGAAAAGAGCCAAAAATCCCATCACTAGTTACTGTTACTGAGGCGGGAAAGGCGTGCGTTACTATGTGTTACTTAGTTGGTTGAATAAAAAACAGTCTGAGAGAGACGGACTCACGGAGATGAGAGCGCAGAGCAGGAGTGGGGAAGACGCCGTTGCAAACGCGATGCTAGGTGGCTCCAATAATACCTGACTGTAGCCGATAGCCTAAAAACTACGCCCACATGATACGTTACGCCATCTTAAAGCAGTAGACCTCTCAGGAAGGCTCTGTTGTAGAGATCCTTCCTAGCGAACCTAAGTAACTTTTTTTTTTTTTTTTAAATCTAAAATGCTCTTAAATCGGCAAAATCTTGACTTAAATCTATCTTTAAATGATGAAACAGTTTTAAAACTTACACATGTTGAAAGTGCATAAAAGGGAACTAATGCAATAACGGGAGCAATTTTAACTTTAACGGTTGATTCACAACTTTAAATGACTTCCACACATAGCAAAGGTTACTATCTAGTTATCGCAGTACCCTTGTGTCTAGTTAAGTGGAGGGTAAAGAATTGGGCTAGGGCCAATTGTCCCAAAAACCCTTTAAACTTCACATTGTGTGAAAACACTTCACGTGTTTTTTTTTCTTTTTTGAGAAAAAAAAAAAAACATGAAAATTATCACTAGTTACTTTGCCAAGTAACTAATTACTCTTAAATTCAGGCAACTGAGTTACTAACACAATTACTTTTTGGGAGAATTAATTTGTAACTGTAATTAATTACTTTTTTAAAGTAAAATTAACAACACTGCTCCTGGGATATGTAGTCTTTCGTGGTGCTTTCGGTTTTGAAAAAAGCCAGGGAATGATGGAAATATGGACAACACATGGTCCATGCAGCGTTTTAATGTTTATTTTTGAGGGCAATAAAACTATAAAACTCAAATGACATGATCTCCCGTTTTACTTGGTCGATTAACTTCAAGTAAAAATGGGCGTGGACCTCAACTTCCGCACTTTCAAGTGAGACCAACCTGTGGCACATAATTACAGCGTGACGAGGCTTCAAAGATGATATGCGTAATTTTGTCGCCGCCGACACATTCGGTGTTAAAATGATTTAAAAACAGAAATTACATTCTGGTTATGGCCGATAATAATGTTTTCATGTTGATTGACATTGTGGTTGGTCATTATGTTTTATTTACTAGCAGACAGCAGCGAACAGGAAGGGGTTCAGGCGGGGACAGAAAGGAAGGAAGCAGACAGAAGAGGAGACGAACAAACAACAACAATCTTGGGCATGTTGCAATATGAAAACACGGTACTGTAAACTAAAAAAATTGCCCAAAAAAAGTTTTATGTTTAATTAGTGCTTTTTACTATTTAGCTCCACAAATATGATCTATAAACCTTGCATTACTTTATTGTTGATGAAAATACACCGCAAGTCTTTTTTTTTTTTTTTTTTTTTAATAGTATGTTCTCGATTTTGATTATCCTAGTCTAACGTCGTCAATGGTAGCCAATGAATTAAATCCCTATCCCTTGAAGCCCTATGAAAGTAAGTGAAAAAGCAATTTTGCACCCACTATTTGGCATATGAGTAAAAGAATCTTGCACAGCACACCCACCAACAGCACGCTCAATCTACTAAGTACTATTGTAATGACAATGCTCTCAATGTGACACATCCCACCATGAAGTAAACAATGGCTAGACATCTGATTTTCTTAAGCCAGACAAACAAGTTGTCTTACCAGCTCAGAGAAAGACGCAGTAAGACAAAACCGACATCTTTTCAGCTTTTTTCCCTTGATTTTTCTACCTCCCCTTCACTTGTTAGCCTAGGTAACTCCTGACAAAAAGAGAAAGTGACAATTGTTCAAGGCATTGGAACAGGAAAATAATATTGCACAGACTGCGCTCCTAGTGATTCCTACTTTGGCATCACAGCTGGTGGAATGTCACCATCTGCTTTTTTTCTTTCTTATGTCTCCTTTCGAGTAACATCTTTTTTTGTTCTGGCATCACAGCTCATCGGTGTCAATTGATAAATAAGTAGAAGTGACAGTCGAGCGAGGGGGAAAAAAAAAAAATCAAGGATGTGTCAAAGTTTGAACTTGGGAATTTGTCGATGAAGAGCCAAACATACAAACTCGCTCTTCTTTTCTGGCAACTCCAAACACCAGACGACAAGTAGGCCTATGATGCATACGTATGTAAATATTTTTAACATTTGCAGACATACTGTAGCAGAATTGTGGCATCTTCGGTGAGATTTTACATAGTATGCCTTGTATTGGCATATTATGTGAAAGTCAAAGTTATGTTTGAAATAGGGCTGTCAAACGATTAAAATTTTGAATCGAGTTAATCACAGCTTAAAAATGAATCGTAAAATAATCGCAATTCAAACAATCTCTAAAATATGCCATATTTTTCTGTAAATTATTGTTGGAATGGAAAGAAGACAAGACGGATATATACAGTATCTCTACCTTGCAATGACTGGAAGTCGCTTTGTTGTAATCTTTCCTCGTGAAGTGAAGACACACTTTTGAGCGTTTGAACCTACGTGCTGTCATTGTTATGTTTATGGCTGCAATGCTAAACCATCGTAACCTTTCATTTTCACCCACTTTCCTGGTGAAGTGTAGCCAAACATTGGAGCGAGTGTTTCTTGGCGCCATGCTAGCTTGATGCGTTTGGACAACATAACAGCAATACGCGTCTCACGGAATCGTTAAAGGGATCATTAAGCCTTTTTCATTGTGATGTCGAGGCCTCGAAACACTAGGAACCGGTTCGGAATTGTGATCGGTTTTTGATTCCCATCCCTATGCATAATATTAATAGACGAGAAGAGGAAGAAGAAGAGTGTCTTCTTGATCATGGCTCATTGTAAAAGGGAACGAAAAACACGGAAAACACAAATATTGGACGTATTTTGTTTTTCGACTTCAGTTCAATAAACTGATATTGGAACAACGGATAAAGGCTCGTTTTATGTTATTTAATTAGCACTTTTTAGATGGGGAAACAATTCCCTTTTTTCTTATTGGTTGTTACTCCCTTCTCTTGGGTGTACCTTTATAACACAAAAAACAATTTAGCTCCATCAGAACAGGACATATATTGTATTCCTATACCACATTATTGTCCATTCATCCATTCTCCGTAGCATTTATCCTCACTCTCCCAGCTGACCCTGAGCTGGTTGCCTGCCAATTGCAGTTCTGCTGTTTTTAATTTATTTATTGTCATTCACTTTCTGTGTGTCTGTCCCCTCAAAAACCTTTTTCTGTGCAGCTGTCTTTCCAATAAATAGCACAAAACAAACAACCACAGAGGGAGTATTTCAAGATTCTCGGTTGAGCAGGGGGGAAAAAAAAAAGTGCCATCATGAGAAGGCGGACGGATACATCATTTTGCATGGCCATGCAGCTGAAACGAGTGAAAATAAATAAATAAAATGGGGTGACATGAGATCACTAAATCCTTTCTTTTTAAAGGCAAAGGCAAATTTACTTATATAGCACAATTCAACACAAGGCAATTCAAAGTGCTTTACATCACATGAAGATCATAAAAATCACATTAAAATCAATAGAACGTAAAAACAATACAATCGAAACAGGAAATAAAATTATACATAAAAATCGCATAGAATTAAAAAAAAATAATAATAATAATGATAAATTAAAAAAAAAAAAATACTACATACTTTAGTACTATTACTGATAATAATTTAAATCAGCAAAGGAGATAAAGCACAAGAGGAATAGAAAGCAAATAGAATAGACAGTTATGGATATGCAGTGCTAAACAAAAGCGTTTTAGCCCTGATTAAAAGGAGCAAACAGTTTGAGCATACTTCAGACCTTCAGGGTCTAGATTAGGGGTCTAGATGTCTCATAGGAATCTAACAAATCAAGCATGTATTTTTGGTCCAAGGCCATTAAGTGTTTTGTAGTATTTTATAGTCTATCCTATGACTCACTGGAAGCCAGTGTAACGATTTCAAAACCGCTGTAAAGTGGTCCGGTTTCCTTGTATTTGTGAGGACTCTGGCTGCAGCATTCTGTACTAGCTGGAGCTTCCTGACTGATTTTTGATCAAGACCTGTAAATATACCGTTGCAATAGTCCAATCTGCTGAAAATGAATGCATGCAAACGTTTTTCCGTGTCTTGTTGAGTCAGAAGCCCCTTAATTTTGGCTATATTTTTTAGGTAGTAATAAGCAGATTTAGTGACGGACTTTAGATGGCGATCAAATTTTAGGTCTGAGTCAATAATTATGCCAAGGTTTCTGACTTGATTTGTAGCTGTAAGTGACATTGTGCTTAGTTGCCTTCTTATCTTTGACCTTTCCTTTTTTGGACCAAAAATGATCACTTCTGTCTTCTCCATATTTAACTGGAGAAATTCTGCCACATCCATTCATTGATTTGATGAATGCATTTACTCAGGGAGACTAAGGGACTATAATCATGTCGGGACACAGAAATGTAGAGTTGTGTGTCATCTGCATAGGTGTGATACGAGATGTCATACTGTTCCATAATCTGAGTTAGGGGAAGCCTATAGATGTTAAATAAGAGTGGTCCAAGAATTGACCCTTGAGTGACTCCACACGTGAATTTAAAGGCCAAAAAAGGCCTCTGCTAGTAAAGAAGTGAAGACGCTAAAACCAATAGACACCCCATTGCATTTCTTTACAAAGGTCAATTACACCTAACTTCAAATTTGTGTCAACATTCTAAAATAAAATTAGGCCTGCAAGCAGGACTAAACAGGCCCTCGCAGTTTGGCGCAACTCGGACGGCACGCAGATCAGGGTTGTGGCAGATCGTCCCCCTCTCATCATCTCATGAGAACCTAACTTGCCCGAAACTCGCCTCTTTTTTGGGATTAGAAATACATTTAGACACCTAGGAGGAAAAAAACCCTATTTAAGCGGGTCCACCAAAAGAGGAGGTGCTACTGAGCTGTACAGCCACGCCCTTATTCAAAACCAAAACAAATCTTTTAATTGGACCAATTAGGCCAAGTGTGCCAAATTTCCTGGCGCTAAAAGTGGCCCGAGTCCCTGTAAAAATCTACTTCCTTTTAATGGCAAACAAATGGTCTTCATGGCAACAGAGAGAAACATGTGGACACGGGCCATAATATGTAGTTTTATAAAAGGTTTTGTAACTACAATGACCAGACTGAAAAGAACCGGACATTTATAAGTAAAATGAGTGATTTTTGTTGCTCCTAGTTGGCACTGCAGATTTGATGCAAATGACCCCTTCAATATATGGCTCTCACCAAACACGGGAAGCTTGGCACATATATGTTGTATGTCTGCCAAGTTATGACTGGTCAAGATTGTGGCGAGACAAAATGGCAACAATCATTCTCACTTTCCTGTTTGGACCCCTGTGCTTCAATGAAACCTCAATATTTTTCATCAGGCACCTCAACACATGTCATAAGGATTCCCTGATGCAGGTTTGAGATCAATAGATTTTTTTTCCCCCTGGAGGAGGAGCCTGTCTTGTAAAAAAGGGTGTTTCCTGTTCCCAGCAGGGGGCTGTCAAAATGATCGCGTTAACGCGCGGTAATTAATTTTTTAAATTAATCACATTGAAATATTTGACGCAATTAACGGACATGTCCCGCTCAGACAGTATTCTGCCTTTTGGTAAGTTTTACAGCAAGGCTTTTTGTGCTGTCTAACAGCGAACTCTTGTGGTCGCTTTGCGACATGGTTTATTGTTTTCTTGCCAGTTCAGTATGGCTGCACGACGTCTCGGGCTGACGCCTACGTTGTAATGTTGTGCTTATATGATCCTTGGACAAGATTTGTCCGTAAGTATGGTTGTTATAAAGAATGTACATATTATGTTGGTAGGCGAAATGTTATATTTTTTGTATGAGACACTTTTTGTTTATGTTTAGTGAACCTGTATAGCGTGCTAAGCTAACGTTGTTGCTAATGCAATGCTTGAGTACTTTTATTTTTGTAGTTTTACGACGGTCTAAAGAGGACAATGGTTTGAGGCCATTTTATTAATAAATCAGATGAAAAAGGAAGAAGTCTGATTATTAAGGCGTCGTTCACTAGCTGTCTAGCTTTGGAAAAAGTAGACGCTTCGGAGTGAGGACAGCATAGACAGATTTAAATGACAGTAGAGTGAAATGCCCACTACAGTCCTTATGTACCGTATGTTGAATGTATGTATCCATCTTGTGTCTTATCTTTCCATTCCAACAATTTATTTTACAGAATATATATATATAATTTACAGAAAAATATGGCATATTTTATAGATGGTTTGAATTGCGATTAATTGCGATTAATTACGATTAATTAATTTTTAAGCTGTAATTAACTCGATTAAAAATTTTAATTGTTTGACAGCCCTAATATATATATATATATATATATATATATATATATATATATATATATATATATATATATATATATATATACTGGACTGTCTCAGAAAATTAGAATACACAATATTCTAATTTTCTGAGACAGTCCTGTACATTAATCCACCATTTAAAGCAGGGGTGTCCAAACTTTTTGCAAAGGGGACCAGATTTGGCGTGGTAAAAATGTGGGGGGCCGACCTTGGCTGACGTCCTTTACATAGAACAATATACAGGACTGTCTCAGAAAATTAGAATATTGTGTATTCTAATTTTCTGAGACAGTCCAGTATATATATATATTTTATTTTTTTATTTTTTATTTTTTTCCCTCCAAAGAGCTACATAATTGGATTTGAAATCATTGCTATCAAGGCTTTGTCAGGCTGTTGCTTAACTTTACAAATTAGGAAAAAGACTAGTACAAAGTATAATACTAGCCCAACAGTAAGAAAGTCAAAATAAATTCATAATAAATAACTTTGAATGAACTGAGTAAACTTTTTTTTAAACCTCTCAAAGGCCAAACAGTGCAACTTTCATGAAGTTATTGTCACATTCTGTTTTGTTGCTGGGCTGTTAGTACAATAATGCAATGACTTGTCATTCTGACAGGACTGACATGACAGGAATTGAATTTGGAGTGACGGACTAAGAATTTTTAACCAACAACTGCCCAGATAGTAAAAATATAACTGGATCAGACATGGGCCAGATGTAGCGCAAATTTTGGGCCAATTTTGTCAAACGGATCCACCCCAGTGTCCTTTTGAACAATGGCCCAAACTCAGTAAGGAGCCACTTGCCGGATCAGCAACTAGTTTTGGGCCAGAACTGGTCCAAAGCAGCAGACACTACATTCATGTATGGCCCGGATGTGGCACACCAGATTTGTATCAAAACCATTTTCATTATTAAATTTGGGGTCCATTGTGTTCAATGTATCATACTGTAATGTGTTTATATTGCAAATTTGTTTAGTAAAAGTAATAATGACAACATCATCTTTTTCATGCCATTTATTAGCGCTAAAATATTTATGCACCATAGTAATACAACATTGCTTTTTCACAAAACATTCTAATTGGAACAAGCAACTTCACATTAAAGATGACCCATTTTAAGACTGTAAACAACATATAGTGTTTGTCAAGGTTCTGGGGTAACGGGGGACCTAAGCGCAGAGACAGAGGCAACCTGGCAGTGGTAACGAGTTCATTGATGATCAGAGGGAGTGGCAGATAGTGTCTGAAGAATCTGGTGGGCAGTTTGGTGATAGAACAGGTGAACGGGCAGGCGTTCTGGCAGACAAGCAGTACAGGATCTAGGGGTTATAAAAAACAAAAACGAGCTCAGTATCAGGATTATAATATTCTTTGTTAGCTGAAAGTCACGTAGATGAGTTGTTGATCTGGCGATGATGTGAGGCCAAGGACCGGTTCAAGTAAGCTGCTGACGATGATCACGGCCACCTGATACCAGCCTCACCCATCTGTGCAATCAAGGCAGTGACACAAATACACAAACACAAGGAGGAGGGGCTAAGATTGAATAATATTATTCAAACATTGAAACATTTACAGTAACACACAGTAAATGCTTTCTCCATCCATATGTTGCCATGCAACAAATTTTGAATTACTTAACTTGCAGACGTGTCAGATCACTTGCATACTCCAGCCATTTTATGAACACTTGATTGAATAACTTGTTTAGCAGTCAAGAAGGCTAGGTTCATACTACAGGTCTTAATGCACAAATCCGATTTTTTTTTCATGTTTTTTGGCGTGCCTGTTCAGACTGCCTTTGTCCATTGAGACCATACAAGTATTACGAATGCGCACTAATTCGCAGTCAGACACGCTCTGAGCAAGAAGACCCACGTGCGCAGAAGAATCAAAACAAATGGCCACACATGCTGGCTGTCATCCATCATTCCAGGGATATCATATATTGCTTTTCAAAAAGAGGACACAAACAACATACATAAATAATCCCCGTTCAGGCATATATTCAAAGTTTATATGGATCGATAGCATGCACGTACTGTCCATGCATGTCACACACACATGCGGGCAGTTTGCCCTGACTCTCGGCCGCGTGAGCAATGTTGAAATATTGCTTTATAGAGCAGGGAGGAAACCGATCATTCTCAGGCTTATCCTCAACCCATTTTAATTTTTTTATGACTGTTGTTCCCCAAAAGCCATGTTCAATGCAAGCTAGGCGCTAATAACGCACAGCCGCACCGCTACTGTAGCGTCTCTCTCGCTCTTCGATAACGCAATTGCTGCATGAATTCCAATTTGGGAGACTTGACAGTACAGACCGCCGCGACATTCTGGAAAAATGTGGCCCATATCGGATTTGAACCACATACGAAAGTGACCCAGATCGGATTTGAAATGGTCCCGTTTTATGCAACTTGTCACGTTCAGACCGTCAAGTTTGTGCCTCACTCGAGTCGGAAAAACACAGCCGAAGTGACTTTAAAACGAAATTATGACTTTGAATAAACCACTTCAATTCCTTTATTGTCATTGCAAGCCAAGCAAACAAGGAAATTGGAAAGCTACTCTGTGGGACCATAAAAACCAAGACAGTAAAATAACACACAACTTAAACATACTACTAAATAAAAGACAAAGAATAAATTATTGTGCAAAAGTCGCTACATTGCATCATCATGAGCAATTACTGCTGTTCAGTGTTGAGAACGCGGATGGCCCTGGGAAAAAAACTATCTCTGAGTCTAGTTGTATCTCATCGCCCTGTATCTCCTGCCAGGGGGTAACGGTTCAAACAGGTGATGACCAGGATGGGAAGAGTCTTTAATAATGTTCTTCACTTACCATAAAAATTCCCGTACGCCGAGATGACGTGTCCTGAATCCTGCGTCTTCTCCTGTTTAGTGTCGCAGCAGATGCCTGCCTTCAGGCTGTACGCTGTTGTGACGTCACACGTCGACCGTTAAATTTAAGATTATTAGCGCGTCCGGTCTGCATGGTCCGCCCCGGAAAAGTGCGTAACCTATCATTTGAACTGTCAGCTTGATGATCCCGGCCGCACCTGGCACATTGACGTTCAGCAGGCGTAATTGCTATGTGGGTCTGGCGAGCCGACACCGGATCCAGTGCACAGTCACCTGCTATCAGTTTGGGTTTAGCGGGTTATCCACGATGTTTTGCAAATGGAGAGGATGATTCGAGAAATGTACCAACGCAACAGAGAAAAACTGAATTAACTTTATTAACTGTCATGCAAATGGAGATTATATTTTGGGGAACTGACTGTTTAATGTTCTTACGTATAGCAATACTATATAGTTAGATCCGTGATGAGCCTACATGCCCACCCGTCAAGAGTAAAATTGAACAACTGAGTAAATCTGCAGTTATCTGCCCATTTCTGAAAATGTGCCTGTGAATGTGCTGTTCTGTACTTCTATCCCACTGCGGGCTATTCACAAAATAGCCGCCACCGTAACTAGTTTCTGGCCAAGGTTTCAAGAAAGAACAATTTTCATGTGGAAATACTGAAGGCATACTGAAAGGAGAGAAATATTGTTATAAAAATGGGAGGAATTTATGTTTGGTGACGTCATTTCTCTATTGTTTTACAGTTAAGAAATGCTGCCTCTACATGTGATAATGCCACTATGGGGGCTCACTTTTAGTGCAAGAAATGGCACTTACAGGATTGTTCTGTGAAGGGGGCGTTTGTGTTTAGACAAAAAAGCAATCATTGTTTTGAGCACTCACTTGTTTCCCACACTCAGGGCTCTGCTTTGGCTGGTAGGAATAAGCTGCTGCAAACAATAACCACCAAACGAGGTGGAAGATTGCCATCAGACATCAGGAACGCAGAGTTTTTATGCGCACAAAAGACAGGTTTACAATTGACCAAATGTGATAGCCTGGCAAGCCAGCTTGACTTTCGCCATAGTGAAGGAATATCTATACTTACTGTATAGGGGGGATTTTTACAGAATTTTACACAGTTGTATATTATGTGTCTGGGAGTGTTCTTAGATGAGGTTGATCTCTGCAGGCCTTCATTTAACCCTATGCAACCATGCTGTACAACTGAGGACGTCTCCTTGATTTCTGTGTGTCATAACCAGTGTTGTTAATCTTACTTTAAAAAACTAATTAATTATAGTTACAAATTACTTCTCCCAAAAAGTAATTGCGTTAGTAACTCAGTTACCTGAGTGTAAGAGTAATTAGTTACTTGGCTAAGTAACTGGTGATAATTTTCATGTTTTGTTTTGGGTTTTTTTCCTCCCCAAAAAAAAAACACACAAAAAAAACAACAACAAAAAACGTAGCTCCCACTATGTGAAGTGTAAACGGTTTTTGGGACAATTGGCTCTAGCCCAATTCTTTACCCTAAATACCCTTTACCCTGAATCAACCGTTAAAAGTTGTTCAAATTGCTCCCATTATTGCATTAGTTCCCTTCTGTCTACTTTTGACATGTGGAAGTTTTTTTTTTAAAGTGTTTCATCATTTAAAGATAGATTCAAGTCAAGATTTTGCCGATTTAGGAGTATTTTAGATCAAAAGTTACTTAGGTTTGCTAGGAAGGTTCTCTACAACAGAGCCTTCCTAAGAAGTCTACTGCTTCAAGATGGCGGCTGTTTACTAACGCATCTAGTTCCTACACTGTACATGTTGCTAACGCCCCCGTGTCTGTCATTTTGCATCTAGTTCTATATATATGTGATATCTACTATGTCTACCATGTCTACCATATCTACCATATGATTTGGGCGTAGTTTGTGGGCTATCGGCTACAGTCAGGTATTACTGGAGCCACGTAGCATCGCGTTTGCTCGGCGTCACAACTTTTTTGCCTCCTCCCTACTCCTGCTCTGCTCTGTTGTCTCGCTGAGTCCGTCTCCCTCAGACTTTTATCTCGCCATTCAACCAATATAGTAACGCACGCCTTTCCATATTTCAGTTACGGTAACAGCTCACTGCTGAAAAAAATAACGCTGTTAGTAACGCCGTTATATTCTAACGCCGTTATTAACAACACTGGCCATAACGCCTGTTGTAGTCGTCATAAAGACGTCATTTTTGGCCAGAATATAGACGAATAGTAGCTTTCATTCAACATCAGATGGCAGCACTGTCGCATCGTAACTAAATGAGTTTTCCCGAGGCGACTCAAAAAATCACTGGTGTGATTCCCGCAATATAGCTAAAGGGTAAGATTCCTTCAGTGTCGTAATGCGGATGTCGGCCTTAAGGGTGCGCGCTGTTGTGATGTCACATGTTTAATTTCAAATTTTGAGTGCGTCCAGTCTGGACGGGCCGCCCCGGAACAGTTCATAACCTATCATTTGGACTGTCAGATTGATGATCACAGCTGCATCTAACGCAATGACGTTCGGCGGGCGTGATTACTATGTGAATCTTGTCAAGTTCAAATAGGAATCCTTAGGTAGACATTTATAATATTACCCAAAAGAAGGAGAGAAGGCACTCAATTTAGTTGAAAAGCTTGCAAGGAGAAGGAGGAAACTATACAATGGACTACAAAATACAGCTTCCGCTCAAAAACTTCTCCTTCACCTCTCTTTCTATTTGGGACGGCCCTAGCAACAAGAGAGGTGCAAATCTTAAAAGAATGCAGAGCAAAGTGGGCGACACCTCTATGAATTTGGTTGGCTATATGTATGCAGGTAGGTGGGATTAATACATGTGTGTCAGCACATTCCAACAAAGCAAAAACTGCTTTGTTGTCGCCTCTTGCCCTTGGGAAGGCAAGAGTCTTCAAGGCTTCTTCAAGAAAAACATTCCCCCTTTGTAAGCACAATAAGCAAAGCATTTCTTCATTGCAATTATATAATTAACATCTCAATAACTATCACATCAAATACACTTCCTCAAGCAGTAGCATTTGGCAAGTAATAGATTACAACAATATGATTTCTTAACTCGTTTGCTCCCAAAAACATATAAATACGTTCTATTTTTAATTGTTTCAGTGTCCCAAAGCGTTTTTTGTTTTGTTTTTTTGATAACAGACATCTCTGGGTTCTGATTCAACTTAGCTCCAAAGCACAAAGCTGAAAAAACAATTTTTAAGCAATAAAACTGGCCACTGGAGGGCGCATTTGGTAAGACCCGCAACCCCATTCAACGGCAACGAACGGCCAGGGCGTCGGCGGAAGACGACGGAATGGATGTCTAGGATGCCAGGTGGCAGATGATCAAGCAGAACAATCAGGAAGACACCCAGGATGTCAGGAACTGGGCAACCGAGCAGAACGACCGGGACCACCAGTGCAGCGGACGATGCCGTTGAGTCTGTGCTGCTCGCCGAGCAGAACCCACAGAGACTAAAAAAAATCCATCTTTATGAGACAGGCGGCGATGAGGGAAAAGTTTACCCGGCTGTCGCGGCCACAACAGCGTCATCTCTCAGTTTGTTATGTGTAAATAAATTGTTACTTTGCTATCAAAAGCTCTATTTGCCTTGTTGTACATGTTATTTTGTAAAAGGAAAATATTATTCAGATGTTTGGAATGTAACTAAAGCAAAAAAATAGCTGTGTTAAAGTCAAAGTTATGTTTGAAATGTATGCTTTCACAAAAAGCTCAATTTCTCCGTTTTTTCATCAGAAATAGGAAAACTGCTCAAACTAAGCTATTTTCTAATGCTTATTTCTAGGGATGGGAATCGAAATCCGATTCCAATTTGGAACCGGTTCCGAGTGTTTCGAGGCCTCGACATCACAATGAAAAAGCCTTAATGATCCCTTTAACGATTCCTAAAGACGCGTATTGCGTCGTGACGTGTCTTGTTGTCCAGACGCATCAAACTAGCATGGCGCCAAGAACCACTCGCTCCAAAGTTTGACTACACTTCACCAGGAAAGAGTGTGAAAATGAAAGGTTACGACGGGTAAGCACGAGCATTGCAGCCATAAACATAACAATGACAGCACGTAGG
Source organism: Corythoichthys intestinalis (assembly GCF_030265065.1). Taxonomy (NCBI): domain Eukaryota; kingdom Metazoa; phylum Chordata; class Actinopteri; order Syngnathiformes; family Syngnathidae; genus Corythoichthys; species Corythoichthys intestinalis. Next base: position 1,610,945 of record NC_080396.1, on the reverse strand, counting down.
TTCAAACGCTCGAAAGTGTGTCTTCACTTCACGAGGAAAAATTACAACAAAGCGACTTGCAGTCATTGCAAGGTGGAGATAACTGCATCGGGAGGGAATACGATTGCGCTGTCCTCACAGAGAGGCTAAGGCTCAGTCCTGGCTATAAAAAAAAAAAAAAAGTCCCGGCTATGCAGCTAGCTAAACTCACAAATGACGATGCAGAAGACGTTGGTATAATTTGCTGACTTTATTCAACCATCACTTGAAGAGTGAAACTAAGAATAGAAATGAAACAAATCAATTTCGTCCCCAATAACAAACAGGTTTGCATCAACGTAAATCAGCGATGATTAGCTGCTAATAACAGTATGGTTAGCATTCGTTCGCTAGCATTAGCACATCGTTCAAACCACTGCACAGCTGGATTTAAGTGTCCGATCGCGAGTGGAAACTGTTAGGTTTTGTGTTTGTTTTCTCCTAGTGTGACTCGTCCCTGTGATTGCCCATTGATTTCACCTGATGTGCCTTCTCCTAGACTATCCTCCTGTGCTCACCTGTTCCTTGTTGTCTCGTTACCCCTTGTCTGCTTGTGTGTATATAAGCTCCCATTTTCTGTTCACTCCTTTGTTGCGTCATTGTCAATGTCTGTCTGTCTCAAAGTCAAGACCTCTCCAAGCCTTCGTGTACCAGTCCCTCCGTTTAAGTAAGTTTTGTTTAGAACCTTGCCTTTTGATCCCCAGTCCTTTTGTTTGTACTTTGTGCTTTTGTTAGTTATAATTAAAACCATTTTTTGAGTTCTCTGCCACCTGCCTTGCGTTGTTGTTTCCTTGCATTTGGGTCCACACAACCTGCCTGCCCGCGCATTCCCTGACAGGAAACACAACAACACAAAAGATGATACATACAGGCGTTGCCTCTGTAGATATTAACATTAACAAAGAACGTAGGCTCGTAGAAGTGTTTCCCTCTGTCACTCACTTGGATGCGGTATTTTTTCTTTGGGTGTATGCGCGCTCCAGTAGTCCTCAAACTGCGGCCCGCGGCCCAAATACGCCCCGCCTCCACATTTGGTCCGGCCATTTTGAATTTTTTTTTTTTTTTTCTCAATCGTGTTATTTATTTTCTGGCCTTTTCCTTGAAGAATTCAGAGAGGGTTATTTGGTTATTATCTATTTAATTAATAGTGTTTTTATTATTAATTATTATTATTATAAAGAATCCAGAAAGGGTTATTTGATTGTGGCTTTCTGAAAAACAATAATTTTTTACATTTATGCACTTCTGCAATCGTCACACTTTTTCTGTAACAAACTGACCCCGGCCCCTCATCAGAGAAGGGAAAAGTTATGTGGCCCTCACAGGAAAAAGTTTGGGGACCCCTGCTTTAACACATATTGCCAAAGGCAGAACCAAAACCTATCTGCCAATATATACCAATATTTTTTATTTCTATTAGATAAATGTTTCAGTAAAATGTTACACATTCTTGTGTATTTGCCACTTATTGCCACAGTTAACATTGAGGCTTTGGGCCTCTTTTGATCTCGTTGTGAGTTTGTAAGGTTGTGACTTCTGATTAAACAAACTCGATGCCAATCAAAACGTTTGTTCTTTTCCCCCAAATTAGAATCGATAAGAGAATCGATAAAGAATCGAATCGTTAAGCAATATCGATAATGGAATCGGAATCGTAAAAATCCTATCAATTCCCATCCCTACTTATTTCTAAAGAATGGAAAAAGATATGAGCTAACTTTTTTTTTCCTGCTGAAAGAAGAATGCCTAATCTTTCTTTTGGGAGGTTCCATGTTTATATAGCAAAACAACAGAATTTTCTGTGGGCCTTGCAAAATCAGTCAAAATCCAGTAAAACGGCTGGAAGCGAAGGGGGTTGCACCGGTGAAAATGGCTGGGAGTGAATGAGTTAAATGTCCCAGACAGTTTAGATCTCAATGTCCGTGGCCTGTCCCTAGTCGACCTGTGAAACCTGGGGCGGTTTAATCCGGACAGAATAACAAGGCAGTTTTATCAAGAACTAAACATGTCTATAGTTATCCATCACTGAAATGTCTCTTTATTGCAATCAATCATGGATCAATTTAGTCCTGTCATGATAGTCCATATTCACGGTCATTTTCTGCCGTACATTGCCGGTCCGTGAAAAAAAGGCCCCAATCAGACCGGTCCCTGGTGCAAAAAAGGTTGGGGACCACTGCACTATACAAAGACAAGGAGGCTCCTTGGATCCACTTGAAGGCCTTGCCCACCATCAGTTTGATCCTTGACTTGGAGAACCGCTCATAAAATACATAATACAGGCTGCAATACCCTCTGCCTCACCTCAATCTCATTTACCTTCATAATTCCTCAGCCACTCTGCCAACACTGTCTCCCTCCTCCTCTTTTTGCTCCGTCCTCCAGCCATTGGGCTGTGACGCAATCCTGTTGCCATGTCGTCGTCCTCCGACTCGGCAGAATTATCCCTCTCTCTTTCTGTGCTCGGTGCGTAATAATACGTGCCGGTGTGTGCGAGGCGTCGTCGCCTCCTGTTCGAACATGAGATTTGCTGTCGTTGCATGTGTGCTCCTCGTTCGTCTGTGCGTCAGACTCAATGCCCATTAAGCCTCCGTTTATGCCTGACATTGATGTTCACCTCAGTCATTAGCTGCGTTTATTGCATGACCGTATTTTTGAGTTTTATTAAGCATGGCGATGCACAACATTCACGCCCTGAACAGAGCATGAAGGAGGTTTGGAACTCAGCTGAGTCAGACCTTCCTCAATAGCTTGCAAGTGGGTGGAGGGTGGGAACAATGCGGGGAAGGAGGGGGGGGGGACTACAGTATTAGTCTGTGTTTTTAGCCCGTCATTTTTTTCCCCCTGCATAAGAGATAACGTTTCTCGGCTGGCTCGCTAATGAATTACATCCCGCCTCCCACCAAGCAACAATGAGGGGAGGTCGGCGAGAGTGAGAGAGACGGATGAGGATGCAGTGGAAGTGATCTTGTGTCTCATTACTGTCTGATCTTGATATTTCTACCTGTCAATGATGCTGAGTGGTGCTTTGTTGAGTTTGAGGGAACTGAGAGAAGATAGTAGGAAACAAACCAACAAAAAGAAGAAAACAATCAGAAAGCAACAACCCAGAGCCAAAGTCGAGAACAGCTAATTTACTGTGGAGTTGGCACCCCCCCCCCCCAACCCAGCCTCCCATCTCTGTGCTCACCCTCCTTTCCTGGAGGAGGAACAGTAGTTAATCCATCGCCCTGGCTTTGAGGATCGGCTTTGAAGGATGAGGCAGACAAGCTTGTGCCAGCATACAAGGAGCTAAAAGCTAAAATGTTTGCAGTGTTTGATGGCTCAGTAGGAGAGGCCTTCAAAAATCTCAAGCTTACTTTAGATGCTTTTATTACATTTCAGTGTAATGGCAGACTTTTATGGTGCTAGGTTGTCATTTCGTTCCGCCTAGCAGCTAAGGTGCTAACATCAGACTAGGGGTGGGAACTTTTTGGTACCTCCTAATATGATTTGCGATACAAACCTCACGATAACGATCATCGGTGCATGTGTCAGGCTATCATTCTACAAAACAACTAATAAACAGAAAAACAAGATATCTTCATCTTTCACTAGTCGACGTCCAATCCATTTGAGTTGGGAGGGTGGTGGCGAATGAACCCCTCCCACTTCAAACGGGCCCCTCCCACTTGTATGGCTATCAGTGGCCGCCAATGCCAGGCAACAAGGCCATTTTGGGCCATTTCAGGTCATTACCTGTTTGCCTGGCACGGCCAGACTGTTCTCCCTGTATTTTTCAAGCACTAAGAAAAGTCTGGGAACCAGCATATTAACGGCCTCTCGAGCAGGTACAAAATCAATCGACAAATCAGATTCGTTTATTTGCGTGACGTGTTCTTAACGAGCAACGTCACTCTTGCGCGTCGGAAGTCGTCTCCACAACAACACAGATGGTGAACAGGAGAGCCGAGAATATGTTCCAATCCACGGTAAAATCAGTTTTAAATGACCATAAACACATCGACACGAGTCATTGACAACAGCCTGTCTCGCGCTAGCCATGTTGAATAAACTCCGCTCTCCTCGAACGTTTACTCGTCCTGCCCTCGTTGTTTTACTAACGTCACGTCTGCCCGTCGCTGATTGGTCCACTCCGCTGTCTGTTTGCTGTGGCTTGCTCCGCCCTGGAAATTGTATCCGCTGAATGGTGGCCACACTCAATAGCTGGAACAGCCTTGAGTCTGGTGTACCAGGCAATAAAAAACTCCCTCCAGATGCCTTCTAGATGGCGTGCCGGCAGCTAAAGCCGCTAGGTCATGCTTTTGGCTTGGTAGTTAGCGACGCGTCATGCGGCGAAGGTGCGAGACCTTACCTGGACGAGGGGACGGATCGCATCGTGCGGCCCAGCTCTATGCAGACCGGTTTACTTAGTGCCGTGACCCGGATCGGCAGTGAAGGTTTCGGGGGGTGAGTGTAACGGGTGCATGCAGGTCCTTTGTGTGCGGTTCATAGAAACCTCCCTCCCGATGCCTTCAAGAGGGCGCGCTGATAGCTAAAGCGGCTAGCCTGGGCTTCAGTGTGTTCACCTGCTGTGCACTGGACCAGGGGGACACTTCAGTCGTGCGGCGTGGCTCCATGTAGACCAGTTACACGTGCAGATGAGCTACTACTTTGTGTGCACTTCATGTGAACGAGTTTATACTTCATGCGCACTAAGTATTTATTCCATGTGCACGAAATCGTTACAGCAAGCTCACGAAGTAGATCTAGCATCACATGATGGTATACAGTGCTTCTCAATTATTTTCTGTTACGCCCCCCCAAGGAAGACGTAAATGTTTCGCGCCCCCCCCAACTCTCTGCCGCCACTGTAAATAGTATCATTCGTCTATATTACTATTATAAGTACGCCTCAGCCTAACATTGTGTCCTTTTTTTCTATTAAAGAAAAAAAGTAACATAGATCAACTTATAATAAAGTATAACTTTTTTAACATTGTGTTGCTTGTAACAGAAAAGACTTAATGCGCATCAATTTGCCTGAAGATAAAAAAAATAAATAAAAAAAAAGTCCCATCCAAACTGTAAAAATACACTCAAGGTACATTTTTGACCATTTGATACTGAAAAATAAAATGTAATAAAATCAGTAAATAATAACAAATTCAAATTGATTAGAAACATTTACTCTTCAGGACAACATGCCAAAAAATTTGACCGAAAAAACAACAAAACTGAATAGAAGGGGGGAAAAAGGTCTCTGGACAGAAGGAAAGTTTTTATTTTCGCTGATTCACCACAGTGCTCACTGGTTTACTGATATAACACTGACAAAGCGGGACGATTGTGACAATTGGCAATATTCGGCACATATTCGCTGAAAAACAATCAAGCGGCTTATCAATGAGATTGAGGTCTAATGTCTTTAAGTGGCGTCTTAACTGGTTTGGCTTCTCCGCTATAATCATTTTTAGACTCAGTAAACAGTGGTCTTTCCTCATTTCCCACTATATTAAAAGTCAAAGGCAAACGGCCCGAAAAAAGCGCATTCTCGGCGGCCGAGGGAGAACCGTAGGTGAGGGCGGTGGTCGTGACGATCCCAAGCCGAAAACGGCACTTCTCGGCCGGACACGTGAGAAAGACAGTGGGTCGCTGCGTGAGTCCAGCTCTGCATGAGTCTCTTCCGTGTGCTCTTGCTTACTTCAAAAATACTGCACGCACTTTGAAAATGAGAGCGCCACTGCCACCCACGGAGTGGATGTGCAAGTACACTTTATTCTAGTACGGCAAAAAAAAAAAAAAAAAAAAGCATGTTCCCCGAGGTCACTCGCGCCCCCCCTGGCATCGCTCTGCGCCCCCCTGGGGGGGCGCGCCCCACCATTTGAGAAGTACTGGGGTAAACACATCGAGCGAATCTTTACTGACTCACAAACTGCGCGATTCTCTCTTGGTAATCTCTCGTCCATTATTTTCTATCGCACGTAGACAGTTATTTAAAAAGGTTTTAAGGTTGCAAGTTGCTGTCCATCATGTAGCTTTAGCCGATAGAACAAATAAAGTGCGCTCGATGTGTTAACCCTCGTGTCCCGTACAGTGCTAGATCTACTCCGTTAGCTCGCTGTAACAATTTCGTGCGTATGAAATAAAAACATAAATCAGTGTACCGTCATTTTCGGACTATAAGGCGCACCTGACCATAAGCCTCCACCCACCAAATGTGACACAAAAACGGCATTTGTTCATAGAAAAGCCGCACTGGACTATAAGCCGCAGCTGTCCTACGTATTATGGGATATTTACACCAAAAGATATTAACCAGTAAAAGTTTGACAGTGGCATCATAAGACTGTCTAAGACCAAATAAACCACCACGAAGCTTTGAACTAATTGGCTGCAAAGCTTCTTTTCTTCAAGAAGCTTCATTTGGCCATCACTGCTCCCTTGGGGGAGACAGTCAACCTCTGCTGCCACCTGCTGTCAACACTGTTGTCATCCAACGTGCCTCCTAGCATGCATTGCAGCGCTACAGATGTAAATAACAATCGAAATTCATGTTCTGTGCTAATTATTTCTTCACTTACTGTTCTAGTTGTTTCATTAATTGCTAGCTATAATGATTGGTAACACTGTATTTGACAGTGGCGCCATAAAACTGTCATAAGACCATCATAAATATGAAATGTCACTGCCGTGAGCATTATTATCATATGCTTGTGACAGATGTCATTTTGTGTCATCCGGCAAATTATCTTACTTTTGAATGAATGTAAAAGATCCGAGCTGGACATAAATGGAGTTTGTGACATAATTTGCCGGATGATGCTTAATGACGTCTGTCATAAGTATTAATATATGCCCATGATAGAGTCATGTCATCATCATGACGGTCTTATGGCAGTCTCATGACGGTGCTAGAAAATGAAGTGTTACCTATTAACCCAAATAAATCAACAAATTTAAGATTTAAGATGAGGGAAAAAAGTAGCGGCCTATGGTCCGGAAGTTACGGTAGCATTTTTTGTTTTCTTTTTATATCATACTCCATGTTTTTTGAGAACATTGAAGCATTTGCACTCTTTAGAAACCATTCCACAGCCTGTGACTCCCTGGTTTCCCCCGCGACATTCCTTTACACGTCTTTTCTAGTTAGCACCTTTCGCTCAGAGTCCAGGACGTCCTTGATCATCTGACAGGAAGGCCTTGCTTGTCACACCGGGTGCTGCGCCGTGGAGGCAGCTTCCCCTTGTCCTCATTGCGTTCCTGTTAACTCCTACAGTTTGCCCGTATTTTGTACATGTTCTTCACTCTTTCTAACGGACATGGCATACGGTAAAAAAAAAAAAAAAAAAAATCATATGGGGCGACGAGAAGGTCAAAATAAACAAATGTAAACATATTAAGAACATAGTTTTCAATGGTTTATTTGCAACTGAAAGCACAAACACGACTCCTGTAAGCCAACACTAACAAAACAACAGCCTTAGCACCAGGGGTGAAAGTGAGCAGGAACGGTCAGGAACGCAGTTCCGGTATACGGTGCTTTGATTCCGAAAATATGACGGCGACTGTCAAAACGCTATGTAAAAAATAAAGAAAATACAAAGCTGCCTCACGTGCATTTCATTTCCAAGAAGAAAACAATCTACCAACATCAGATTTACATACACAAGTGTTAACAACAAGCATAATAAAGTGCTTGTGTAGTGTAATGCGTTTACACCGATATTTATTATTTATTTCATTCCACGGACAGCATGGAGGTTTCCCCAGTTGCTACAGTTATCTGAGTCTGACGAGGAGGAGTCACGTCAATGTACTAATGCACGCAGCAAAGCAAAACACCTGGACTCATTTATCCGTTCAATTGGCTGAAATACTGACATGTGATCAGCAGAGATAGTTAGCTCTGATTGGTTCAAATGTGCATGTTTTCTAAAACAAAAAAAACAAAAAAAGGGCAATGCAACAGAAACTGGATCAAATCTTTAAGAGCAAAGAAAGAGTTAAGGAGGCTTATTTATCATATTTTTAATTGCTCTGATGGGGAGGTGCAGAATATCTTAGATGTCAATATGCACTTTGGACTCATATTTGTTCAATTATGTTCGGCTACTTATTAATTTCCTTATGATTTAAAAAAAAAAAGTCAATGTTTGCGCAATCTTCAAAATATATTCCATTTCACTCTGCATAATATGTCATTTGTACTTATTTTTCTGAATGTCAGTTACTTATATCTTTATTATTAAAAAAATGTAAATGTTTACATTAACTTCAATTTTTTAAAATACATCCTATGTTCTTAAGTAGTTAAAATTGAGATTTGGCATTTAGTATGTAAGGAAATGAGGAAAAATAAAAATTAGGAGATGGAGGTTGGGGTTATAGCTGTTTTTGTTAACTTTTATTTTGAAACTCACTGGAAAAAAATACAATTTTGAATGAAAATCAGTTTTGTATGTGTTATAGAAATAACTGACCAGTAGTTTTGACCCACGCCCCCCAAAATAAAATAGACAAATTAGGGCTGTCAAAATTATCGCGTTAACGGGCGGTAATTAATTTTTTAAATTAATCACGTTAAAATATTTGACGCAATTAACGCACATGCCCTGCTCAAACAGATTAAAATGACAGCAAAGTGTAATGTCCACTTGTTACTTGTTTTTTGGTGTTTGGCACCCAAATGATTTTATGGGTTTGGGGAGTGAGCATGGTGTAATGACATCAACAATGGCGAGCTACTAGTTTACTTTTTGATTGATAATTTCACAAATTTAAATAAAACAAAAACATTAAGAGGGGTTTTAATATAAAATTTCTATAACTTGTACGAACATTTATCTTTTAAGAATGGATCGCTTTAAGAGAATGTTAATTATGTTAATGCCATAATGTGTTAATGTTGATTTATGTTTATAATAAACAAATACAGTACTTATGTACCGTATGTTGAATGTACAATATATATCCATCTTGTGTCTTATCTTTTCATTCCAACATTAATTTACAGAAAAATATGGCATATTTTATAGATGGTTTGAATTGCGATTAATTACGATTAATTAATTTTTAAGCTGTAATTAACTCGATTAAAAATTTTAATCGTTCGACAGCCGTAAGATAAATAAAATTTCTGGCTCTGTGACGACCTTCACATCGGGGAGTTCCGGCAAGAAATTCTAACCACTTTCACCCCTGCTTAGCACTCCTGGAAGCACATTCACCCCTTCCCACTCTCTTCAGTCATGTCCGCGGTGCGTTTAGGGCCAGCATGTAAAACACATTACTCCAACCATCAATGATTTTTTTTTTTTTTTTCAAATGATTTTTTTTTTATTAGCTAAGAGAGAATATAAAATTTCGTTGATAGATTACATATAAAATCCAATTAAACTTTATTTTACAATATTACTAACACTGCGATTGCAATCACATTTAATACTAGAGGTGGGAATCTTTGGGCACCTAACGATTCGATTACAAGACAACGTTTCGATTATAAATCGATTATTGATGACACCCACAAACCCCCCAAGTTATTAGCTGCTTTCAATGTTCAATTTCAGTATCAAGTTAACGGTTCAAAACAGTAGATAAAATATTCAAGTCCCCATTCTGTATCAGCAGCTTTAAACTACATTTAATTAATATTGTAAATCAACCGTTAAAGTTGTTTAAATTGCTCCCATTATTCCATCATTTCCTTTCTGTCTACATGTGAAAGTTTTAAAACTGTTTTAAAGATAGTTTCAAGTTAGGATTTTGCCGATTTAGGAGTGTTTTAGATAAAAAGTTAATTAAATTCGCTACAACAGGGCTTTCTAGAGAAGTCTCCTGCTTTAAGATGGCAGCTTTTTACCAACGCCGGCAAGTCTGTCATTTCGTATCTAGTTTCAATACATGAGCTGCTAACGCCATTGATGCTGTCAGTTTGTATCTAGTTCTGTATACATATGATAGCTATTATCTACCGTAACATGATATGGACGTAGCTTGTCGCGGCTGTCGGCAGCAGTCAGGTATTGTTTTTTTATCCAGCGGCATGAGTTGAGCCAGAGCCGTGAGTTGAGCATTGTCATTAGCCGGGTAATGACAAGCATGATGTTTACTCTCGGGACGCAATGCGGTCCGTTCCTCATTGCGTCCCGAAGATCGCGCTGTGTTTTAGTTCCACTTTACTTGACATATTTCAATAATCAGAATTTGGATGTTTGTGAATCGTTTTCGAATCTTACACGGCCGAATCGCGAATAATTTAAGAATCGGAAATTTTGCACACCTCTATTTAATACTGTGTTAAAAATCAATTTTAAAAATTATGAACTTAGTCACATTGTGTACAGGGAGTCCCCGGGTAACAAACGAATTCCTTTTGAAGGAATCTGACCTTTTAGCCAGATTGCCGGAATCACGCCAGCCCGTGCTGGCGCAGCTCCAGCGATCCAGGCCAGCGGGACCCCGGACCATTCTGAAGTTGATTTACTTTTGATCATTGTCTGTTTGCAGCATCCATCCTCTTTTTAGCTTCAACTGTCAGGTTTTCCCGCAAAACTTTTGAATTCATTCTTCCAATAATGATTGCAAGTTGTTCAGGCCCTGAGGTAGCAAAACAGCCCCAAATCATAATGCTCCCTCCACCATGGTGGGGATGAGGTGTTGATGTTGGTGAGCTGTTCCATTTTTCTTCCACACATGATGTTGTGTGTTACTCCCAAACAATTCAACTTTGGTTTCATCAGTTTACAAAATATTTTGCCAAAACGTCTGTGGAGTGTCCAAGTGCCTTTTTTTTTGGTAGGAGCAAATTTTTTTTTTTTTTAAACAGCAGTGGCTTCCTCCGTGAAATCCTTCCATGTACACCATTCCTGGCCATATAGTTGATGTGTGCACAGAGATATTGGACTGTGCCAGTGATTTCTGTAAGTCTTTAGCAGACACTCAAGGATTCTTTTTTTACCTCTCTGAGTATTCTGCGCTGAACTCTTGACAGTCACTTCTTGGGAGAGAAGCAACAGTGCCAAACTCTTTCCATTTGTAGACGTTTCTTTGACTGTCGATTAATGAACATCTAGACTTTTAGAGATGGTTTTGTATCCATTCCAAGCTTGATACAAATCAGCAATCTTTGATCGCAGGTCTTCAGACAGCTCTTTTGACCAAGCCATAATACGCATCAGACAATGCTTCTCATCAAGACAATTCTTACCGGGTGTGTGTTTTATAGTGGGCAGGGCAGCTTTAAACCACTCATCAGTGATTGGGCACACACCTGACTTAAGTTGTTTGGTAAACATTGGTTTCAATTACTCTTTAAGTCTCCCTAGGCAGAGGGTTCACTTACTTATTTTTTCCCCCTTCTATCACTATTTGCATGCTAACATCATTCAAATATGAAAACCTATAAATGTTTGGGTGGTTTTAGTTAAAGCAGACACTGTTTTTATATCTGTGTGATTTTGACAAAGATCATGGTGATCTTATGCAGAAATGTGAGAAATTCCAAAAAGGTTCAGATACTTTTTCATATCACTGCATAATGCAAATAGGGTTGCTTAAAAGGCGGTGTGGACAACTTGAGCATACTGAAAAGTTGCTAGTATTACGTCCCTACCGTCCCTATGCAAACCTACGAGAGGCTACCATGCTGTGACGTCGTTACTCTCGCGAGACTCCGTAGACGCATGACGCAATCAACTGGCTAGGCTAGCAAGTAACTTTGCTCAAGTAGACTTCCAACTAATTTTTACCTCAGATTTTTCACAATCGTGATTCACCTTTTTTCTCCGACTCCGCCACACATCAAGAAAACACCATGGCAACATCTAGCCAACGCAGTGATCTCCCAGCGAAGCGTAAAAAGGCAGATTCTATTGATTCGGCTACATCGACCGATGATTTATTGTTAGCAAGCCCGCCCGAATACACAAAGTCAATTAGCGAGGGAATTGGATCAATCGATAAGAAAATATCGATTGCATTAGAAATCCTTCAAGCCGAGATTAAAGATTTAAAAGAAAGCCTCGTGTTTACACAGCACGAGGTAACGTATCTCAAATCGCAAAACGCTATACTGAGAGACGCCTTCGAGTCGACGACCGGAGCATTAGAATCTATTAAAAAAGAGAACAAGATAATGAAGGAGTCAATGTTAGACATCCAATCAAGGAGCATGAGGGACAATTTAATTTTCTCTGGCATCGAAGAAAACACAGTAGACAAACCAGAAGCCCTCGTCAAGTCATTTATGGCAACATCTCTCAAGCTGCCCAAGGAAATTGTGGATTCGATAAAATTTACGAGGGTACACCGTCTTGGGAAGCCAAGAGGAATCGGTCCGCGTCCAATAATCGCCAAGTTCGAGCTCTACCAGCAGAAAGTACTGGTGAAATCCAAAGGAAGAGAATTACAAGGAACAAGATTCGGTATGAATGATCATTTCCCGCGCGAGATCAACGACAGACGGAAAATCCTCTATCCAATTCTGAAGCGGTCCAGAGCAGAGGGCAAACGTGCAGTTATCGCAGTCGACAAACTTTACGTGGATGGTCAACTATACCGAGACCAAGTGCTCACCCCATGGCTATTCTGACCGATAAGTAATGCCTAAATATTTCTATTATGCATACAATGCTGAATGTAGCTGTCTTGATTTAAGTAAGACAAATGTATAGATTAGGGATGCTTAATACTTAGTTTGCTATTCCTAAACACTTCCAGTATGCATATAATGCTGAATTAAATTGTTTTGGTTTGAGTAAGGCACATATGTAAATTAGGGCTGCATGATAACTATTTTGTCTGTACCTTCGAAACACTTCCAGTTCATATACAATGCTGAATTAAGTTGTTTTTTGTTTGAGCAAGGCACATGTGTAGATTAGGATTGCATGATAATCACTTTGTCTGTATTTCCTAAACACTTCCAATATGTACACAATGCCGTATTAAGTAGATTTGATTTCAACAATGCACACGTACAGATCAGGGTTGCATGATAATCACTTAGTCTAGAAGAGTCACGCATGTCTCACACTACACATTTCTATACTGGCGCTCATATCTTTTCTTCTTTTTCTGGGTTATTTGTCTCACCTTTTCCACACCGCTGTTTTCAAACACACACTAAGTACACGCTTTAAAATTGTAATGTTTTGTGTTGATGCTACCCATGTATTTAATCCTTCTAACAACGTCTTAATGTTGTGTGAATTATGCCAAGAGGTTTACAAAAAATTGCATTCAGTTTTATTAGAACTTGATTTATTACATACTCGTATGGCTTCTAATGAATGTGAATGGTCGTTGACATTCAGGACCGAATATTATAACTCACATCCTGAGATCATTACTTTCCTTAAGATAGTTATAAATATCCGCATATGACGTATATAAATTTTGTTTCATTTAATGTGAATGGCTTCCGATCGCAGGCAAAGAGAACTAAAATTATGGAATACATCACCAAATTAAAGGCAGACCTCTTCTTTATGCAAGAGTCACATCTAGCCAAATCCGAAGAGAAATATTTTAAACACTCAAATTTTAACTTGATGTATTCAGCCAGCTACAACAGCAGACAAAGAGGAGTATCAATATTAATAAATAAAAGAATCTCGTTCACATTAAATAGTGCAATTGCAGACCCGGAAGGTAGATTCATAATAGTACAAGCCACCATAAGTAATAAACTGCTCACATTAGTGAACATATATGCCCCAAACAACGAGGACACACAGTTCTTCCACAATATATTTGGTAAACTGAGTGACATGTCAGTGAACTCAACAATTATTATAGGAGGGGACTTTAACACAACACTTGATCCAAGTATAGATAGCTCCAATTTTAAACTCACTAAACAGTCACAAACTGCAAAAACCATTAGGAAATATATGGACGATTTCGGCTTAAGTGACGTCTGGAGAGCAAAACATTTAACAAAAAGGGAATATACCTTTCAATCCCTAGCCCATGGTTCGTGTTCAAGAATCGATTTTTTTCTAGCGAATAATTCCGCTATTAATAATATTTCGCCAAGAATACATCCAGTAATCATCAGTGATCATGCACCAATTTCTTTAGCCCTTAAAATTGACTCCCGCACGATACCCCCTGCAACCTGGCGCTGTAATGATTCCTTATTAGATGACCCAGCATTTGATACATTCGTTAAGAAAGAATGGAAAGACTTCATGGAACTTAACGATTCCCCAAACATCTCACCATCGCTGCTTTGGGAAACAGGAAAATGCGTAATTCGAGGCAAGATTATCTCATATTCATCATATAAAAAAAAACAAGAACAGAAGTTGGAAAACGAGTTAGAAATAAAAATCAAACAACTGACAGAGGAATTCGCCAATAATCCCACGGACAATACCACAAAAGAACTTTTCAGCGCCAAAGAACAACTCAATAGTATTCTGTCTAAAAAAACTCAGTTTCTGTTACAACAACTACGATATACCAACTTTGAGCATAATAACAAATCCGGGAAATATTTAGCAAACCAACTCGAACGTAACAAAGAAAAAACATTAATTACAACAATACAAGATTCAGCCGGCATAATAACACAATCACCAGAAAAAATTAAAGAAACTTTCTACAGCTACTACAAAAACTTATACTCGGTGACAAACGATCATAATGAAGACATTGACCTATTCATTAATAATCTTGACATCCCCCAAATAACTTTAGAAAGCCAACAATTGCTAGATACCCCACTTACCCTCGCTGAATTATGGAATGCCGTAAAGGACATGCCAACAGGTCGCGCACCGGGGCCCGACGGGTTCTCGACATCATATTTTAAACACTTTTGGAATATGCTGGCACCACTTTTCTATAGAATGGTTCAAGAAATCAGTGCCAAGGGTCAAATTAGAGACAATATGAACACTGCAGTAATCAAACTACTGCCAAAAGAAGGGAAAGACCTAACCCAACCAGCAAACTATAGACCAATATCCTTAATGAATACAGATATTAAAATTATTGCAAAGGCTTTAGCTACTAGATTAGAACAAACTCTTCCCACTATAATTCATAAAGACCAGACCGGCTTTATTAAAGGACGTAACTCTACAAACAATATAAGACGCTTGTTAAATCTTATTAATATTGCACAGAATTATAAACAGAAAGCAATTATCCTCTCTTTGGACGCAGAAAAAGCATTTGACAAAGTCAACTGGATTTTTCTCTTCAAAGTTTTGGAAAAATTTGGCTTCGGTGAGCCATTTATCCGCTGGATAAAAATATTCTACAACGCCCCAAAAGCCACTGTAAACACAAACGGGGTCATTTCACAAAGTTTCTGTCTTCAAAGGGGAACTCGACAAGGCTGTCCACTCTCACCCCTATTATTCGCTCTATTTATTGAACCATTAGCAATTGCAATAAGACAAAACGCTAATATCAAAGGGATTTGCTCGCGCACATCAGAACACAAAATTAACTTATACGCAGACGATATACTATTATATCTAGAAAAACCAGAATCCTCCCTACATGAGACTTTTGAACTAATAAAGACATTTTCACAAATATCAGATTATGCTATAAATTGGTCGAAATCAATTATAATGCCCTTATCAACAAACTCATGGAATCCTGCAAATCAAAATCACAATATTCCTATGCAAACCTACGCCCTTGGTAGTAACCTGGGGACAGCTCCGTGCATCATTTTACCATTCTTTTTGACCCTCCCCGAACCCCCAACCACAGCCACTTTACGCCCGCAAACCAGGCCCCTTAGAGGCCCTAAATTTCAATCCTGAATGGTGCCTGCAACGTGCTTTTATGCTGTTATATGGGACAATGAATGGATGGATGAATTCTTTTTATTGTTTTCAGAAAACCTACACCTGGAAAAAAACATTTAAGAATTTCATTTCAATATAATGGTATATGGCCTATCTTGTTTGCATCAAATTTCACTTCAGCCAGTTGATTAATATGATTATAAGCATCTTGCTGTAAAATCCTATTTCTAGCAGGAAAATATTGATGTTTACAAAAGCACATCGGTTGCACCCCTCGAAACTCTAATTAGATGTCGAAACAGGAACGCTCGAGGAACGGTGAACCCTTTGAAGTCGAACCACTGTGGGATGGGGAAAGAGTAAATAATGGATTATTATTGTTATTATTATTTAAATTGAGTGCTTCTCAGAAGAGTAGAATACTTCAAGAGCACACATCCTCTCCTGTGATCCCGAAGTAAAGCGAAGAAACACTTCAGTCGCGTGTAATTACTTCTCCGTGTAGATTCCCGCGTGAGGCCAATTTTCTTTTTTGTGGTTTAAAAAAAAAAATTGAAATCGTTTGATAGTGGCAGTGGGGTGTCATCGTCTTTGCAGGTGTTACGGTTTGGAGTTTCTTCATCAATCAAATAAAAGTTTGTCTTAAGGCGCCGCTAATAGGGATGACTGTGTGGGATGGTGCAAAGACAAATTAGAATACAAGCCTCTGAATTTGAGCCCGGTGGCTTTTTAAATTGTGAAATCCTTTTGAAAACAAACACTGTCTCATGTTCGGCATCTTCACTTTGCTCCTCGTGGCCCTCCCAGCAGCACAAGTCAGACTCTATTAAATCAAAACGCTTAATCTGCAAATTTGGCTGGTGGATATTTACATGGCCGTGGTCTCATTTAGCCCACTGCTGTCCCCTCTGCCACTTAGAACACACCCGTTTTTCCTACTCACCTGGTCTGTGTCTGCCAACTTTTGTAAACCTTAGATGCATTCCTTTATCACTCTATACCAGGGATCCCCAAACTACGGCCCGCCTCCACATTTGGTCCAGCCCCCTGAACAATTTTATTTATTTTTTTTCAATAGTGTTATTTATTTCCTGGCTTTTTTCTGGGAAGAACCCAGAGAGAGTTATTTGGTTATTATCTATTTAATTAATAGTATGATTATATTATATTATATTATATTATATTATATTATATTATATTATATTTTGGCCTGTCAAACGATTAAAATTTTTAATCGAGCTAATCACAGCTTAAAAATTAATGAATCGTAATTAATCGCAATTCAAACCATCTCTAAAATATGCCATATTTTTCTGTAAATTATTGTTGGAATGGAAAGCTAAGACACAGGATGGATATATACATTCAATATACTGTCCATAAGTACTGTATTTGTTTATTATAACAATAAATCAACAAGATGGCATTAACATGATTAACATTCTGTTAAAGTGATCCATGGATAGACAGACTTGTAGTTCTTAAAAGATAAATGTTAGTACAAGTTATAGAAATTTTGTATTAAAACCCCTCTTAATGTTTTCGTTTTAATAAAATTTGTAACCTTTTCAAGCAAAAAAAAAACAAACTAGTAGCTCGCCATTGTTGATGTCGATAATTACACAATGCTCATGGTGCTGAAACCATGGAACCAAGCGACCCGTGGATAGAAAGACTTGTAGTTATTAAAAGATAAATGTTAGTAAAAATTTTATATTAAAACCCCTCTTAATGTTTTCGTTTTAATAAAATTTGTAAAGATTTCAATGAAAAAATAAACAAGTAGCTCCCCATTGTTGATGTCAATAATTACACAATGCTCATGGTGCTGAAACCCATAAAATCAGTCGCACCCAAGCACCAGCAGAGGGTGACAAAACACCAGAAAACACAAGTAACAAATGGACATGACACTGTGCTGTCCTTTTAATCTGTGGCATGGCAGGGCATGTGCGTTAAATGTGCCAAATATTTTAACGTGATTAATTTAAAAAATTAATTACCGCCCGTTAACGCGATAATTTTGAAAGCCCTATATATTATATTATATTATATTATATTATATTATATTATATTATATTATATTATTCACTTTTGTTCCGTGAAGAATTCAGAAAGAGTTATTTGATTGTGGCTTTCTGAAAAACAATACATTTTTACATTTAGGCACTCCTGCAATCGTCACACTTTTCCTGTTACGAACTGACCCGGCCCCTCATCAGAGAAGGAAAAAGTTATGTGGCCCTCACAGGAAAAAGTTTGGGGACCCTTGCTCTATACAGTGCTGGCCCTAAAAAATGGCACCCGCAATTCTATCAGATAATGCTCAATTTCTCCCAGAATATGATTGCAATTACAAATATCTTCATTTATTTTGTTTGCAATGAAAAAACACAAAAGAGAATGAAAAAAAATAATAATAATAATAAATCATTAACATTTTACACAAAACTCAAAAAATGGGCCAGACAAAAGTATTGCCACCCTCAGCCTAATACTTGGTAGCACAACCTTTAGACAAAATAACTGCAAACATCCATATCTATCAATGAGTTTCTTACAATGCTTTGTTGGAATTTTAGACCATTCTTCTTTGGGCAACTGCTCCAGGTCTCTGAGATTTGAAGGGTGCCATTTTCAGATCTCTCAACAAGTGTTCTATGGGATTCAGGTCTGGACTCATTGCTGGCCACTTTAGAAGTCTCCAGTGCTGTCTGGGAAGTTTACTTTTGAACTCCAAGACAAGTATCAACTCAAATGAGAGAAAAGAATCAGACTCAGCCAAGGCTTACCTGTTTCGAGGACTTTATAGAAAAACAAGATATACAGTGGGGCAAATACGTATTTAGTCAACCACTAATTGTGCAAGTTCTCCTACTTGAAAATATTAGAGAGGCTTGTAATTGTCAACATGGGTTAACCTCAACCATGAGAGACAGAATGTGGGGGAAAAAAACAGAAAATCACATTGTTTGATTTTTAAAGAATTCATTTGTAAATCATGGTGGAAAATAAGTATTAGGTCAATACCAAAAGTTCATCTCAATACTTTGTTATGTACCCTTTGTTGGCAATAACGGAGGCCAAATGTTTTCCATAACTCTTCACACACTGTTGCTGGTATTTTGGCCCATTCCTCCATGCAGATCTCCTCTAGAGCAGTGATGTTTTAGGGCTGATGTTGAGCAACATGGACTTTCAACTCCCTCCACAGATTTTCTATGTTGGTTGAGATCTGGAGAATGGCTAGGCCACTCCAGGACCTTGAAATGCTTCTTCTATGAAGCCACTCCTTTGTGTCCCTGGCTGTGTGTTTGGGATTATTGTCATGCTGAAAGACCCAGCCACGTCTCATCTTCAATGCCCTTGCTGATGGAAGGAGATTTTCACTCAAAATCTCTCGATACGTGGCCCCATTCATTCTTTCCTTTAGACAAATCAGTCGTCCTGGTCCCTTTGCAGAAAACAGCCCCAAAGCATGATGTTTCCACCCCCATGCTTCACAGTGGGCATGGTGTTCTTCGGCTGCAATTCAGTATTCTTTCTCCTCCAAACACGAGAACCAGTGTGTCTACCAAAAAGTTGTATTTTGGATTCATCTGACCATAACACATTCTCCCAGTACTCTTCTGGATAATCCAAATGCTCTCTAGCGAACCGCAGACGGGCCTGGACGTGTACTGGCTTCAGCAGGGGGACACGTCTGGCAGTGCAGGATTTGAGTCCCTGGCGCCGCATTGTGTTACGGCGCCTTTGTTACTGTGGTCCTAGCTCTCTGTAGGTCATTCACTAGGTCCCGTATGGTTCTGGGATTTTTGCTCACCGTTCTTGGTATCATTTTGACGCAACAGGGTGAGATCTTGCATGGAGCCCCGGATCGAGAAAGATTATCAGTGGTCTTGTATGTCTTCCATTTTCTAATAATTGCTCCCACAGTTGATTTCTTTACACCAAGCGTTTTACCTATTGCAGATTCAGTCTTCCCAGCCTGATGCAGGTCTACAATTTTGTCTCTGGTGTCCTTCGACAGCTCTTTGGTCTTGGCCATAGTGGAGTTTGACTGACTGAAATTGTGGACAGGTGTCTTTTATACCGATAACGAATTAAAACAGGTGCCATTAATATAAGTAACGAGTGGAGCCTCGTTAGAAGAAGTTAGACCTCTTTGACAGCCAGAAATCTTGCTTGTTTATCGGTGACCAAATACTTATTTTCCACTCTAATTTGGAAATAAATTCTTTAAAAATCAAACAATGTGATTTTTTTTTTTTCGACATTCTGTCTCCCATGGTTGAGGTTTACCCATGTTGACAACTACAGGCCTCTCATCTTTTCAAGTAGGAGAACTTGCACAATTGGTGGTTGTTGCATTCAAGAAAACTACATACTTTAACTTGGAAGGGCCGATCCGGCTCCTTCTCTCAGTAATTATTAAAATGTCTCCAAATGTTACTGCGTTTTCGGCTCGTCTTGAAGGCCTACAAACCGCGTTCATGTGTCGTCCTTTCCTCCTCCTGTGTCTGTCTGTGGCTGCGCAGACGCGACGGAGCATGTGCTCAGCGTGCACTCCCTGCAGAACCTAGTATCAAGCCCCTGCCCTTTCTCTTCCTGTCTCCCTCTCTGAGCACAGCAGCTGAGTCACTGCCAAACCTCACTTCAGACACGTGAAAAAGAGAGAGCGACATAGAGAGAGAAAGAGGGGAGGGAAAATGGCTCTCGAGGGAGGGTGCCGGCTCTCATCGTTCACTTCAAACGAACTTTGTTCACTTGTACCGGCTCGTTTGCGACCGACTTATCACTATTGCAAATTGATTTTGTCTATTAAAAGCAATAATGACAACACTTCTTTTTCATGCCATTCTATCAATGCTAAAATATTAATGCAACATACAACAAAAATACAGCTTTGTTTTTTCTAGAGCTGAAACGAATACTCGAGCAACTCGAGTAACTGGAGTTTAAAAACTGATCCGAGTAATTTTATTCACCTCGAGAAATTGTTTAATTTTGCCAGCTCAAAGCAGCACTACTTCTTTTAATGCGGGACAACACGCTGACGTCACGTGCGTAGAGGAAGAAGCAATTAAAAAAAAAAAAAAAAACCTTACTGCAGCCAACAGCCGCTACAAAATATGCCGACATTGCTAAAAACTACGCCCGCATGATGCTAGTGTGGTAGCAGGTAGTGTCCGATGCGTCTCATAGATATCGCATGCATTTAGGACTAGATGCGAAATGACAGACTCGGCCGCGTCTGGGCAGCGTTAGTAAACAGCTGCCATCTTTAAGCAGTAGACTTCTCATCGCTAATAAATATAACGTTACTGTCACTCGCTCCCGTAACGTTAGCCCTTCGGAGGGCTAAGTTTCTATTGATTATGACCACTGTCGATGCGTGGCTAACGTGTCTTACATACAGGCTTTATTTCATCTGTAAAAACTCAGTGCAGTAGAGTGATGCGGGTGTAAAATTAAAACATAATAAAGCTAACTGTCAGTTTTAGCGCAGTAGTCATTGCTGAATAAAACACCAAGTAGCACTGGTCCCTAATGTGCTCAAATACAGCAGGTATCATACATTTATTTTGAACACTGCAAAAACTCAAAATCCTATTAGTACTTACAGTTTAGACTAACTTCAAACTTAATTAGAACTTAAAAATAGCTTGACACAAATGTAAATTCAATTGAAACACGTGGGGAAAAACACATAGCTTTCAAGTGATGTGTGATATCAAGCGTAATTATATTTTTAGGTAAGAAATATATATATTTTTTTTATAAGAACTAGAGTAGAAGTTAATATAAGTTTTTTGAGTGAAAGCAGTGAATTTTTTTTCTAGTCACATCTGAGATGCAATTTTTGGCTGTTTTCAACAATGTACATTGAAAATGTAAAGACATTGATTGACAGAAAATAGTTCAGTATTGGATTTAAATGTCTTTTTTTCCTCATGTACATTTATAATTGCGCTTTACCTAAAAAAAAATGTTTTATCCGATTACTCGATTAATCGATACAATTTTCAGTCGATTACTAAAATATTCAATATTGGATTAAATGTCTTTTTTTTCTCATGTATATTTATAATTGCTCTTTACCTGAAAAAAAAAAAAATGTTTTATCCGGTTACTCGATTAATCGATAGAATTTTCACTCAATTACTCAAATAATCCATAGCTGCAGCCCTAGTTTTTTCACAAAATATTTGAATTGGAACAAGCAGCTCCACATTAAAGATGTCCTATTTTTTGGCTGTAAACTAAGAGTGTGACAATATCTCGATACAGCGATATATCGTGATATTTTGCAACCCGAACGGTTATCGATATGCTCCCGCCAAGTATCGATATACTTTTATTTGACATATTGGCCATACAATGGAGTATGGATGCTGTAAACTGCTCAATGTTTGTTGAGAAATCCCTTGGCAGTCCACTAAGGGTGCTCAACAGTGGCGGTTCAGGTAAAGTGGGCACAAGTCGCCTAGAGAAGAGCGGCCCCCAAGTGGTTGAAAAAAATGAAAAAGCTTCGTGAGAACGGTGGAGGAAAAAGTGAGAAAAATATTGCTGAAAATCACACATGTGGACACACTTTAGTTTTTTCACCAACAATAAAGGAAGTAAGGTGAACAAGGACTTTGCTGTATGCAAGAATTGTCTAATAAAATAAGGTTCGCTGGCAGCTGGTGACTAATTGGGCACCGGATTTCTATGAGGTAAGAAAGTTTTGCAATGTACTAGTAATTGATTTTTTAATTTTAATGTATTATTTTGATGACATTTGGTATTGAATGACACAAAATCAACCAGGACCCTAAACTGGATGAAAATGAATAGCGAATAAGCATACATGAATTTACTGATTTATTTGATATTATTTGAGAACCACTTTCCATCTAGTTTACTACATAAACTGTTATGACTGCCATTTTGATACAATAAGCTATAAAAACGGTTTGAATAGCTTCCAAGATATATAAGGTGACATGCATGATAATTAATGTAGCCTACATATTAAAAATAGGTAATTAGTGCATTTTTAATTTCTATACATTCAATTCATATTTTTTTAATTCACTCAAGACTTCCAACACACACAAAAAAAATCAGGATTTCAACTCAAAAGCTATTGAGTAGCTAATATTTTTTATTTATTTTGTTGTTTTTAAGGTGAGGAAGAATGTAACTGACTGAGTCTGACATCTCAAATGCTGAAGCAGATGGTGGAAGTGCTCAAACCAATGCTTTTGACAACCAAGGTCATATACAAAGAAAAGACCCACCAATTTGATCATTGCCCCACTCCAAGCTCAACTGCTGACTGACACTTACAGCACTGTTAAAAATGTTCTAAAGATTTAAAACTTAAGAAATTGAGGGTGCCATTCATCATGATTTCTCCAAGAAATATCAGTGGTTGTGGTTTGTTTCCTCTATACAGTACGTGCAGGTAGACAATTATCAGTAGATTTATATTTTACAGCAATGTTGCACTGAAAATGGTAAATGGTGTTATACTTATATAGCGCTTTTCCACCTTTCAAGGCGCTCAAAGCGCTTTACACTATCTCACTATTCACCTACTGGTGACGCAGCACCAGGAGCAACATGGGGTTCAGTATCTTGCTCAAGGATACTTAGGCGAGTTCATCAGGGCGAAGAAGGTGTCACTGTTTAATAAATGACTTAAACAGTATTTTTTCTACTTTGAAATATATATTTTTTCGTTTCAACAATTGTATCGTAGAATATCATGTATCAAATCTCTGACCAATATATCGATATTTGCTGTATCGTGATATCGTGAGATAATCATTATCGTGAGCCTTGTATCGCGTATCGTATCGTATCGTGAGGTGCCTTGAGGTTCCCACTCCTACTGTAAACAACATATTGTTAAGGCGCTGGGGTAACAGGGGACCTGGGTGTGCACATATCTGGAGACCTCACCTGGAGTACCAACTAAAGATGTCCCGATCGATACATTTTCAAAGTATCGGAATCGGCAAAAAAATATCGGACATGCCTTTTTTTTTCATATACATATATTTTTTAATTAAATCGTTTTCTAATTGTATTTAACGTTACAGACAAAATGTCTTACACTCATCCAGAGTCTTTAGCTTTGGCTTAAAGTAGGGCTATCAAATTTATCGCGTTAACGGCGGTAATTAATTTTTTAAAAATTAATCACGTTAAAATATTTAATGCAATTAACGCATGCGCTGCACGACCCACTCACGCATTGTCGCGTTCAGTCTATAATGGCGCCGTTTTACATATATAGTATAACACCATTTACCATTACTGTATATATAGAGCTAAAAGGCAGCGTAAAATGAGTAGAGTGAACTTTGGCAGCCGTAGGAGCTTTTTTTTAATTGGCTAAAGCCTTACTATCCCTCTCACAACAATTAGAAATATCGTGGGAAGCAATGTGGGGAAGAAAGGTAATAGTTGATCTTTTTCTTAACACCTTATGTTATTTCCCAACACAGAGAAGGTATATCAAATTTATCGCGTTAACGGCGGTAATTAATTTTTTTAAAATTAATCACGTTAAAATATTTAACGCAATTAATGCATGTGCTGCACGACCCACTCACGCATTGTCGCGCTCATTCTGTAATGGCGCCGTTTTACCTATATAGAAAGCTAAAAGGCAGCGTAAAAGGAGTAGAGTGAATTTTGGCAGCCTTTGGAGCCTTTTTTTAATTGGCTAAAGCCTTACAATCCCTCTCCCTACAATTAGAAATATTGTGGGAAGCAATGTGGGGAAGAAAGGTAGCAATTGATCTTTTTCTTGACACCTTATGTTATTTCCCAACGCAGAGAAGATATATCAATTGGTACCACTACGCACAGTCATGGTTGCACTTCATGCATTTGGGCAGAACAGTTAAATGGCTACAGTATAATTTACTGAAAGCTCAACAAATACACTAGATGGCAATATTTAGTCACAATATACAAAGTCACATTTATCCTTTAAGAATTACAAGTCTGGCGGCACGGTGGCTGAGTGGTTAGCACGTCTGCCTCACAGTTCTGAGATCAAGGGTTCAATCCCGGGCTTCGGCCTTCCTGTGTGGAGTTTGCATGTTCTCCCCGTGCCTGCGTGGGTTTCCTCCGGGAACTCCGGTTTCCTCCCACATCCCAAAAACATGCATGGTAGGCTGATTGAACACTCTAAATTGTCCGTAGGTATGAGTGTGTGCGTGAATGGTTGTATGTCTCCTTGTGCCCTGCGATTGGCTGGCAACCAGTTCAGGGTGTCCCCTGCCTACTGCCCGTAGTTAGCTGGGATAGGCTCCAGCACCTCCGTGACCCTCGTGAGGAAAAGCGGCATGGAAAATGAATGAATGAATGAATTACAAGTCTTTCTATCTGTGGATCCTTCTCACAGAAAGAATGTTAATAATGTAAATGCCATCTTGAGGATTTATTGTCATAATAAAAAAATACAGTACTTACTTAGTACTGTTGAATGTATATATTCGTCCGACTTTTATTCATTTTTTTCTTAATGCATTGCCAAAATGTATATGATCGGGAAAAATTATCGGGACTGATTGGAATTGAATCGGGAGCAAAAAAAAAAAGCAATCGGATCGGGAAATATCGGGATCGGGAGCAAAAAAAACACTTCCCATCTGGGTGAGAAGGCCTATCAGCGCACATACTACCTCAGGAAGCTGCGGAGAGCTGGAATCAGGAGCTCCGTCCTCACAAGCTTCTACCACTGTGTGGTGGAGAGTGTCCTCTGCACCTGTATCACCGTGTGGCACGGCAGCACCTTAAAATTTTGCTCTTTTATATTCACTTTGTATTTATATTGGCTTTTAAAACGGGTTCTATTTTCTCACCATTAACATGTAAATGCGAACTGATGAGACTATAAAAATCCTTGAATCCTTGAACTAGGACGCCACACAGTAAATAAACAGTAACATCTTTTTAAAACGATGTATTGATTCTTGGTGGGAGCATATCGACAAACTTTTGGGCTGCAAAGTATCGCGATAAACCACCTTTTCGATCTATTTGTCACACCCCTGACTATTTTAGACACGGGTCTTCAATCAGAGATGTCCCTGCTTTCAACAAGACAATGGCAAAGCACATTCAGTATGCGTTATTACTTTGCGGCTTAGTAGTAAAACAGCGGAGCCATAAACTATTGAGACACTTCACACATCAAGCAAGAATGGAAAATAACTCCACCTACAAAGCTTCAGCAATTAGTGTCCTCAGTTCCCAAATGCTTTGGGAGTGTTAAAGGGAAAGGTGATGTAACACAGAGTAAACATGCCCCTGATCCGGCTTTTGTAGATCGTGTTGAAGGCGTCAAATTCAAACGGGGAATATTTCCGTGTTATGTGCCAAAGACGGCTCGCGAAGGGCGTAACATAAAACAAGCCACACAAATGTACGAGTGGACACAAATTTATTTACACAATATCAAACTCGCAGTGAATATGTACAGAATGCCGACGAAGCGTGACTTCAGGGTAAGCCCAGGCCAAAAAAACAAACAAAAGGAACTACACTTAAACCCCACCCGCTAACTAAACCCTGATCATGTAAAAGGAGCAAAGAAAAGACAGCGTCTAACCTAACTTCCTACTCTATACAAAACAGGAGAAAACGGGTTGAACAGAAATGGCGACTTACCCTTACTTGCTTCAGTGCTCTTATTTACAGTGGTGAACAAAAACGATCCAATAACGAATAAACACAAAAGACCTCACCGAAAAAGCGGGAGTGTATCAAACTAGCGATCAAATGCAAACGAGCTTGAATGGCAAGCAAATAGCTGGCGAGGAGGACCGCGGCAGAATACTGTCAAATGCGACCTCCTAGAGCGTTGACAGCGGCAGGTTTAAGAAGCTTGGCGCCTTTTTCCATGTCCAATCAGCGGCGGTGACGTTGTCGGTCCGTCCTGCGTCGATCAGCTGTCGTCACAGTCGGAGGGGAAACAGCCAGCTGGTGGAGGCGACGATTAACTATTAAACGGCCAGGGGCCGTCACATTCCGAAAGAAAGAAGAAAGTTGATCTTAAAAAAAAAAAAAAAAAAAACACACGTTGGAGTATTTTAAAACAAGATGACGCATATTGCTATCATCTACAGTGGTATGAGAAAGTATCTGAACTTTTTGGAATTTCTCACATTTCTGCATAAAAACACCATCAAATGTGATCTGATCTTTGTCAAAGTCACACAGATGAAAAAACTGTATGTTTTAACTAAAACCACCCAAACATTTATAGGTTTTCATACTTTAATGATGATAGTATGCAAACAAAGACAGTAGGGGGAAAAAATAAGTAAGTGAACCATCACATTTAATATTTTGTGCCCCCCTTTGGCAGCAGTAACTTCAACCAGACGCTTCTTGTAGCTGCAGATCAGTCTGGCACATCAATCAGGACTAATCTTGGCCCATACTTCTCTACAAAACTGCTGTAGTTCAGTCAGATTCCTGGGATGTCTGGCATGAAACGCTGTCTTTAGGTCATGCCACAACATCTCAATAGGGTTCAAGTCTGGACTTTGACATGGCCACTCCGGAACGTTTTGTTCTTCTGTAACTATTCTGAAGTTTATTTACTTCTGTTCTTTGATCATTTTCTTGTTGCAGCATCCATCGTCTTTTTAGCTTCAACTGTGTGACAGACGGCCTCAGATTTTCCTGCAAAACATCCTGATAAACTTTTGAATTCATTCTTCCATTAATGATTGCAAGTTGTCCAGGCCCCGAGGCCGCAAAACAGCCCCAAATCATGATACTCCCTTCGCCACGCTTCACTGTGGGGATGAGGTGTTGATTTTGGTGAGCTCATACCTCATACCAAGGCCGTTGGCAATCTTACAAAAAGTGACGTATGCCCTTACAAATTGGTGACTAATATTACAACGTTGTATATAGCGTGCAATATGAAACAAAAATAAAACTCCCATTTTTAAAATAACATCTATTTATTGGTAATATTGTAACATATAACCTGGCACAATCAAAGAACAATCAATATCTTCAGCTTCATCATGATTACTAAAATTTAACAGTGACTTTTGTTATAATTGTATGTACGTAGAACCTTTGGCAATTTCTATCATGTCTTTTGATGGCTGCACTTCAGCTCTCAATTCAGTTTGACTTGATGGTAGTTTGTTAGTGTGTCTAATTATAAATTAAAAAGGTCAATCAATCAATAAAATGAGCTTACCGATGTAAGCTTTGGGTCAGGGAACATTTCTTTTCCTAATTCTGAGAAGTGATCAGCAATAGTTGCGGGCAAATTGTGTTCGGCAAAACATTTCCGCTGAATCACTTTTCATTCTGCAGACTTCATCGTTATGACCAGTTTTATTCATCTTACTTTTAAAAAGTAATTAATTACAGTTACAAATGACTTCTCCCAAAAAGTAATTGAGTTAGTAACTCTGTTACCTGAATGTAAGATTAATTAGTTACTTGGCAAAGTAACTGGTGTTACCTTTAATGTTTTTTTTTTTCTTTCTTTCCCCAAATAGACAAAAAAAAAACATAGTAACCTTTGCTATCTTTGGAAGTCATTTAATGTTGTAAATCAACTGTTAAAGTTGTTAAAATTGCTCCCTTTTTTGCATTAGTTCCCTTCTGTCTACTTTTGACGTGAAAGTTTTAAAACTGTTTCATCATTTAAAAATAGATTCAAGTCAAGATTCCGCCGATTTAGGAGTATTTTAGATAAAAAGTTACTTAGGTTTGCTTGGAAGGTTCACTACAACAGAGCTTTTCTGAGAAGTGTACTGCTTTAAAATGGCGGCTGTTTACTAACGCCGCCTAGTCTGTCATTTCGCATGTAGTTCTTTATGCATGTGATATCTAGGTGTAGATTGTAGGCCAGACATCTCCAAAGTGCGGCCCAGGGGCCAAATGCGGCCCGTGGTCAGATTTCATCCGGCCCCCAGCCTCTGTCATAAGATAAATAACGTCTGGCCCGCACAGAGTTAATAAATTTGTCTGCAGTACTGCTACCAGCATATGAAGTAGCTTACACACTAAATGCTGCTGCTCATTTACCCACTAAAAGGTAGCAGCACTCCAAGCAACATTACCCTGTGTGACCCTTTACTCCCAATTTTCTAAAATGGCGACAATCAACAACAAAAAAGTTGACTGCAACGGCTGGCGCTTCAAGGATAGGTGGAAACTGGACTATTTCTTCACTAAAATACGCAACAACTGTGTCTGCCTCATTTGCAAAGAGACAGTCGCTGTTTTTAAAGAGTTCAATGTGAGGCGATATTACCAAACAAGACACGCTGACATGTAAGGCAAGATTACAGGGAAGATAGCGAGAAATTGACGCAACTTTTGAAGCTAGTTTAATTTCACAGCAGCAGCATTTTGCAAGAGCACGAGAGTCGAAAGAGAACGCTAGTTGTTGAAATTATTAATTTTAAAAATATATTCAAGCACACAGAATGGCTTGCTAAAATGTGCTTACATATAATGTTCTACTTAAAGCAGGGGTGTCCAAACTTTTTGCAAAGGGGGCCAGATTTGGTGTGGTAAAAATGTGGGGGGGCCGACCTTGGCTGACATCCTTTACGTAGAACAATTTATTTAAGCAAATTATAGCAAGCCATTCTGGTTGTTACATTTGCTTTATTATTTTTTTTAATTCATAATTTTAACAATCTCGCAACTAGCCTTTGTGGCGTTCTCTTTCGACTCTCGGGCTCTTGCAAAATACTGCTGTTGTGAAGTTAAACTAGCTTCAAGTTGCTTCAATTTTTCTTAGCGTATCTTCCTTATAATCTTGTCATGCATGTCAGCGTGTCTTGTTTGGTAATGTCGCCTCACATTGAACTCTTTAAAAACAGCGACTGCCTTTTTTGCAAATGAGACAGACACAGCTGTTGTGTATTTTAGTGAAGATATAGTCCAATTTCCATCTATCCTTGTAGCGTCGGCCGTCGCAGTCAACTTTCTTTTTCTTGTTGATTGTCGCCATTTCAGAAAATTGGAAGTAGAGGGTCACACGAGGTGATGTTGCTCAGAGTGCTGCTGCCTTTTAGTGGGTAAGCTACTTCATATGCTGGTAGCAGTACTGCTGACCAATTTATCAAGTCTGTGTGCGGGCCAGACGTTAGTGATTTTATGACAGAGGCTGGGGGCCGGATGAAATTTGACCACGGGCCGCATTTGGCCCCCGGGCCGGACTTTGGACATGTCTGCAAAGGATGTCAGCCAAGGTCGGCCCCCCACATTTTTACCACACCAAATCTGGCCCCCTTTGCAAAAAGTTTGGACACCCCTGGCGTACACATTTAAAAATCAATACTCATGTCTACAAATTATGCCGAAACTACAGCTTGAGAGGTATGTGAGCTGTTCCATTTTTCCTCCACAAATGATGTTGTGTGCTACTCCCAAACAATTCAACTTTGGTTTCATCAGTTCACAAAATATTTTGCCGAAACATGTGGAGTGTCCAAATGCCTTTTTGCGAACATTGAACAAGCAACCTTTTTTTTTTTAGATAGCAGTGGCTTTCTCCGTGGAGTCCTCCCATGAACACCATTCTTGGCCATAGTTTTACGTACTGTATAGTTGATGAGTGCACAGAAATATTGGACTGTGCCAGTGATGTCTGTAAGTCTTTTGCAGACACTCTAGGATTCTTTTTGACCTCTCTGAGTATTCTGCGCTGAACTCTTGGTGTCATCTTTGGTGGACGGCCACTCCTTGGGAGAGAAGCAACAAAGCCAAACTCTCTCCATTTGTAGACAACTTCTCTGACTGTCGATTGATGAACATCCAGACTTTTAGAGATGGTTTTGTATCCTCTCCCAGTTTATAAAAATCAATCCTTGATCGCAGGTCGTCAGACAGCTCTTTTGACCGAGCCATGATGCACATCAGACAATGTTTCTCATCGAGACATTTCTTACTGCCATGTTTGTGTGCATTCTCAGTTCTTTTCTTATCATTCCAGCACATGAGTCAGCTAGATGGGCAGGGCTGTGCAACACACCTGTGGCGCATCAGGAGCTCTCATTATTTAAAGACTCCTGCCACCTTATTCGAGTGTCGGACTATTGCATCGTTGTTTGCTTACCGCTGTGTACTTCTCGAGTCTCCTGCTTAGTACGTATTTTTCATAGTACGCTTAGTTTCATGACAGTAGTTTCATTTGGACTTTGCTGGTTTGGTTTTTTGTCTTTTCTGGCCTTAGTCGCCTCACCCTTAGTTATCTTGCCGACCCGGTTCGTGCCTCCTTTTTGTTAGTATTTTTGTCTCACATGTTTTGGCGTGCTCCCTTAGTTTTGTAATAAACTCTGCAAGCCCCCGTCTGTGTTGGATCCATATTTAACGGCTCGCCGTTTCCTCACACTTACCAGGTGTGTGTTTTATAGTGGGCAGGGCAGCTTTAACACTAGAAGTCCCAGAGAATTCTGGTACTCCTACTAGTCCCAACCAATGGCCGATATGGCCTCTCCCCTGGAAAATCCAGAGGTGGCAAAAATGACCCAAGTGCTTTTGAATTGGCAGGTCATTGTCGGAAAGACAACAGCCGTTCATATGGAAATGCAACCACCAGACATACATTAACTTCAGACACAATGACCACAATCCATACTCCATGCCCCTAATTCAGTCCTTCTAAACTATAAACACAATTCCTGCTTTACACTCAAATTTCTGTTCTAAAACGCTTTTTTTTCATCAGAACAATGTACACATTTGGGCCATTCTTTCTGTCGTTATGTGTGGAGTATAGGAGAAGTGAATTAAAAAATGTGTAAAAAGTGTATAACTTCATAAATAAATGTAATTAAATAAATGTAGCTTGACTTGAACTGACACAAACTAGCACATGAGTCACGGAGGAGAGGCCAAATTGGCCATTGCTAGGGAATATTAGGAGTGTTTGTCTCGGGAAAGGCCAAGTCGGCCTCTGCTGGGTTTTTTGGTGTTAAAACACTCATCAGTGATTGGGCACACACCTGACTTAAAATGTTTGGTAAAATTTGGTTTCAGTTGCTTTTTAAGTCTCCTTAGGCAGAGGGTTCACTTACTTATTTTCCCCCCTTCTGTCATTGTTTGCATGCTATCTTCATTAAAATATGAAAACCTAAAATGTTTGGGAGGTTTTAGTTAAAGCAGACACTGTTTTTACATCTGTGTGATTTTGACAAAGATCAGATCATATTTGATGGCGATTTTATGCAGAAATGTGAGAACTTCCAAAAGGTTCAGATACTTTTCCATACCACTGTATTTATTTTATCGAATACATACTTTTATGCTGGAGTGCCATGTCCAATTTCGTTGTTCACAATGTTCTGTTGTTGACAATGACAATAACGACCTATTTTCTAATTATTTCGCACACACGCATGCACACTTCAACATAAGATGTGAAAGGGTTTTATGTTTATGTATTGAAGTAATTAGCGATGATTCATACGGGAAACCTTGGGCCGAGGTTGACAGGATATGCAATTTATTCATTTTATTCATCATTACTTTCATTGTGACCCTGTTATTTGTTGAAATACACTCAGCAAAAGATAATAAATGCCTTAAGTACAGTATTTTTCCCAAGTTTTATATTACGATAAATCATTAGAAGAAAATCCTATGAAAGGATGAATAGGCCCAACTTGAGAATTAACATTATTATTTGTCTAGTAGATAATATACATACATAGGCTCTATTAAGGTCGGGATGGTATTCAGAACAGCAGCCCAACAATATCACATAAGCAATTAAATAGTATTAAATGTCAAACGGGGGAAGGTGGAGACCTGAAGAGGGGGTTTGGGAAGGGTGGCTTTTGAAATGGCTGAAGCTTCGTCTAATATTCTTTCAGGTGGCCCTGGCAAAACAGTGTGTCTTATGGTGATAAGTAGGAAAAGCGCTGGAGCACATCATTACGCTTATATAAACCATTGGAGGGATACACGGCTCGTACGAGTGCACACATGCGTGCGAGTGTCATTTCAACGATATTTTTTAACTACGGCAAATTTTCCCCTCACCACAGCTTGACCTTGACATTGTTTGCTCATTAAAATCTCCCACACGTCTGCTTCGTCACTCACTTGTCTTCATCTTTAATCTGGAGAAACAGACATTCCTTCAAATCCCGTAACAACCCCCGGCTCGCTAAAGTGCATCCAGAGGATACCAAAAGAAAGGGTAAAGTCGGATGTGCAGTTGAGGGGATGCAGGTTTAAACTGTCAAACATGTTTAGCATGTGTTCTTCATAATAAACAAAATATGACATTTCGTGAAAAAGATTAAAATAAGTTGTAACTCTGTGGCTGCCATTGCCGGTGATTGACATCCAATCAATTTTAACTGGGAGGGAAGGTGGTAGCTATGTTGTCTGGGGCTTTAAGCCCCTGGCAGGGTCCTAGGTGAGGGGGCAGACAAAGTATGGCTCAAAATGCCCCCTTATGACAAATAAAACAAATGGAATCAGGTTTTCCTTGCCCGGACGTGGGTTTCCGGGGCCCTCTTCTGGAGCCAGGCCTGGAAGTGGGGCTTGAAGGCAAGCGTCTGGTGTACGCATGGGGCTTGGCCGAAAAGGCAACGTGGGTACTCCTTCCCAGGGCTCACCACATGTGTGATGGGCTAAAGGGGTCGGGTGCGTAGGGAGTTGACACGCCTCTACAACATCGCATTGACATCGGGGGACAGTAGCCCTGGATTGGGAGACCGGGGTAGGGGGGACCGGAGGGTGTGCTCCAATTAGAGAGGGATCACACTCCTCAGCCTCCCTGGTAAAGTCTATTCAGGGGTGCTGGATAGGAAGGTCCGTCGGGAAGTCGAATCTCCGGATTCAGGAGGAGAAGTGTGGTCCTTGAGGGTGCATGGGGGTTTGGCCAACCTGTCTACATGTGTTTTGTGGATCTGGAGAAGGCGTTCGACCATGTGCCTTAAGGAGTCCTGTGGGGGGTGCTCCAGGGATACGGTGTACCGAGCCCCTTGGTAAGGGCTGTTCAGTCCCTGTACGACCGGTGTCAGAGTTTGGTCGGTATTGCCGGTAAAAAGCCAAATTCCTTCCCAGTGAGGCCAAGGCTGCCCTTTGTCACCGATTCTGTTCATCAGTTTTATGGACAGAATTTCTCAGCGCAGCCGAAGCGTTGAGGGGGTCCAGTTTGGTGACCTCAGCATTGCATCTCTGCTTTTTGCAGATGATGTGGTGCTGTTGACTTCAACAAGTCATGACCTCCTACTCTCACTGGAGCGGTTCGAAGCCGAGTGTGAAGCTGTCGGGATGAAGATCAGCACCTCCAAATCCGAGACCATGGTCCTCAGTCGGAAAAGGGTGGAGTGCCCTCTCCGGGACAGGGATGAGATCCTGCCTCAAGTGGAGGAGTACAAGTATCTTGGAATCTTGTTCACCAGTGAGGGTAGGAGGGAGTGGGAGATCGACAGGCAGATCGGCGCAGCGTCTGCAGTGATGCGGACTCTGCACCGGTCCGTAGCGGTGAAGAAGGAGCTAAATGGCGAACCTCTCGATTTACCAGTCAACCGACATTCCTACCCTCACCTATGGTCAAGAGCTGTGGGTCATGACCGAAAGGACAAGACCCTGGATACAAGCGGCCGAAATGAGTTTCCTACGCAGGGTTTCTGGGATCTCCCTTATAATAGGGTGAGAAGCTCGGTCATCCGGGAGGGACTCAGGGTCGAGCGGCTATTCCTCCGCATTGAGAGGAGCCAGCTGAGGTGGCTCAGGCATTTGGTTTGGATGCCTCCTGGACACCTCCCTGGACACCTACATCAGGCGACTCCTAGCTACATTCACGAACAGACTAGCATTGACCTTCGACATATTTACATAAAATAAACGCTAACTGTATGTTTTTTTTCTGCTGTTAACCGAGATTCAAGACTGTTTTACTTCCAAATCTATCAAGAATTTGGGGATTTAAGCATTTATTCACGAGACTTTTCACCGGAAAAGCTCTGTTTACATCAGGCGGCTGCTAGCTACATTCACTAACAGACTAGCATTGTACTTCAACATATTTACGTTAAAAAAATGTTAACTGCATTAGTTTTTAATTTTAACTAAGAATCGAGACTGTTGTGGTGACCCTTTACTATAGGACATAATTCACCCACCGAACTTGTGTATGGGAGATGTTGTACGTCACAGTCACGTGACACAGACACTTACTGTAAGTGCCGTGTGCGTTCCGGCTAAGTGAGCAGAGTTCCTAGCGAGTGACACATGAGCCGCTGAGAACGGCATCAAGACTCCATTCAACGTCTTACCGCTACACTGTTTTACAGCTATAGCTATAAAGAATTCGGGGATTTAAGCATTTATTCACAAGCATTTTCAACGAAAAAAGCTCTTTGTGATTCCACTCAGTCAGCTTTGATGGCCTCCCCAGTAATGCAGGCCCCCTATTTATTGGCCCCTCGCCCCATGTCCCGTCAATACATTAATTCAATTCAATTTTATTTGTAATGAAGTCTATGCCTCCCAGCTTGAACAAATCAAGTCGAAGTCTGCGTTTTTTTTTTCTTCAAGTTTGAGTCGAGTCATCAAATGTAAAACTTTAGAAGGCGTCCCTGTGACACGAGTCCAATTGTCTGCTATTTCCCTTTAATGCAAACCCCAGATCCTTAAATCAATGGATTTCAACCACCGGCGCAACCGTTTCATTAAATAGAATATTTAGAACTACGGCTGTCAAAATTATCGCGTTAACGGGCAGTAATTCAATTTTTTAATTAATCACGTTAAAATATTTGACGCAATGGTAACACTTTATAATAACTATCTGTTTTACCATTAGTAAACTGTTGATAAATGATTTATTGCTGATTTGTGTAGTATTTGTTAACAGTTTGTTAAGCATTTACAGGGTGTTCTTAACCTGAAACACAATTTGTGTAGAAACGTTTCAAGTTTTTGTGTGTAACGTTTGGCATTTCTATCTTTTCAGGTTAAGAGATGCCGTTCACTTCAAAAGAAAAGGCATTTTAATAAGGCATTTTGCAGGCAGCGCTCATGTTGCACATTTATGAAAATCTGCCATCAAACCAACAAATATTTGTACTTTTCTTTGTATATTTAACCAATAAAACGTATGACCTTCAACATAAAGTGTATATAGTTTTATTAAGATCCAACAACTAGCATGGGCATTTAGAATGGGGTCAACCATATTGGAAACCCCTGTAAATGCTTCACAAACTGTTAACAAATACTTCACAAATCAACAATAAATCATTTATCAACAGTTTACTAATGATCTATTAACCAGTAAAATAGATAGCTATTATAAAGTGTTACCGACGCAATTAACAGATTAAAATGACAGCAAAGTGCAATGTCCACTTGTTACTTGTGTTTTTGGGAGTTTTGTCACTCACTGCTGGCGCTTGGGTGCGACTGATTTTATGGGCTTCAGCACCCATAAGCATTGTGTAATTATTGACATCAACAATGGCGGGCTACTAGTTTATTTTTTGATTGAAAATTTAAAAAAACTTATTAAAACGAAAACATTAAGAGGAGTTTTAATATAAAATTTCTATAACTTGTACTATCATTTATCTTTCAAGAACTACAAGTCTTTGTATCCATGGATCGCTTTAACAGAATGTTAATAATGTTAATGCCATCTTGTGGATTTATTGTTATAATAAACAAATACAGTACTTATGTATATATCCGTCTCGTGTCTTATCTTTCTATTCCAACAATAATTTACAGAAAAATATGGCATATTTTATAGATGGTTTGAATTGTGATAAATTACGATTAATTAATTTTTTAAGCTGTAATTAACTCGATAAAAATTTTTAATCGTTTGACAGCCCTATTTTGAACATTGAGGCATTTTAAAATCAGGGTTCAACTGTAAGTCATTCATATTCTTTCCTGCTTGGGTCACATGACTGTGGTCTGATAACGCAGGGAAAAGTCTCAAGGGTAAAATCCCATGGGTGTCTCTGTGGCTGGTAATAAAGAAACAAATGCTTGGTTCACTGCAGTAGATAGCTTTATTTTCTCTAACACCTCTTTGTCTTATTAAATACTTTTACAGCTAGACATGGTTACCCTGGTCGCTTCTCTCTCAAGCGGGGCGCTTCTACTTCTAGCATTTACACACGCACACACACACTGAGCTTCCCATCACATTGGATTCTGACAATACCCAGCGCATCTAGCAAAATATTCATGATCTGGAAAAGGTTTCTGCTCGGAACATACTTGTACAAGGTACAATGTGCAATAATTACAATTTTCAAAAGCTATTCATAACACTCAAATCACATCGCAACCAAGGCTTTAATCAGTGCCAGTGAATAGACGCTGTTGAGTAGAACATTATGTCTCACCAAATGCAAAAAAGTATGATGAAAGGACTTTATATTTTCCAGCTAAAGTTGTTGGAACCTGCCACCACAAATGTTACCGAGGGCAGAGTGTTTTTTTTTTTGTGCGTGTGTGTGTATAAATAGAATGCTCTATGACTACTTTATGGGATATTTTAAACTCTTGGCATGTTTTTGGGGCCATTTTCTGGGCTTTTGTCTGCATTTTGTGTGTTTGTTTGTATTTTGTGGGGGGCAGTGGCATGTCCCATTATGCCATCCCTGAAGGCCGGTTGACGGGGGCGCGAATGGATCCCGGGGGGGATGACGGCAGCTCTCTTGCTGGCACTGCGTGAGGAGAAATCCGAAAAGTTCTTGAATGCCACACTACGCTACCAACAGCACCATGGTTTCAAGCAAGCCTAAACGTCATCTCCAAACGAAACATCACGTCAAAACAAGTTGGACTATTTTGTTTGCCTTTGTGAAAACGCAGGGAAATGGGCAACTTCTTTTTAGAAAAACTACAAAGGTAATTGGGAAAGCCCTCAAAGCCAGTTACCGTGTTGCCGAACTTGTTGCTAAATCCAGTATTACCTTTCTGCAAAGCAGACATGCAAGACATTTACCGTGTCACGCACACATTCAGACACCAATGGTGCTGCTGCCATGGAAGGCCCTGCCAACCCATTGGGGGCAAATTAGGGTTCAGTGCCTTGCCCAAGGGCACATCGACAGTGGGCAGTCATAGCCGGGAATTGAACCACTGACCCTTGTTTAATTAAACACACCTGTTACTTACCTGTGGCACATGACAGGTGGTGGCTATAACTAAATCACACTTGCAGCCAGTTAAATTGGATTAAAGTTGACCCAACCTCTGTCCTTGTGTGTACCACATTGAGCATGGAGAAAAGAAAGAAGACCAGAGCTGTCTGAGGACTTTTGAAGTGAAATTGTGAGGAAGCATGGGCAATCTCAAGGCTACAAGTCCATCTCCAAAGACTGTGCAAAGTGTCATCAATAAGTGTAAAGCCCATGGCAAAGTGTTAACCTCCCTAGATGTGGATGGTAAAGAAAAATCGACGAGAGATTTCAACGAAAGATTGTGTGGATGGTGGATAAAGAACCTCAACTAACATCCAAAGAAGTTCAAGCTGTTCCACAGTCCGAGGGTGCAACAGTGTCGACCCGTACTATCCGTCGGCATCTGAATAAAAAGGGACTCTATGGTAGGATACCCAGGAAGACCCCACTTCTGACCCAGAGACAGACAAAAGCCAGGCTGGAGTTTGCCAAAACTTACCCAAGAAAGCCAAAAATGTTTTGGAAGAATGTTTTCTGGTCAGATGAGACAAAAGTAGAGCTTTTTGGGAAAAGGCATCAAGGCAGAGTTTACAGGTGAAAAAACGAGGCCTACAAAGAAAAGAACATGGTCCCCACAGTCAAACATGGCGGAGGTTCCCTGAAGGTTTGGGGTTGCTTTGCTGCCTCTGGCACTGGACTGCTTCACCGTGGGCATGGCATTATGAAGTGTGAAGACTACCAACAAATGTTGCAGCATAATGTAAGCCCCAGTGTGAGAAAGTTGGGTCTCCTCAGAGGTCATGGGTCTTCCAGCAGGACAATGACCCAAAACACACTAGAAAATGGTTTGAGAGAAAGCACTGGATACTTCTAAAGAGGCCAGCAATGAGTCCAGACCTGAATCCCATAGAAGACCAGTGGAGAGATCTGAAAATGGCAGTTTGGAAAGGGAAGCCCCTCAAATCTCAGGGAGCTGGAGCAGTTGGCCAAAGAAGAATGGTCTAAAATTCCAGCAGAGCATTGTAAGAAACTCATTGATTGATACCGGAAGCGGTTGTTCACAGTTATTTTGTCTAAAGGTTGTGCTGTTTCGTGTTGGTTTTCTCCTCGTGTGACTTGTCCCAGTGATTGCCCATTGATTTCACCTGTTGCACCTGCTCCTAGTGTATCCTCCAACTTGCATCCTCCTGTGTTACCCAGCTGTTCCTCGTTGTCTCGTTACCCCTTGTCTACGTGTGTGTATATAAGCACCCAGTTTTCTTTCACTCCTTGTTGCGTCATTGTCAATGTCTTCGTTCATGCCAGCGTCAATTTTGCCTCTTCCTACGTCACAGCCCTCATGTTCCTCTGCCTAGTAAGTTTTTCAATTCAGTTCAGTTTTATTTGTATAGCCCTGAATCACAACAAGGTTGTCTCGAAGGGCTTTGCAGAGGCAATATGATACACAATCAGAAACAGCAAATGAAGCAACAAAGTCCTGGGTATCCCCCATCCTTAGACCCTCCATTTTTGAGACCAGTCTTTTGCCAATACCCTGGGTTTTGTTTGCAACTGTGTTTTTGGGATCACCTCAGTTTTTGTTTGTACTTTGTTTTTCTCTCGGCTTTAATTAATTACTTTTGCACCACCTTTTTGCCTCACTTCCCTTTCCCTGCACTTGGGTCCACACACCACCTGCCTGCTCGCAAACCTGACATGTGCTACCAAGTATTAGACTGAGGGTGCCAATACTTTTGTCTGGCCTATTTTTGGAGTTTTGTGTAAAATGATAATGATTTAATTTTTTTTTCCCATTCTCTTTTTTGTTTTTTCATTGCAAGCAAGATAAATGAAGATATTACTACCAAAGCATTTGTAATTTCAATCATTTTCTGGGACAAATTGAGTATTATCTGACAGGATTGCAGGGGTGCCAATACTTTTGGCCAGTACTATATATATACTGTGTATATATAGATGGTGGAAACCACGGACGAGACTGAAAAGGCAGTTTCTGCTCTTGCACTCCTCTTTAACATAAACTGCTGCATTTTAAGCCAAAATAACTTTTGTGTTTGATAGAACAATATGTCTATATGCTGCCATAGCAGATTGATGGCGCATTGAGCCCCCGAACTATTTTTAATTTGTCCGTTTTACCCTGAAAACCCCCGTTTACAGATGTCACACAACCGGTTTTGTTTCAACCCAGCCATAAAACGAAAGTAATTAATCATATTTATTATTCAAAATGTCTGTCATTTTTAGCTTAGAATCATTAATTGGTGTCTAATATTTCATTTAAAGAAAAAAAGGACTTAAAAATTACTTATTTTATTCTGATTCACTCGCATATTTTAAACAAATTACGTCACAATGAAAAAGTTGGTGTCTGTAAAAAAAGTCACTGATATCTTCCACATAACTATCACTTAATTGTATTTTGTTTTTGTTTTTTTGTTACTGTTGCATTTTCCCCAATAATTTAGATCAGACATGTCCAAAGTCCGGCCCGGAGGCCAAATGCGGCCCGTGGTCAAATTTCATGCGGCCCCCAGCCTCTGTCATAAAATCAATAACGTCTGGCCCGCACACAGACTTAATAAATTGGTCAGCAGTACTGCTACCAGCATATGAAGTAGCTTACACACTAAATGCTGCTCCTCGTTTACCCACTAAAAGGCAGCAGTACTCTAA
Source organism: Corythoichthys intestinalis (assembly GCF_030265065.1). Lineage (NCBI taxonomy): Eukaryota > Metazoa > Chordata > Actinopteri > Syngnathiformes > Syngnathidae > Corythoichthys > Corythoichthys intestinalis. The sequence goes on along the minus strand of NC_080396.1, from coordinate 1,570,333 downwards.
GCAACATTACTCTGCGTGACCCAATTTTCTAAAATGGCGACAATCAAGAAAAAAAAAGTTGACTGCGACGGCCGACACTTCAAGGTTAGGTGGAAATTGGACTATTTCTTTACTAAAATACGCAACAACTGTGTCAGCCTCATTTGCAAAGAGACAGTCGCTGTTTTTAAAGAGTTCAATGTGAGGCGACATTACCAAACAAGACAAACTGACATGTACGACAAGATTACAAGGAAGATACGTAGCGAGAAATTGAAGCAATTTGAAGCTAGTTTAATTTTACAGCATTAGTATTTCGCAATAGGCTGAGAGTCGAAAGAGAATGCCACAAAGGCTAGTTTCGAGATTGTTGAAATTATTAATTAAAAAAATAGAGCAAATGTGACACACAGAATGTCTTGCTAAAATTTGCTTAAACATATTCTACGTAACGGACGTCAGCCAAGGTCGGCCCCCCACATTTTTACCACACCAAATCTGGGCCCCTTTGCAAAAAGTTTGGACACCCCTGATTTAGATGATAAATAATCTATCCAAACATAGAAAAAATGAAAAAAACGTTTAAAAGGGTAAACATATGAAAAAGAAAATCTCGACCACTCCTTGATGTCTGCGATTTCTGCATCGCGCCCCTTGTTATATTACCATGTTTTACCCCTAAAATCCCCCCAAAATCCAGTGGTGGCCATTCACAGCTGTGTCTTGACACTCTGTGATACATGCTACATAGAGTTTTTTGATCGAAACAAGGTAAGTACGCGATAATATCTCGTTAAAGTCATGGCGTCTTTAATTCTTCTCTTTCATGCTCTCACCTCCAGATAGGGTTTCGCTGTTTAAATATATATATATATATATTTTTTTTTTTTCAAAAATGCCCTCCTGTTCAAAATGTTTCTTCTTCCAGAAAATTGAGATTTTAAACTTTCCAATGATGTATCACACATGTGTAACGGACAATTTTGAAAATTGGCCAAATTGGGGGGGTCTCAGAGCGGAACTTCAAGTCACCTGAGTGTTTTCCGCCATATATATATATACAGTGCCTTGCAAAAGTATTCGGCCCCCTTGAACCTTGCAACCTTTCGCCACATTTCAGTCTTCAAACATAAAGATATAAAATTTTAACTTTTTGTCAAGAATCAACAACAAGTGGGACACAATCGTGAAGTGGAACAAAATTTATTGGATAATTTAAACTTTTTTAACAAATAAAAAAACTAAAAAGTGGGGCGTGCAATATTATTCGGCCCCCTTGCGTTAAAACTTTGTAGCGCCACCTTTTGCTCCAATTACAGCTGCAAGTCGCTTGGGGTATGTTTCTATCAGTTTTGCACATCGAGAGACTGACATTCTTGCCTATTCTTCCTTGCAAAACAGCTCGAGCTCAGTGAGGTTGGATGGAGAGTGTTTGTGAACAGCAGTCTTGAGCTCTTTCCACAGATTCTCGATTGGATTCAGGTCTGGACTTTGACTTGGCCATTCTAACACCTGGATACGTTTATTTTTCAACCATTCCATTGTAGATTTGGCTTTATGTTTTGGATCATTGTCCTGTTGGAAGATAAATCTCCGTCCCAGTCTCAGGTCTTGTGCAGATACCAACAGGTTTTCTTCCAGAATGTTCCTGTATTTGGCTGCATCCATCTTCCCGTCAATTTTAACCATCTTCCCTGTCCCTGCTGAAGAAAAGCAGGCCCAAACCATGATGCTGCCACCACCATGTTTGACAGTGGGGATGGTGTGTTCAGGGTGATGAGCTGTGTTGCTTTTACGCCAAACATATCGTTTTGCAGTGTGGCCAAAAAGTTCCATTTTGGTTTCATCTGACCAGAGCACCTTCTTCCACATGTTTGGTGTGTCTCCCAGGTGGCTTGTGGCAAACTTTAAACGAGACTTTTTATGGATATCTTTGAGAAATGGCTTTCTTCTTGCCACTCTTCCATAAAGGCCAGATTTGTGCAGTGTACGACTGATTGTTGTCCTATGGACAGACTCTCCCACCTCAGCTGTAGATCTCTGCAGTTCATCCAGAGTGATCATGGGCCTCTTGGCTGCATCTCTGATCAGTTTTCTCCTTGTTTGAGAAGAAAATTTGGAAGGACGGCCGGGTCTTGGTAGATTTGCAGTGGACTGATGCTCCTTCCATTTCAATATGATGGCTTGCACAGTGCTCCTTGAGATGTTTAAAGCTTGGGAAATCTTTTTGTATCCAAATCCGGCTTTAAACTTCTCCACAACAGTATCTCGGACCTGCCTGGTGTGTTCCTTAGTTTTCATAATGCTCTCTGCACTTTAAACAGAACCCTGAGACTATCACAGAGCAGGTGCATTTATACGGAGACTTGATTACACACAGGTGGATTCTATTTATCATCATCGGTCATTTAGGACAACATTGGATCATTCAGAGATCCTCACTGAACTTCTGGAGTGAGTTTGCTGCACTGAAAGTAAAGGGGCCGAATAATATTGCACGCCCCACTTTTCAGTTTTTTATTTGTTAAAAAAGTTTAAATTATCCAATAAATGTTGTTCCACTTCACGACTGTGTCCCACTTGTTGTTGATTCTTGAGAAAAAAATTAAATTTCATATCTTTATGTTTGAAGCCTGAAATGTGGCGAAAGGTTGCAAGATTCAAGGGGGCCGAATACTTTTGCAAGGCACAGTATATATATATATATATATATATATATATTTTTTACTGTATTTCATAATGGTTGAAGATTCTTTCACCTTTTCCAAACCACGTGCTTGCAACATTTTCTTTTTTATTGAGAGGAATGTTGTCGTTTTCCTTTGGCTGCTGCTTGTTGACTGCGGGGAGCTTATTGTTTTTGCATCGTAATGGGAGGCCACTTGTTCAGCGGTAATGTCGGCGCTGTTGGACTCTGAGATGGTAAGGCTGCCAAAAATGCAAGATGCAAAGACAATTGACAGTGGGTGTTTAAAAAAAAAAAAGGCAAAGGAAATAGCACAAAAACGATACAATCGAAAAAACAACCCATTTGTTTTAACTTTTGCACATTTAAATATGCCTTCCACTTCGTCTTTTGCCGTCCTTGAACAAATTGTTCAAACGAATGAATCATTTGAGAGGACGTACTGAACTCAGTCGCAAGCTTGTGCCACGCGAGAAAGTCTGCCGCAAACTGCGCCAGCCCACCTCGGAGAAATTATGTCTTGTCATTGTGTAATTTGTTTTCCCTCACAGGAGCGCCAGCTGGTATTCAGAGCGCAGAGCTTGGAGAATGAGGGGCAAACAATCTTATGGTAGGGTTTCAAATGGGAACATCTGGGAAATGAAACAAGTGCACTCCCTCCAAATACGCTAACTCTGCTAACTGACGTTTCAGAATGAGAACATAATACTGCAAAATACAAGAAGGGATACTGCGTGTTAACTGTAAACGATTTCTCTTGACCAGATCCCCCGAGATGGGCACCCTGGCCTAAGCCTCTCTCTTTTCCCGCCCTCATGACTAACATGCATGAGTGAAGGCTGCAAATGTCTCCCTCGACATACGCCTACGGGATTTAGTGGCTTGATGTCAGGCCACTCTCCAATTGCTTTATACAGATTAAGTTGACTTTTGGACTTTCCACTACAAGTCTTTACAGGTGTATAAGCACTGCATAGTCACGCTATACCAATCCCTGGCTCCATACACATATTCAGTCTTTCCCTTGTGCCGTTTTCTGTGCATTGCATGCCTTCCTCATAGGGTGTAACAGTTTTTTAGACTATAAGTGAGACCAGCACAGTTTAAGAGCGGTTAGCATGTCTGCCTAATGCCTGAGTTATGCTCCTGCATTGCGGTGACGCAGAAGTGACTACAGCGTCAATGAGCATTCGATAGTTCTGCGGTGAGGGAACACGTTGCTCTGTAATTCACCGCCAAGCCACGAGAGGGGTGTGGCATTGTGTTTGTACGGTTTTGCGGCCCGCTACTCGACTTTCTCTAGTTTAACGGAGAAAAAAAATAAATAAACAATGCAAGATGGAACACTTCAATGTGGATCTTTAGCTCATCAACATTGAATAAATGTTGATCATACAAATGTTGAGGCGCAGGCGATGCGGTAGACGGTTTCGAGTCGGTCTGTCTGACTTTTGATGCCGCACAGAGACTTCTAGCCTCGGGTGGAAACCAGCAAGCTGTGGCGGCTCGCTACAAACTGGCGTCGAGCACTGCGTCCAGCGTTTTGTCCGAGGTCTGCAAAGCCCTCTGGCCCGATTTGTTTGCCGTGTCCTACAACCAGCCAGTGGGAAGCCAAGTAGAAGTAGATTTCTGGTGGCTTTGGAAGTTCCCAAACTGCGATGGAAGCCTTGATGGTAAACACGTTATCATAAAAGTACCGAGGCACTCTCAATCAGTGATGTATCAAGTGTGTGAACTGTCTAGTTGAAAATCAGACATCAAAACAACTCTTTTGACACCAAACCTGTGCTTTATTCTTTATATTCGTGAAGTGTGACACGTAAAGTCCCAGACTCACAGCAAAAAATATGTACACAATAAATATGAAGTGCACCAATCAAAAATACGACATAAAGTGATAAAAGCTGGCAGTTTTTGGTCAACTGGGTCACCACTTCGTGTGGCCATTCAATTCCGAACACACACATACTTGTCTCGGTGGTTCTTCCATTTTTTAATTGAATCGCTGGCTGACCTCCAGCCCCTTATTTTCAGCATTCTCCTCCGACAAATTGCTTGCCATTTGGCAATCTTCATAATGTCTTGATAAGACATTGTAGAAGTTGTCGTACTTGCTCTTCATTGATGCTCTTGTCGGCTTGGTCCACTTTTTGCGTGTAGCAAAATCATGTTTGACAATGGCGGTGATTTCACGCTGAACCAGAAACAACAGTCTGGGTGGACCAATCGCAGTCCATTTCTGCCACGCTATATGCGTCGACGTGACGAAAGTCAGAAAATTCTGGTGGAGCACGTCAGGCTCGGTAGAGGGTCTTCCTTGACGCGGAAGCATAACTCGACCTTAACAGTTCTGGGATCATGGATTCAATCCCAGCTCTGGCCTGTTTGTACGCGTCAGTTTGTATGTTTGCACCGTGCCTGCGTGGGTTTTCTCCAGGTACTCCGGCTTCCTCCCACATCCCAAAAACATGCATGGTAGGCTGATTGAACACTCCAAATTGTCCAGAGTGTGTGCTTAAATAATTGTTTGTTGATTGGTGCCCTGTGATTGGCTGGCAACCAGTTCAGTGTGTACCCCGCCTCTTGCTAAGAGTTAGCTGGAATAGGCTCAGGTACCCCCGTGGCCCTCATGAGGATAAGCGGTTTCCGGGCCCACGCTGCCCCGCGGCGACTTTTCGGCACTCTCCTGCTTCCACTTGTAGACGGGCGGTAGTGGGAGGCGGTGGTGCATCCCCTCATCCCTTCCACATCCCTTCCCTGAAGGTCGGTTAATGGGGGCGGGAATGGTCCGGGGGACCACACTGGGTGCCAAGGGGATGGCGGTGGCCCCCTTGTTGGAGCTGCTGGAGGAGGGATGGGCAGCGCCGGCTCACCCCCCACCCCGTGTCTGGGGAGGGGCCTTGGGCCAGGGGCGGGCCCCGAGCAACATTTCCACTTATCTGCGGGACTATCACACGTCTGATGGGATTCACCCATGACTGGGTGCAATTAGGCTAGGTTCATACCACAGGTCTTAATGCACAAATCCCATTTTTTGTGATATCTGTTTTTCTAGTGTGCCTGTTCAGACTGCCTTTGTCCATTGAGCCCGTTCAAGTATCACGCATGCGCACTAATTAGCAGTCCTAAATGCGCTGAGGCAATCAACCCGCATGCGCAGGCACATCAAAACAAATGACTGCACATGCTGGCTCAACGTCATTCAAAGGTGATCATATTTTGATTTCCAAAAAAGAGGACACAAATAACAGACATAAATAATCCCCGTTTAATCTTATATTCAAAATTTATATTGATCGATAGCATGCGCGCACTGTCCGTGCATGACATACACACATACGGACAGTTTGCCCCGACACTCGGCCGTGTAAGCAATCTTGAAATATTGCTTATATGGAGAAAACCGAACATTCTCAGGCTTATCCTTAACCCATTTTATTTTTTTGTGACTGTTGTCAAGCCCGACCTTCCCCAAAAGCTGTGTTCAAGGCAAGCTAGGCGCTAACGCACAGCTGCACCGGTACCGTCGCGCCCTGTCTCTCTCGCTCTTTGCTGACGTAATTGCTGCATGAATTCCGATTTGGGAGACTTGACAGTTCAGACCTCTGCGACATTCTGGAAACATGTGGTCCAGATCGGATTAAACCACATACGAAAGTGACCCAGATCGGATTTGAAATGGTCCACTTCTATGCAACTTGTCACGTTGAGACCATCAGTGTAATGCCTCACTCGAGTCGGAAAAAAACGAAATAATGGAATTCGTGCACCTGCGGTATGAACCTTAGACACACTTATGTAGAGAGAATGCCTGTGGCAGAATTAGCCATCAGACAGTATAGAATAGGATGTCAGCATATCCACACGTACAAGTGATTGACATATTACTGGGTTCTACATCTCACTACCGCACTCTCTTTCTCGTAGGCTCCCCAGATGGTGTCCACGGGAAATACAATTAGCTAACGATAGCACCACTACAAGTCGGAAAACACAGACAAGGCTGAACAAGCAGTTTCTGCTTTTGCACCCCTCATTAAAAAATACAGCTGTATTTTAAGCCAAAAGAACTGTTGTGTTTGCTAGAACAATATGTCTATATGCTGCCATAGCAAATTCATGACACATGAAGCCCCAGAACTATTTTTAAATGGTCCGTTTTACCCTGGAGACCCCCGTTGCCAGACGTCGCGCAACCGCTTTTGTCTCAACCCAGCCATAAAAAGAAGGTAAGTAATTATATTCATTATTTGAAATGTCTGTAATTTTGAGCTCAAAATCATTAATTGATGTCTAATATTTCGTTTAAAAAAAAAAAAAAAAAAAAAAAAAAAACGACTTAAAAAAATTATTCACTTGCATATTTTAAACAAATTACATCAATGAAAAAAATGGTGTCTGTAAATAAGTCACGGATATTAACCTCATCACTATCCCTTAACTCATTCACTCCCAGTCATTTTCACCGGTGCAACCCCCTTCGCTCCTGGCCGTTTTACTGGATTTTGACTGATTTTGCAAGGCCCACAGAAAACTCTGTTCTATTGCTATATAAACATGGAACCCACCAAAAGAAAGATTAGACTCCCTTCTCGTTCTAATTTTAATTGTTTCAGTGTCCCAAAGATGTATTTATATGTCTTTTATGTTTTTTTTCACAAGAGACATCTCTAGGTTCTGATTCAACTTAGCTCCAAAGCACGATGCTGAAAATCCATTTTCAAGCAATAAAACTGGCCACTGGAGGGCAGTAGCGCATTTGGTAAGACCCCCAACCCGATTCAACGGAATGAACGGCCGGGCCGCATGGCCGGGGCGCCGGCGGAAGGCAACCGAATGGACGTCCATGATGCCAGGAGGGGGATGACCGAGCAGAACAACCGGGAGGACGCCCGGGATGCCAGGCATCGGACGACTGAGCAGAGCGACCGGGACCACCAGAGCAGCAGACGATGCCGTTGAGTCCATGCTGCTCGCTGAGCAGAGCCCGCGCCGCCGTGCTCGGCGGCTCGCGTCCCCCGCACCATCCAGTGTCCCGCGACTCAGCCGGAAACACGCACGGCCAAACCAGTTCCCCCCCAGGAAAACAAGTTCCCCAGGCGAACTCTGCCACGAGGCAGTGGTCACCACAAAAGAAAGACTAAAACAAATCCATCTTGATGAGACAGGCGGCGATTTTTGTGTATTTGTTACACTTATAAATATTAGTATGATCAGGCCGTTGTGGGTGAACACAGTGTAGCACACGTCTTTAATCTCATTACTTTGCACTACGCCGCACACATCAAACATAAACATACTGTATATTCCCCACAGACCCAGACATGACATGTCAAACAAGAATGTGCTTCCCTGAGTGAACCACTCGATCTAGAATGACAAAGATCATCCTATCAATATATTATAGCAAAGAGGGAAAAGTTTACCCTAGCTGTCGCGACCAAAACAGCGTCATCTCTCAGTTCAATAGTTTAGTTATGTGTCAATAAATTGTTACTTTGCTATCAAAAGCTCTATTTGTCTTGTTGTTTATGTTATTTTGTAGAATGAAAAATTATTCAGATGTTTGGGATGTCACAAAAGCATAAATAGCTGTGTTAAAGTCAAAGTTATGTGTGAAATGTATGCTTTTACAAAAAGCTTAATTTCTCGGGTTTTTTTCATCAGAAATTGGAAAATTGCTCAAACTAAGCTTTTTTTCTAATGCTGATTTCTAAAGAATGGAAAAAGATGTGAGCTAACTTTTTTTCTGCTGAAAGAAGAGAGTCTAATCTTTCTTTTGGTAGGTTCCATGTTTATATAGCAATAGAACAGAATTTTCTGTGGGCCTTGCAAAATCAGTCAAATCCAGTAAAACGGCCGGGAGTGAAGGGGGTTGCACCGGTGAAAATGGCTGGGAGTGAATGAGTTAATTATGCTCTCCCATGCTCTCACCTCCAGTTAGGGTTTTTCTGTTTAAAATAAATAAATAAATCATTTTTAAATACCCTTTTGTTCAAAAAATTTCTTCCCCCAGAAAAATTGAGATTTTAAGCTTTCCAATGGTGTATAACACCTGCATATAGGACAATTTTGAAATTTGGCCAAATTGGGGGTCTCAAAGCAGAACTTCAAGTCACCTGAGTCTTTTCTGCGATATTCATTGGTAGTGGATGGGTTCAACATATTTCTTTGATCTTTTCCTCCTCTGTCTCTCCTCTTCTATTTTCCTTTCTGTCCCCCCATAACCCCTTCCTGCTCGCTGCTTTCCCCTAATAAACGAAACACAAAGAATAATCTCAACGGGGGTACATCATACTTCCATGTGATACATTAAAATTCCCATTCTCTGTGTCAAAGCAGCTTAACAGGAGAGTTAAAAAAAAACAATACAAAATCAAACGCCCTGTTACACAGAAAAACTGGCATGGTATAAATAGAAACGCATATCCAATATTTTGTCATACCATCAGATCAAAAACTAAAAGCCATTTCACAGGTTAAAAGACGTAAAGTTGCTACGGTGTACAAAACCAAATGAACAAACAAAATAACATTTAATTAAACAATCTTTTAAAGGGTGTTCCTGAAAGGGTTCAGGTCACAGCACTGTTTTTATTTATTCATTTATTTATTTCATTCATACTCAGAGCAACTAAAGCGTCAACGGTGTTTTAAAATTGTTTTTATATTACCTTCGTTTAACTAGATAAGGCAATTGAGAAACAAATCGTAATTAAAATGCGGAGGCTGCAGCAGAGCAAAACAAGGCAAAATAAAAGCAAGTACTAATAAATACATATGCAACAGACTGTTTAATGTGATGTACCCAGACTTTGCACACAACAATATTTGAATTACACACACATACAAAAAAAACAGGCTGGTGTTGTCCTAACTTAGCCTTGTAGCATGAATTGGCGAAGCCTGAAAGGTGAAAGTTTTCATTGCGGCAAACACAAAAATAGGTTATCTTTTACAATTCATTGTTGTTTTCCACATTAAATTGTAACATGTACTGAAGCGTGTTCTGTGGAGTGATACAGTAGGATTTCTAACGCACCTGGGAGAAGAGACGGAGCTGATCAGTAACTGGGTTTGAATGAAGCCGAACGAGAGGTGAGAGACAATATATACAGTAATTAAATAATGACATAATTAAGCCATATGAAGAGGGTACCCCGGCGCTCCATCTTTAATCATTCAAACGTTGTGTGGTGCTAATTTAAGATTAAATGCCGACGTCTTGGCGACATATTGGCAATTAGCGACCGTGCTCCTATAACAACATGATTGTGACGGAGCGCTTTATATCAGATCTGAAATCAGTTGCATGATTGTATGCTGTCTAGTTCAAGTCAAAAATTCACAATAACATGATGCAGAACTATATATATAGAATTACAGGCAGGGGTTAATTTGTGTCAGATCCTGCTGGAACAAGCTCCAGCACCTCTTGATTTTGGCCTCCCTGTGTTTCGGGACTTATTTGGGCAGATCCAGCGCCTCTCGTGTATAGAAAATAATAATAATAATATAAAAACGTTTTGTAAAAATGTATTGTAATAGCCCCGAATGAAGGAGAGGAGTCATTGATGGCTTTCTCTACTTTATTGTGGCAACAAAACAGAAAACAATAACAACAAAGGACTGCCGCGACATTGGACCGCTAACTTTTTCTTCTCGCTCGTCACCCCCTCGCTTCCATCTACCTCACAGCTCTCCAGTCCCAGCCTCTCTTAACTCATTCACTCCCAGCCATTTTCACCGGTGCAACCCCCTTCACTCCCGGCCGTTTTACTGGATTTGACTGATTTTGCAAGGCCCACAGAAAATTCTGTTCTATTGCTATATAAACATGGAACCTACCAAAAGAAAGATTAGACTCTCTTCTTTCAGCAGAAAAAAAGTTAGCTCATATCTTTTTCCATTCTTTAGAAATCAGCATTAGAAAAAAAGCTTAGTTTGAGCAATTTTCCAATTTCTGATGAAAAAAACCCGAGAAATTAAGCTTTTTGTAAAAGCATACATTTCAAACATAACTTTGACTTTAACACAGCTATTTATGCTTTTGTGACATCCCAAACATCTGAATAATTTTTCATTCTACAAAATAACATAAACAACAAGACAAATAGAGCTTTTGATAGCAAAGTAATAATTTATTTACACATAACTAAACTATTGAACTGTTGAACTATTTATCAACCCGGTTGAATGAGGTGGCTCCCGGTAATCTGATGAGCCCGGATCAAGATCGGTCTCACATTTTTCATCATCTTCATCGTTGGTTTCAACCTCGGGCTCGGGAGTAACGCAACATGAGCTCCGCAGAACGCGTGTGGAACCTGACGCTTTTGTGGCTGTCTCGGCAGACGGGGTAAATTTCTCTCTCATCGCCGTCTGTCTCATCAAGATAGATTTTTTAAAATCCTTTTTGACGATGGTTTCGTCTTCTTCTGAAAAGACTCCAGTGTAGTTTGCCTTTTTTTTCCCGATTGCTCTACACGTTTTTCTCACGCGTCTTCACAAGATCCCTCCAACTTCTGTTTCCTGACTATTTTTCTTCACTTCCTTTCTTGGCCCGAGATGAGTTCTTACCAAATGCGCTATCGCCCTCCAGTGGCCAGTTTTATTGCTTTAAAATGGGTTTTGAGCATTGCGGATTGCAGTTTAGTTGCATCAGAACCTAGAGATGCCTCTTGTCAAAAAAAAAAAAAAAAAAAAAAAAAAAACGTAAAAGAAGTGTTAATACGTTTTTGGGAAACTGAAACAATTAAAAATAAATGTATTAATACTAGGGCTGTCAAAATGATCGCGTAAACGGGCGGTAATTAATTTTTTAAATTAATCACGTTAAAATATTTGACGCAATTAACGCACATGCCACGCTCAAACAGATTAAAATGACAGCACAGTGACATGTCCACCTGTTACTTGTGGTTTTTTGTCTCCCTCTGCTGGCGCTTTGGTGCGACTCAATTTATGGGTTTAAGCACAATGAGCATTGTGTGATTATTGACATCAACAATGGCGAGCTACTAGTTTATTTTTTGATTGAAAATTTTACAAATTTTATTAAGACAAAAACATTAAGAGGGGTTTTAATATAAAATGTCTATAACTTGTACTAACATTGATCCTTTTAGAACTGCAAGTCTTTCTATCCATGGATCGCTTTAACAGAATGTTAATGTTAATGCCATCTTGTTGATTTATTGTTATAATAAACAAATACAGTACTTATGTACAGTATGTTGAATGTATATATCTGTCTCGTGTCTTATCTTTCCATTTCAAGAATAATTTACAGAAAAATTTGGCATATTTTATAGATGGTTTGAATTGCGATTAATTACGATTAATTTTTAAGCTGTGATTAACTCGATTAAAAATTTTAATCGTTTGACAGCCCTAATTTATACGTTTTTGGGAGCAAATGAGTTAATTACTAATGCATAAACAAACATAGCTGAAACAACTTACAGCCCTATGTGGGCCAAACGAGAAGCAAGCTGTCCTATATCCATGTCAGACGAGACTCCTACTCAGTCATACAAGCAGACAGTACAGCCACACCCAACTTCCTGTCAAATGTGTGGCCCGTGGGCCGGAAGCGGCCCCAAGTGGGTCCAATCCGGCCTGCGGGATTGTTCTGCCTGACGGGCACATTGTAGCTCATTCATACTGTACGTAGGAAATCACTTTTAATTTGACATTAGCTCCGTAAAACCACAGATTTGTGTGATCGAGTGCATGCTAAGCTTGAAGGACCGGCTGCCATTGACGTCTGTATTATTTGGCCAGAAATAAACTAGTCCAGCCCACATGAGATTTCATTGCCAAAAATGTGGCCTGCACACCAAAATTAGTTTGACATGCCTGAATGAGACAATCTGAGAGTTTGTCAGATATGCTCCCTTAACAACGGTCTCTATAATGTTGAAATTCGCCTCCCCAGACAAGCCGCATGGAAACAGCGACAGCTGAACAAAGTGCCGCTCTGATGATGCTGCCTCTGCGCGTGCCAAACGGGAAGGCGGAGCTTCGCGCGATCATCTCTGATATTAACCCTTTGTACTGACTCCATGTTCCAAAAGTTTGAAAAAGACTCGCCGAAAGCAGGTTGACAATTTATACGTCGACAATGGTCAAAAACAAGGCAAAAACAGACGACGGAGGGACAATTCTGGATCCAAAACAAGGCTACATGTTTCCGAGCAGCAAAATCTGCCTTATCTCAGTGTCCAGTGTGTTTTAAGTCCGTGGGCCGGCCGGAGGTGTACCGGGCGTTGCTTTGGGATCATCCCTCTCTGGCCGGTTTCGGGCTGTTTAGGTTCGTGCGTGGATGGGATGTGGTTGCCACAGCGACCGACGCTGGTCTTGACGTCACAAGCGCCTGCTATCAACTTTATTATCCGGGCTGGCACTCCTTGTTTTAGGACAAAGCGTGCTGGTATTTGTCCTTTTTCGTTTGTCGGGAGGACTGATTGCCAGAGTTTGGTGCGTCAATCTTGCTCGTGGCGCAAGCGTTTTGGGCTTCTGTGATAAGATGGTGTTGTGTATCTATTCTGTTTCTTTAAACTATGGTGTGCTATTTATTTTACATTAGGTGTGTTAGAGTAGTGCAGTCCTACAGTGAATATGAGAAATGATACTATTCCCTGATTGATTATATTACGTGTGTTCGAGTAATGCAAACAGTTAGACGGTGCCTACGAGATAAGGTACCATTTTTCCTTTTCCTCCTCATGAGCGCCGATAAGGTGATTCACTTTACTGTGTTCAAGGCTACTGAGTGGAGTCTGCCTAAACTATAGTTAATTGAATGTGTTATACTAATGCAAACAATTGTATGGTGTGTGCGAGAACTAGTGTTGCACCGATACCATTTTTTGGCCCCGATACAGATACCTGGCTGTGCAGTATCGGCCAATACCGATACCATACCAATACCACCCCGTTTATATATATATATAATTTTTTTTTTTTCTTTTTTTCTCAAAGAGCTACATAATTGGATGTGAAATCATTGCTATCAAGGCTTTGTCAGGCTGTTGCTTACCTTTGCGAAATAGGAAAAAGACTAGTACAAAGTGAATAGTCTACTAAACCTTAGTAGACAATAGTTGAATAAACCTTTGGCTCTCAAAGGCCAAAATAGTGCTACATTTATGAAATTAATAAAACGTATAATGCTAGCCCAACAGTAAGAAAGTAAAAATAAATTCATAATAATAAACTCAGAATGAACTGAATAAACCTTTTTAAACCTCTCAAAGGCCACACAGTGCAACTTTCATGATATTATTGGCACATTCTGCTGCTGGTTAGATTGTGTCTTGTTGCTGGGCTGGTCAAGGGGGCTTTCCTGACGTGGCACCTGAATCCAATCTCATCAGCGCAGCATTTAAGCACGGGTGATCTCAAAGGTATTTTGCCTTGCTGATCGCCATTTGACATCTCGCACTATAGTCTCGCTACATTTGCTTGTTACGCCCCTGCATTTGGTTTTTTTCTGTAAGTGTGTTGCTCTCGTTTGTAACCCTATACCCTGTGCAGGTATTTGAATGTTTTTATTTTGGCTTTTTGGCTCGCTGCCTATCGTCTTAGTTAACTTTCGAGTTTGTAGTATTGAGCTCCGTCGACCTGCTGTCACGGACTCCTTTTGTGATTTCTTCTATCCCGCAATGGCGTGTTATTTTTTGTTTGCAATCATTAAGTCCTTGTACATATCCCCCGCTTGTTGTCTGCTTCGAGTTCCCACCTTTTTTCCGCATTTGCGGACGCTAACAATTATAAGTAATAATAATTGACCACAGCATCCCGTCTCTCTATTAGCCTCCTTTTTTTCCCTTATTTCTATTTCTGAAAGGTGGCAACCCTACTTTGGAAACAGTTCCCAAATTACTGCGGCATTTCTTTCAGTGAAACACAATAAAAGTAAAGTAGACGTAGTGAACTGAGCAGAGATTGTTGCTCCGGTCCAGCGCCCTTTTTCTGGATACCACTCCTCCTCTTGCACGGTCAAGCTCGTTGTGTTCGTTCACATTTCGTCTTCAAATGTTTTATCAGGTTCGAGGTATTGAAATTGGACAATTTAACTCCACATCTCGAAACTTTCAGGCCGCAAATCTTGCATGCAGTCATTGATTTTAATCGACGGGATTTCTATTTTGAAATACTTCCCGACCGCCGCCATTACTCCTGGTTTGTGTTTCCTCCATATGAAAAAGCTGCCTTGTGATTGGTTAGGAGTGGCTATTGGCCCGCTCTCATTGGTCTGGAGCAGGCCAATAGCGATAGCTGCTTGATGTTCACGTGTCATCACACAACACAGAGACAGAGTGTAGTGAGCGCCAGGAGAAAAAAAAAAGGCTGCGGTCAAATGTTATAATATTGGACCGGTAAATGGTATCGGCGCTGTCTTTGTTGGTACTCGCCGATACCGATACCACCATTTCGGGCTGGATCGGCGCCCCCTACCTATACAAGTATCGGTATCGGTGCATCTTTAACGAGAACGGTACCTTTTACCTTCAATGACATACTGTATGATTGGTCGATAGCCATTCAGGAGGTGGAGTTTATGAAAGGTCAGTTATACAGAAGAAGAAACTAGCATTTTCACTTGTGAATGACAAGATTGACTGAACTATCCTCTACCCACTCAAATACTGAATTTCCGATCAATTGGCTGAATAATATTTTTTTTTAGCCATGAATTAAAACTAAGCTTCTTAATATTCTGGGCTAATAAGAAAAAATACATTTGCAATTTCGATTGAATCTGGAATGCGCAGCGTGAACTCCTTCAGCCATGGTAGTGCCAAAGCAGCATTTTCTCACTCATTGCCTTATTTAAAATTCATTCTCCCACGCACCCTCCAAGGAGGAACAAGCTTATACAATATTTATCTCCCTAGTATATTTCTCAGTTGAGTTTTTATTTTTTTTACTTGCACAAGACTACAAATTATGTTAGTGAGTACAATATAAGTGGTTGCCTGCAAGGTGTATTACTCATTAAATTCCAAGTACTCGTCGACAATAAGCATGTAACTTGAAGTGGAAATGGTTGTTCTCTTTTGCCTATCTGTACTTTAACCTGAGCTCTGCTGAGAGGTTCGGTGGAGGTCCAAGTACGATGTTGTAAATAAATGAATGAACTCAAATTCACGTACATTTCAATCTGTCCTCAGTGGCCCTGAAGACCTAAACAAAACTGAAATTAAAAAAACAAGATGACAAATTAAAAAAAATCCAAATAAATAAAACATAACTGCAAATTACAATGTTGTTTTTAATGGTAGCTTTGCTTGTCATGCAAATACTACCGTCTATGTT